>NC_044008.1:4629011-4944880 GCF_900496995.4 Aquila chrysaetos chrysaetos
ACTGCTGCGCTCACCAAAACTAGATTCACATGTCCGGTGTAAAAACGTCAATAACTAAAACAGCACCAAAAGTTAGACCTACTAGTTGTTGAGGTTTCCTGTTTATTAACCATTCTTATTGTATTTTATGCTGGTAATATATGAAACTACAGGGGGAAAAATGTGGATTTAGGATGCATAAAGGTTGTTAGCATGATACATTTCTCTCTGGATGACTGTTCATCAATCTTAACCTTCTCAGATTCGCCTTAGTTCATCTTAGCAACTTTCCTCTTAAACAAAAGGCCATATTCTGATTTCCTTTCTCTTTTTTCACGTCCCTTCACTCCTAAATCATCCTGTTGACTTCAGTAAGATTACCCTAAAAGTGGTGTACTATGGGAGGGGAGGAGGGAGTCTGCCCAGAGTGACTAATTTGGATTTTTAGCTCCTTTCCTGAAGCTTCATTTTCATCTCTTCTGTTTATTCCATTATTCATGTCTCAGTCTGTAGCTACTCCAAAGACTGCATTGTAGTTCCTGTCACGGAGATGTATCTTTTGAACGCAATGGGGTCCTTTCTGGGAGATGCTGAACTGCCCTTTAGAGTTTCGCTATTCTTTGGTGATTTGCTGAATACAACCTCCTTTTGTTCTTTTCTTCAAGCATGTGATCACTTCACAGCTGCGTATTTTCTGAATGTGTTAGCCTTTCCTGCACACATCCTGCTCCACAGATATGGTGTCCTTGCGTTTTCAGAAGCCGCTGCGGATACACGGGCTGACTCGCTCTTTTGTTCTGGTTAGAAATTGCCTCAGTGGGCGCTCAGAGTAGCCCATTTTGCAAACACTGTCAAAGGGTGCTGTATTATCATCGCTTCCTTATCTGACGACCAGTTGACTTCCTGAGACGTAAAATGATGGTCGTTTTCTCTTCACAGGTAAGGGTACTCAGCCTTTTTGGGAGGTCCATCCTCCAGTTCCATAATGCTCCCTTTCTGAACCAGTAATACATCTATTTATTCAGTCCAAACAAGAGTTTGCCATTCCTTTTCAGGATTATCCAGACCACTGTTATCAGAGTAACTTCCATTGGTTCTTGTGGTCCAAACTGACTAACTTTTGAAGGGTATTTTGTTCTGGTGAGCTGGATGGACCAAGCCTATAACAAGTGGGTGGGAAAAACAAACAAACAAACAAACAAACAAACAAAAAGGCAGCACAATGAAATAAGAGCTTCAGGAGGGAAAACCAGCTCTCAAGACACCAGAACAGCTTAGGTGTGTGGAGCTGTTAAGATGACTACTAGTTATGCTTTCTGACGTTTTATTTACCTTGCAGAGAGGGGCATGGCTCAACCAGATGCGTCTGGAGAAGAGACTGGGCTTATCCAGAGACACTGGCATTTTCTTAAATATTCAGTGTTGGTTCCCTGGAAATCCCATTCCTGATGTTTGTATAAAGCAGTGTTTTACAGTGGTGTTGTCCAGGTCCTCTACACTGTGCTGTAAAAGGCAGGGAAGAGATAATGGTGCTGATTAGAAAGGCAAGGCAATTGTTCCAGGAAAAAAAAAATAAATCAAATTGTATTTTAATTATTAGAGTTTGCAGCTAATGATTTTTAGTCTGAATGTGACCGGATCTGATCCATGTCATTTCTTTAGACTTTATTGGTTTTGTCTTATTTACCCAGTGCACCATCTGTTGTTTTACAGTTCTCTGGTTCCTTTTTTTTGCCTGGGGTGCAGTTACTTGAATTTTGTAAACATCAGAAAGCAGTACACCTGGAGGAGATGTCAAGAGGCCACCAAGTCCATGCAGTTTTCTAAAGGCAGCATTGACTGCACCTAGGTCATACGGTTGTATGACACGTTTCGTTCTGCTGGAAGACCGTTTCCTCACTTTCTTTACAAAATCAATTTTATCCTGACAAATACAAACTATTCTGTCTGGATTGCAAAGATATTGGTCTCAGTTCAAGGCAAGAAGCTGGAAAATGGCAACACTGAAAGAGATCTCTGAAAGAGATACTATGAGACAGCAAAGCAGACTGCGAACTGATAAAGCAACAAGTCAGTCATTGTCATTTTCAGCTGTAATCTGAAGTGTCCCAGTAATAAGATTATTATTGGTCATTTTAGTTGGAGAGTTGGAAACCAGGCCACTTACTCAATGGATACAAAAATACAACTGAGATAAGGGCATAAACAGCAAATTTGAACATCTAGGTTTGACAAATTTGAGCTTGATGAATTAAATGATGCCAATACTCAGCTGATATAAACAACTTCAGTCCAACGAACTTCAAAAGAGATTGCTGGTTGATAGCAGCTCAAGATTTGTCCCAGCATTTTTCATTTAGGCAATTGCCTGGCACCCACTGCTAATTATGTCAGATAAGGAACAAGCCAATCTATTACCAGAAAACACTCGGCTTGCTGTCTGTACAGGTATTCCCAGGAGGACATGGGAAGACATGGGAAATGAGGACATCATCTGACAAAGTAGAGTGAAGGAGGAGAGAGGAAAAAGTCAAAGGAAACTGAAATAAGAAGTAGAGCAGTTAGTGCCCTGTAAGTGGCACATTCCCTCTTGGTTCAGTCAAAGATGGCATCGATCAAAGTCAAAGCCAAAAAGCGACAGACAGATGCAGACATAGAAAATAGGAAAAAGAGAAAATGGAGCAGCTAGATCAATGTGCTGGTTCTCATCACCAACAACCTCTCCACTTTTCCATTCCACTGAGGAAGCTAGAAAAAAATAATTTAAAAAAATCAACGACAACAATAAAATCACCTAACTATTTCCCTTTAGAGCTTGTAAATTCTTGGTGTAGTTGCAAACCTAACTAATGTGTAATTGAAATTTTCTTGTGGGCTCTTCTGCATGTTTCCAAGGCAATGATCTTTCATTACCACAGCAGAATTTACCACAGATGTTGTTCTTGACTTTGACATCACTGACTATGGATCTTAAAAATCCTATTGATTTCAATTAATCAACATCAAATTTGTTGTGTCATTCAAGTTATATACATGTTAAGGAATTTGCTGGCTCACAGAGTCACAGGGCTGGAGAGACATTCAGAGGGCTTCTGGTCCATCCTCTACCCCAAGTCGGGATGAGCTTTATCTACTTCCTTCCTGATGTATGACTGTCTAATCTATTTGCATGGACTGATATGAGGAGAGTTGAAATGGGAAAGGGGAAAATATGACTTTGAAGGAGATGAAAAAGGATTTAAACCAACCTATATCACTTTCAGCCAAGTCTTTCTTTGGTTTGTTCATCAACAGACAGTCCCTACCAGTGTGTATCGCTGTGCCTCTGCCAGATAGCAAGATATAAGTGGTGGGGTCTTATCACTTTGAACTCCCCTCTATGTCTTTCACCTCAGATTTCAAAATCTGTGAGGACTCATCATGGTCTTTTTTTGACAACTCAGCAACTGTTAATGTCTTCACAAAACAGCCTGAAAACAGGCACTCTTGCCTTTGACAGCAATGTGCAATAATAGTAACACCCTTTCCTGAGCCTGCAGCTAACGCAGAAACTCTTTGAAAGCCAGTAAACATGCATTTTGCTCTAACCCTTGTCATCTCCTTCCTTCACAGCCTCTGGCTGGAGGCCTCCTCCCTCCTCTATCTGTCTGACACACATTTTGCACAGGGAGAAGAAGTTGATGGTTTAGCTACAGAACAGAGAAGAAATAACAGCTCTTCTTTCTTTAGCGTGCAGAAAACTGCTGATTGAATTGTCCTCTATGTGGTATCACTTCAGCAGATGGGACTGAAAACCTTGTATCCAGGGAAACTGTTTTCCCTTCCTAAGATTTCATAATCTGGTGTGAGCCGTTCCAACACTTGGGATTCATTGAAAAATCACACACCTCTGGAATGAGCTTCTTCAGTTCCGTGGCTTGGTAAAGCTTCCTCTCAATCATGGTTGAATGAGGAGAAAGGAACTGGGTTTGCCAGTCAGAAGGTTTGCTGGAAGATGTAACATCAGTGGAAGTAATCTGTTATGTGAAATGATTCGCCTTTATAAAGAAAATGTGAGGGTTTTTTCAATAGTTTGATAAGGCAGTAACATCTGGCAGCTGTTCATTTGTTGGACCCGAATGCCTTTGTCACGTGGGATGGATATCTGAACATTAGATGATGAGTATGCTTTGAGAAGATGTTAATGGACTGTGACTCTTCTGTCTTTCTGGTTTTGTATGGTCTTTGGGGAAGGCGTGTAAATGTAAATGAATTCATTTTTAAACACAGGATTGAGGGAGGTTTATATGCACCCTGGGGTGTACGTGCATTGTAGGGTATATGAGCAACACAAAATGTTGATGCAGTCAAACTCAGCCTGTTCTTTAGCCCCAACTCCACTGCTTACAAGACAGAACAGCTGGGTTTCACTGTATAATACTGGGAAAAATACCTATGCTTTCATGAATCCTACTTTTCCCATTTTCGAAATGTGAGCAAGGTTAACAAACAGCCTATGATTAAATGAACAGTAGATTACATAAAATATGGTACTTAAAGAAATGATCAAGAACAACTTCTGATGAGATGATAATTCTCAACATTTGCTGGTCATCTTGTTCGGTCATGCCAAGGGGGTTATGGGTTTGAAAGGAGCAATGTATTGCTAGCGGAGTTGGGCTCTGTAAGAACCTGTCTTTGATTCTCACATGAGAGCATACACATGTGGCCTTTTGACCACAGGATGAAGCCAGCCTGTGGCTTTCTGTCTTCATTTTAGCTTGACGGGTCAGAGAAAAACCCACCAAAAAACCCACCCTCTCAGCTGTTGAGACTTATTTGATCTCGACCTCCCCAGATGGTCATCACTCTTAAAAAAAAATTGTATCCCTGAGATTGCCAGTTATTATACTTTTCACATTTCTTGGTAGGACTGGAATCATAAGAGCTCCTTGGCAAGAGTTGGGAGCCGAGGCAACATTAGGGATTTAATACCTTTTGGAGAACTCTTCTCAGATGAAACATCATCCAAATGTCCTTGGTGATATCTAGTCTCTGGTGATATCGAGGAAAGAACATTGGTATTTTTTTGTTGGGCAAGCATTCAAAAATATTTTAAAAGCTTTCAGGTTAATATGGTTTTATTTATTTATTTATTTATTTATTTATTTATTATTTTTATTACAAAAATGATTCATGGTTTAGCAGATAAAATAGTCTGGGAAGATGTCCAGATGCTGTAGAAATTGTTGCTGCTGCTGCTGCTGCTGTGGACAAGGAACACTGCTGAAAATATTTTTTAAAAAATTAATAAGATGCAGATGCTAAGACCTGTTCATAAATGCAATGTAAATGCTATCAAGGCATTAATTGTATTCTTTCAATTTATCACAAAGGATTTTGCACGGGATGAAAATTTTATGTAAAAACCCAAAATATTTGCCCTGTTTTTTTGAGATGCAGTTTCCAGATCTAATGGTATTAACAATGAGGAGGACATTCCCAGGGGAAAGTGAAGTCCTGAACTCTCCCCGTGTTAGCAGCTTCTTCAGGCAACTTCATCCACACATCTGACAACTTCAGTGTCCAGAAAATCCATCTTTATATAAAATGATCTTGAATAAACCAACCGCCTGTTGCTGTCAGCTCTTCCTTTTCTTTTTCTTTTTTTGTTTTTTTTTGCCAATTCCTCAGCATCACCATGGAGCATCTCTCCGTGCTGAAGAAGCTCCTGAGCTGCTGACAGCTTGGGCAGAGGAGCAGCATCACCGAGCCGTGCCGGGGTGGGAGTGGAGAGACCCTGAAGAACGACGAAGGCGTCAATCCCTTGTGCCTGGCAGGTCTCTGACATTTTATAGCATCACGTTGTGGGACGGAGGATGAGGATTCTTGCTGCTTGTTTTTGAACCTAAACCCCTTGCTTAGGCTGCACAGCAGACTGTTATTATACTTCTGTTTTGGCTAATAGCTTAAAAGTTGCATATTTGTGAGAATATCTCTAAAAACAGTGGGCTGGGTCACAGACCAGATAGTGAATAATTACTAATTAATCAACCATCAGACTAATAATGGGCCTTCAGTTTTGCCAACAAACCCCACTACTAAATCGCTCCCTCATTACCAATAACTACCAATTTAGAGGCTGTGTTATTGCACTAGTTTTATTAATGTCACATTCAGAAGGATACTGTGGCAATAAACTGGCATAAGGCTGTAAAAAGAGGGTTGCTGTACATATTAATAATGTATTTTATAGTGCAGTTTAATATTCTGAATCCAAGCTGCCTTGCTTTATAATCAGAGGAGGAAAAAAGCAAGCCGATCAATCATCCTTACCTATTCTTACAGTGGCTAGCTAACCAGTCATGGTGATATATGTGGGGATAATATCTTGTTACAAAAATCTTGTTATTAAGCAACACTATTAGTTCTAATTTGTTATAATGCCTTATAATAAGCTTAGCAATATGTTTTTAAATGATTTATAGGGTTTTCTTTTTTAAGCAGGAGACGTTTGCAGTCACCCCAGGAGATGTGCTTCATGGCTGATGAGGAGCTGGGAGGGAAATGGGACTCTCTGAGCAAGAGGAGAGCACTCTCGTTATGCGGGCTTAGTTCAAGGATGGGCACAATCCTTCCTCCAGGCCTTCTCCATGTGGGAAAAACAGCATCCCAGATGCTAACGCTGTAGGCACCCATGATGAACAGCAGAGCAGCCAGAAAACTATTGTTGGATTTCCCCTTCCTGGCTTTGCCATAGAAGACTCTTACTTTCACCTTAGATGAGATAGTTGAGTCCCAATCTGCAAACATGTAGAAATCTGTACAATTTAGGGGTTTAAGCATCTCTATGGGTTCAGGTCTTTGTCCTCAGCCTGTAAAACAGGCATATTTTAAGGCATTTCCCTACAACAACAGGGTGGTGAAGGAAGATGAATTAACAGTTGCAATATACTCAGATAATTTGCTGAGAGAGCCCAAACTCTTAGGAGGAAGAGACTTTGCCTTTTCTCCATAAATCCATTGCTTTCCTTGCCTCCACACTGACCACCAGTGGTCTTAGTTAAGCTTCTATTAAATATACACACCTGGCTTTGTGTCCTCTGGGGAGAAGGGATGAAGAACTCCTTCAGTTGCAAAGAGGCTTGGACAGATTAGATGGATGGTACAACATGGTCAGCTTGCTCTGACCATCCTTATTGCAGAACTGCTTGGGAGCTGTGACAAGGACACCAAGGAATTAAGACATGTCTCCTGACCAAGCATGGTCAATCCAATGGCATAAGGTAAGCAGCCGCGTCCTCAGGGTCATCCGTTTGTTCTACATTGAACAACTTGTCATGATGGGATCAGGTGGATGAACCAGTCCTGCTAAAAGCTGGTTGTGGAAGATCGTGTATGTGACTCTGCTCTCTCCCTGCTGGTCTTTCTGGCTTGGAAAAAGAAGACTTCTGGTTCTACTGTTGGTCACAGCCGCAACATCTGTTTCACATGTAATAAATTGTAGATCAGTGACCTGCCAGAGGGCAATCGGCCCAGGCAGATGGACCACCCAAACCACGGCGAGGAAGAAAATTATCAGCCTTGGGGGATGTGCGTGACTCCCCTCACTGCTGGCAGCTTAGCTTCAGCTGGGGGTCACAGAGGTGAGGATGGGAGGAGGTGGCACAACCAAGCACGCTGAAGGGATAAGCATGGATTTGCACTTAAAACCTTGACACCCAGCCAAGGGCTCTATTTTCCCGATCACTAGATGATTGTTCCATGTAAACGATGGGCTTTTAACTATAGCTGCAGCCGTTATTTTAACACAAAGGACAGCGTTTCAGCTCCTTTCCAGTGGAACATATTGTTTGAGTCTAATGACTCTGATTACGGTCCCCAATTGCTGGTGATGGACAGGGCTCTTCCCCTTCCAGCAAGCTCAGGAACAAGGCCAGAAAGTGTCAAGGTGTATAACTGTGATTTTATAATTACTGTGAAGGTTTGTAACCTGGACTAGGTCTTCAAGTAAGTTGGCTTCTAATTAGAGATGGACAGGAGTAAAAGACACCTGGAGTCAAGTCCACGGACGGATTCTCTCTTGGTGCAAATTGATGTGCTATAACTTCCATTTGATGGTATTTACAGTGATCTATCCTGGTTAAGGACTGCTGACTCCCATATTTGACTAAGATGAAGTACAGGCCAACTAACACTTACAGTCCTTGCCAAGTTTCTTACTGACCTGAAGTGTTTGTGGAAAACTTACAGAGGTCCTATTAGAGTTAATATTCTTTGTTATTATGGTGAAAGGAGTTGTTTACTGTCCTGTTGCAATGGTACTTAGCAGAAGTTGGATGAAAAGATTGCAAAAACATCACCCTGGGGAAAGTACCACATAATCACCCTGTTAAACATGTGTTTTGCATCATAGTTTAGCTACTTTACACATTAATTTTCTAAGCATCTCTTAACTGCATTGGATAATTCATTAAAATAACATTCTTAGTGGCTGCATAGATCACTTCTGTCAGGTTTACCACACTATATCACTTTGCTGTTGACTGAAAACAATTCCCATTCAACTGGCTTATTTTAACTGAATGGTTGAGGTCTATCTTCTCTATGCTCATATTTCACTGAAGCCCAAATTTCAGCAGGGACAACAGGAATTTCCTCCAAAGCTGTTGAAGATCCTCTGGAGGTACGTTTTGGTGGGGAGGGACCAGGAAAAGGAATATGAACAGAAAGTCATTGCTTTTTTGGAAATGCCTCATCCTACCCACTCTGTACAGGTAACTGTGCAGCTTCCCTATCTGCCCCCCAACACTTGCAGTTTACTTGGGGCTGTTGGCTTTGCAGCTTTATTTGCTCAATGAGTTGCTAAATCAGGGCATAGCTGAGTGCTGTGAGGTGACTCTCCCATGGGACACAGCTCTGTTCCTGTAGGGACAGATCCTGGCTCCTTCATGCCACCAGAAGAAAGTGAACCTGGATCAAAATCTAATTTAAAAAGGAAAAAGATGAAGGCTGTGCTGTTATTAAAAGCAAATCCCCACAGATCTCTGAGGATATAGCTGTTGTCTAATGGAAGCAGCTAATAAACCGAAAAAGCCGCATAAAGGGAAACAATCCATTATTTATATGACAGGTAAACTGCATAAAGACTCCTAATCAAGTTAACATTCTGGGCCAGATACTTGCTCTTCTAATCTTCAAAAAGTCTAATAAATAGTCAGACAGAGGTTTGGTTTTTATTCACTATTTCTATTAGCTAGGTGAGCACTTGCCATTTCCCAAAGAGTTGTGCTCTGCATAATTTACACTACCACTGGATTGTTTGGCAATATTCCTTCTCAAAGAGGCTACTGACAATAAATTAGTGCTTTTCAGTGATTTAGACATTTTTATATGTTTCTAATCTTCCCCCCACACACCTTTTCATTGTCAACAAATTCAATATTTGTTACCCTGTCAAGGTTCTGGTCCTTTTTTTTCTTTATTGTTGTATATTCTGTGTTTTACTGGAGTGCTCAGTTGCTCCTTGTGTGACACACTAATAATAGCTTTCTGTTAGATATAGCATTTCTCTGAAGATCTTAAAATATTTTGTAAACTTTAATTAAATCCCTAATTGCACATGCTGTAATGTCAAGCTAGATCCTTAAGGCATTTTTTCCAAGTGCTGGTGAGACATCTGCACTCAGATTGATGAATTTGGGTAAAAAACCTCATCTACCCAGTGAACTCAGGCCTTTGTGGGTAAGTGGTCTTGTTAAGAAGGTACAAAATAGGATAGGGAAAGACCTTAATAGGTCATTTAGTCCATTCCCAAATAAATCCACTGTATATAAACCAATCCTGGCAGACATTGGTCTAATCTGTTTTAAATTCTCTAGAAGCAGGGATTGTTCCCCAGGCGCAGTACGTTCCAGTGTTTCAGGGTTTTCTAAAGTCCTTCTGCATTTAAACCAGTGGTTTCTTATTATACCAGTAATAGTAAAAAGAATAATTTATTCTACTCTTTTAAGTATTTAAAGATTGTCATAGAGTTTCCCCTTCAGTTGTCTCTTCTGTAGATCAAACAACATTATTTTCCTTCTCTCCTTGAAAGCTACACTTCCTAGATCTTTCTTCCAAAGAAGACCATGCTTCTCCTTTCAGGTTGGTCTAGACCATCAGTGTGAAGCCTAAAATGAACACAGGACTCCAACAGAGGCCTGAGAGGCATTGAATGAAGCAAAAAGAGGCGTAATCACCTTCATTACTCTGTTCCCCATCTTGAGAACAGGTCCAGTTATCCTGTGGGTTTCTAGCTTAGGGTGAAGGATCAGGTGGTTAAAGGCTGTCTCTTGCCTCCTCTTTGTATACTGTCTACAGTAAGGAAACCATAATTGGTTGAAGTTGCTAAGTATTACAGATATACAAATAAAAGGACACTAGGACTACAGAATTCCTTTTGTGACATTGAGTCCTTTCTCCACAGTTACTCCAGACCTTCATTGTTCCAATGCTTGGAAACCTTTGCTTAACTGTAGTCCTAAATTTACTCACGGTCAGCGTATAAGCATTTGTTTTTCTGCCAACTTTATCCATTAGCTTGAGTAGTTCTCAGATAGCTCTGTAAGAGCATAGGCCAATGTCACTCCAGATTCCTCCATTAGCTTCTACAACTTTTTATCAGATAGAACTACCTAACGTGAATTAGGTTTTGGCCCCTAGACTAAACACCTCTGAAGGGAAAATGCCGTTGTTTCCTTAGGTTGTAATCACTAAACCTAAAGGATATCAAGCACTTTCCCAAGATTCAGAGCTTCCAATAGCCAGTGAAGTCAGCAACAGTTGAGGATGGTCAAAAAAGCATATAAAAATGGGATCCTTGAAGTTGTCAGATGTTTTTAGATGATGTTCTAGATGTGTTGGGTGTTCTTAGAAGTTGTGACTATCCTCAATTTTTACAAATTTTATGTAGAGTACTTATTTATTATTCTATGGTAAAAGACTGGTTTATGGTATAACTCCTCTTTGTATGGGACCAGCATATCTGTCAGGGCTCCCCAGTAAGGTCTAAGGAGAGAATATAGGTGTTCTGATGCCCAGGCCCATCTTCCCAACACAGGACTCCTGCTTTGTTTTCTGGATTTTAAAAAAAGAAGCACTCACACCTTCAGTCTTAGAAATGGATTTACAAAAAAAAGTAGCGCTCTCTAGAGGAAGAGTAAATCATAGATATTTTAGGTGGGATTTTTGCTTTGATAATATTTCAATGGTTTTGAAAAGTCTGTCATACAAGAATAAAAAGTACAAGTGCACACAAACACACATATATCTTACACAACTGCACACACAAACACCCACCTCCACACTTACCTCCACAAGCAGCAGACTTCAGTTAAAGAACTTTATTAAAATTTCTAGGTGAAGCAGTCAAAGGTTGGAAGATTTCTTCACACCTTTTCTTAAGGATCCTTAAGCACTCTTCATGTAGTCCTTTGTGAATTTGCTTTTTAATTACAGCTATATGAATACTTTTCTATTATTCAGTGAGCAAATAAAATAAGAACTATTATAAGTTGAACATAACTGAACTGAACTGAAAGAACTGAGGTTTGTCACATAGGATTAAAAGCTAGAGAAATCTACCATTTCAGATTTTTTTAACTTCTCCTTAAGAGGTTTTTTGGAATTGATCTGAATGGGGTAAGATCTGATTTTTGGTTATTCACTCATGGGGCTTTTACCTTGCAAGTTCTCTCCTTGGATCTCAAAATGTTCATATCCTTCCGTCCATTAAACAGAGAAGCAGACCAATGCACAGCACAAGGCAAGGGGCTTGTACAAGATCACAGAGCAGATCCACGACAAAAGCAGGTGTTGAACTGACCTCTGCTGACAACTGCTCGCTGGAGTTCAGCAAATGTTTGAAATTTCATCTCTGAACTAGTAAAAAGTGCCGTGTTCTTTCTGCGCTACAAGCATGAAGTGGTTCTCCGTGGGATGCACTGTCTGCTGGGAGATTGCAGGATGTCTTTGCAGGAACAACATCCCTGATGCTCTCATAACTCTTTTCTGTCTACAAAACCCCTTTGAGCCTACAGTCTTATCATCCAAGAATACCTCCATGTGTGTCAATACTCCATACAGGGCAGGGGGGAAGAGGCAGATGTTTTTTATATTTGCAGTTGATCTAAAACATATTGGTAAATCTCAGTGTTCTACATGGGAAAGTTTGATCTATAATGTAAGAATGTGTGTCTGTATTTCAGCTGGGGCATGAAAAACACAGGCATCTGGTGGAGTTGTAAATGCCCTCTGGATGCTGTTCTGGAAGGGCGTAGGTCCCCCATATGTCCTCTCTCAGCTCCAGCCTCGTGTGGGTCCCTTGTACAGCCCAAGGCATCTCGTATGCCCCTCGATACTTAGCTTAGGCAACAGGATTGAACCCCAGGAGAAAGCAGCAGCAATGCCACTGTGCCTCACGGGAGGTTTTCTGCTGGCTTTCAGGGTCAGGATTTTGTGCAGAGTAACTGTGAGTGGACCTCAGATTTAATGCTAGGAAATAGGGAGTGATTTGCTGTGGGTTGCTTTACTTCTTCTCTGTACACAAAGGCTGGCACGTCCCTGACGTTGTTAGCTGCACCCAGGTGGTTTCAGTAGGAGTTTGGCTTGTATCCTTGGAGGATGAGGAGCCTGAGGCTGCAGTGGCTGGGAGGGACCATCTCCAGCAATGGCCATGGTCTTCCCACCTTCAGTCCTTTGCCCAGTGCAGCAGTCAGACTCTGGCATCCCATCCCAGGCAGGGGGCTGATGGCCACTCCGCTGTCCTGGCACCTATCCGACATGCAGGTCTGGTACGAGCCACAAAGACAACAGCAGAAGCGGTTGGTGTGATGAGAGCACAACCAGAAACGGGGCTGGAGAACTTCACTGCGTATCAAAGGGCACCTTTGAGTCTGTTACGCGAATTACCTGCTAGCGACAAATCATTGCGTTCGCCTGAGACAGTCAGAGTCGGTGCATGTCAGCGTGCTGAACTCTACAGCATGTTTCAGAGAGCAGATTATTTGTAATCCATGGCCCAGAAACTCTGGTTGTCATTTCCTGAGATGTTGTTGCAATTCTCAAGAGATAGTAGGGTGACTCTGATGGTGATATAAGGGTAATTTGGTCTTAGAGCTCAGGTCCCCTGGAGACATCTGATCATGTGAGAGACCTGGGTTACTTTTTATAACAGACAAGTTTATAGCTGGAGAAAAGAAGTGAAAGAGCACGAGCATTAGAAGCAAAAAACAGAGGGTAAATAAAAATAAAATAATACTTAAAATGGAAAAATAACATAACTTTTAAGCTACTAATGTAACTTAGGAGCTCATGACTTCTGAATACATTAAGAATAACAAATTCTCTTCTCTGATAGCAAAAATATTTTCTCCCTGACAAATATCCATGGCTTAAAGCACAGATTTATTTGTAGAGTGGTTTCATAGTAGCTCCAAAATATAAGGTTTTTCTTCTTAAGTCTATAAGCTCTATGTGATTTAGTGCTGGGGGAAGAGATCACAGTTTAATTAATTTTTTAAATAAGAAAATGCTAAATTCATAGAGACAAAAAAATTCATCATTCAAAGCTCTTTAAGAATGAGTTGTCATTTCCACTAAAACTAAAGCAGAGGTATAAATGGCTTGAATTTTGTGTCCACAGCTAATTTAATCCTCTATATTTAGTTTAGAAAAAAAAAGCACTAACAGCTTGATTTACATATAATTCCTCCTGCTGTAATGCAAATGAATCGCTGCCAACAGACCAATACTCATCAACAAGATGACGACAATTAACCAGTCTGCCCCATGCAAAGCACAGGACCTGAAAATGCCTCCAACAAATGCCCAGATCTTCAGGTGCTCTGAACTAATTCAGCGTGGACCTACTAACTTTCTATTTCTTCTAGAAACTGCAGATCTTTCCTTATGTATTGTCTAACCTCTGTCAGAGACTCAACAAAAATAAGCCTGTTCACCACCCAGTACCTGTAACTCTAGAATATGTTCCAAGAATAATAATCAGCAAGTAGCAATTTTCATTCCCATGTTGTTCAGAAATTAAGCAAGAATGTGTATGCAGGGGAGGAAGGGGAAGGTGTGTATGTGTGTCTGTATATTTAAGTAATTGAAACTGTAATTACATTACAACAGGGTTATGAATTTGCTTATTTTACTCTCGTGTCATTGTCATGATTTCAACAGGGTTATCCCAGATTTACACCATCATAAATGAGAGCAGAAATCTGGCCCTGCCTGTGCACGTGTGTGTGTATTTACACCATCATTTTCTCCATCTCTCTCTCTCTCTGACTTCTCTCTCTCTCTCTCACACACACACATTTTCTAGGTCTGTTTTGTATTTTCCTATGCAGCAAGGCTGTCTGTGCTTGTATTGCACCAGTTCTACTATGACGATGAAAAACAAGAATATAGACATCAGACTACTACATACAAACATGGAATAAAAAGGTATATTTACAGACATCCTGTGCTCAGGATGCAAACATAACTATCACTTCATGCAGCCATATGATGAAAACACAACATATGGCAACTTAATCATAACAGTAAATAAAAGTAATTTTCTGTGTCAGTAGAAAGAGAGGAGCTACCACATGTAGTATGTATTTGTCTCACACCATAAAGGCTAAAGGAGACAAAGAAAGCTGCAATGGGCTGTGATGGACTAAGAGACTCCAAAGACAAATTTTCTTCTTCCATTTAAGACATAGAAAAAGGGTGGAGAGCTTTTCTGATCCTTTCTCTCTCAGACCAGAGTCTTTCTGTGGCTGTGGATGAGACACGTTCCTGAGTTCCCCAGGGGAGCCAAGGAAGAGGATTTCTGAAGGCAGAGCAGGGGCACGTGGTGGAAATTGTCCCCTGCACCCCACCACTCCACATGGGGCTGCACAAGAGGGCAAGAGCCCTTGAGCCCTGAGAAAAAAACAGTAGTGCCTCTTCCACCAATCCATGATGGTCCATCCCTTCTTCAGAAGCTCCAGAGGCCATACCTGGTCTTCACTTATGGCCCCATCCTACAGGTCAGTGCCCATCAGGCAGAGGATGGTTTGACCCCAGGAGCAAAAGGCTTTCCACCCTTCGGCTATTTTGCAACTGAAAACCATGGGCCTTTTTTCTTCCAGTAGACACAGGCTGTTTTGATGTCTGGTCCACTCCACTGAGATTTACAGAAATGGGTGCCTGATACTAAACTCTTTGAATCCATGCTATGTGTGATAGATATGTGACTGCCCTGATTTTTGAAAGCAGATTGCTGCTAGTTCTCACCGAGACTCAATCCACTTTGATAGGGGTCAGTAATTATGAAAGCTTTACAATGGGATTTTAGGAGTTTATTTTCAGAAACCCAGCCTAAGCCTGGTTCTGCTTCCAGGGAGCTCCATGGATCGTCATTTTAACAGGAGCAGCTTTGGGGTCTAAGTAAAATCCAGTCATCAAGGCCAGTAGATACCCACAACAAATCCAAGCTGACAGCTGTTTTCTCCAGGGCTAAATTTGTACCAAAGAGTTTAGGAAACATAAGCAACTAATCATCTCATCCTGAGAGAAATTAGTTAAGTATGAAAGGATTAAAGGAACCCAGAAAACTGAGAGAAAAAGTAAAGAAGCTTTTCATAAAACTTCTTTTTTGATGCTCAGTAGAGTTTTCTTCAGTAGGAAATGTTGTTCACTCTTATTAAAGTCACTATCTGTTCCAACAGCAGCACACCTCCTCTGTAAAGAAGGGTAAATCTCACATGCTGCTCTGGAACAAATGCAAATTTGGAAGGATTCATACAACTTTCCTTCACCTAGCCAGGTCAGTGCTGAGATTTTAATTGGTATTTAGTCTTCCTCAGTGCAAGACGAGACACAAAAATACCCTCAAACAGCAGAGTCTGAATTGTCATCCTTTTTATGCTATTTCTTTTGCAAAGAGAAAAATCTCCTTTCTCAATTAGGTAACCTCTGCAAAAATGGCATACCAGTGCTGGGACACATCAAAGAATAATGGTATCTCACTTCTCTGTGCATAGAGCTAAATTTAGGACAATCTGCATTATTGTATTAGCCTCAGGTCCATGGAATGGTGGGGTATGGAGACTGAGAGGTCTACAACACTCTTCCTAGAATAAAGGTCTAACTAAAGATAGCATTTCATAGATCACAAAGGCCAAATTCGTTGGTCTTACACAATAAGGTGTAACACCTGCAACAAGGTGTTAACTAGAGTGGCTCCACTGGCTCCAGTAGAGCTGTGGCAGTGGATATCAGGTTGGCATCTGCACTCACAAATAAGCTTTTAATTAGAACTAGTCAAAAACTAGGATTTCCAGGTCATGGTCTTCCAAGATAAACTGTATCTTCCAAGATATAGTTCAGCTGGCAGTGTGGCAAACAGTAGATAATGGGAGGAGAGACACAGAGGAGAAGAACAGACCAAAAGCAGAGGTCCAAGATTGTTGGTGTTTGTGCAGCTTAACAGTGATGTGACCCACAATGAGTTATTTCATTTTGCTTTTCCATGGAGATATGTGGAATCGAAGCAAAACTGGTAACTGTTCAGATACTGCAAAAGGAACATTTCTTGTCCAATACATACAATCTCAGCCCGTTTTACGACATAATTGTGCATAAAGCTAAAGCAGCATATCCAGTGCCAACAAGACAGCAGTAGCATGGCAAGCAAACTCATTCTGGTGATGTGAAGGAGGTAATGGGAAGAGGACATGAGGTTTTGTCTCCTTTACATGTAATTACCCTTCTTGAGTGTAGGATCTATGCTCACCCCTGCTGCACACCCATGTGCTCCAAGCGCCTGCACAAACACTCTCACCTGATAAGGCCTGTTTTCTGCCCTCAGTCTGTCCAGCATGAGATGTGGCTTTACATTGGACAAAAGGTTTTCAGAACTGACGTTGGAGCAAGTTGAAATCAGTCTAGGTTTAATGTCACCACACGTTGAGATGTCAGCCCTATGATACAATGGGGCAGCCTCCGAGTGCGCTGCTGAGATTCAGTAAATATATAGGCTGTAAAGCATTTTGGCATGTCATGGCAGCTTATGCCACGCATGAAGATCAGGCTGAGCATTGTGCATGCTGCACAAGTTGTGGAAGAGGCTTTTAACTCCAAGTCTTTAGTGCTGAGCTCTTTTCAGACTCAGATTGAAGTCAGAACGATATTTGCCCGGAGTACTTCCTGCTGATTCTTCATCCACACGCTTTCCTAACTTTTAAGTGCCTGGCTTTGCAACCTGAATAATATTATTGCTTTGGCTATATTTTTTTAGAGGGCTGAATAATGTATATTAGGCATCTGAGAACATCTTATGCATATAGAAATTGATGCACTAACAAGTCCAGAAGGAAACCCTGGATCCACAGACCATTGACTGTATTTTCCAGCCTGATCATCTCCTTGAAAGACAGAGGAGTCATGGACAAAAATATTTTTAGCATACAGGTAAATTTTTTTAAATCTTGGCCAACCTCTGTGACAACATTGCAGTATATTTTGTGTGCTACAGTAGAGGATCAGGGGGTGTTCCCAGTGTGACTTGCCTACATCCACTGCTCCTCCTGTCTAGAGCAGGGTGGGAGATAGTCCTGAAGGGTGAGTGAGAAATAACAGCAGGCTTTTCTGTTCTTTTTGCAGAGAAGGTCTCCACATAGCTCAGCTTTCAGGAGAATGAAAAGGTTGAAGACCATCGGGAAGAGATGTTGGACTAGAAGGGTGTGAAAGGCATCTAGTTCTATGGCTGGGATATTTTTTTATTTAAGACTATAAATCTCATTAGAGGAGTATAGACTCTCTCATTCACCTTTGTAGGGCATAAGCCAACTTCTGGCAGCCTGCAGTCAGGAAGAAGCTTTCTCTCCCGTTTGTCTCCTGCTACTTTTTCATGCATCTCTCTGCATGTGGCCATTGCCAGGGGCAGGAGTAGATGGACCCCACGGTCCAGTGCAGTGGGGCAGTCCCTCAGACACCTGCACCTCTCCTTCTCTTTCTGTATTTTCCCTTCTTTTCCCTCCATCCTGTTGCTTTCTCTCAAACCTTTTCTCTAACTGTGCTAGCAAATCCTCATACCTATCTATAGATGGCAGCAACTTTCCAAATCAGTTGCAAATGCTGATAAACCGGGATGGTCTCTGGCTTCCTAGAGAGAAAAGTGTTTCACTGCTTGAAATAGGTAGCAAACTGTACGTGGATTTAATGGTATGTACAAAGAAGTTCATTCACTCTAAGGAGGGAAGGATTTTTTTGTGTTCTTCTGAAAAGGTTTGGACTGACAGCAAAGACATGCATGGGGGTGGAGGAGGCAGTTGGGGAAAGCGGGTGGATTTCTTTATGCTGCTATTAGCTGCCAGCTTAGAAATATTAAAAAAAAAAATAAAAATTGTACTCCCTGACCATGATTGTTGCTGGCTCTTAACATATGTCAGGCTCTTATCATTTCATAGCAGCTGGCAGGTTCATGCAGAACCACCAGGCGGCCCAATGTGGCCAGTAATCAGTTAAGTACAGATGTCCAAATAGATGTAACTTCCATTAAACTTTAAATAAAGATAATTTATGCTGAGTAAACAGACGAGTGAGCACATTTGCCCAAATACAGATGGCACTACCTGATAGCAGTGCATTAGAAGGGTCATTAAACAGGGAGGTTCAATAACATAGTACTCAAAGATGGTCTTCTGCAAGGAAAAATAGCTGAGATCAGGGGTATAAAGTCTACCTCTGCATATTTTTTTTTTTCTGCTTCCTTTTGAATAGCTTGGCAGGTTTGGAGTCTTAATGGGGCATAAAGTGAAACACACTTTCTCCTGGAGGGACACACTTGCACCTGTCCATGGCAAAAATAAATTTTAAAAAGGAATCATAATCTGTCTCACTTGGAAACCAGGATAAGTGTGCTCACTTAGAGGGAAGGAGGAGACGTTTCTGAGGCTGACGGCCTTTATCCAAAGCCTGATGGCTTTAGGGAGGGACTTCTACTGCAAGGGACTTTGCATTTTCCTTGCATCCCCCAGGGAAGGTATGCACTGTTGTCACACCCACAGTGACACATTTTACCCTGGAACGGGTTTATGTGCACACAAGCAGTCATTCCTTCTTCCCTCTGACTGCACAGTGGGGATGCAGAGTTTTGCTGAGGGCTTCAGCGTTAGCTCTTCGGTAAGGAGAGGGAATTAAGCTGAGGCACCAGATGTTGGGGTTTAGGCACCAGATGCTGGGGTTTTCGCCTTCCTATGATATTGGGAAGCTTGGTGAGGAATGAAAATGTCAGATCATCTTTAGTATACTTTGTATGGAGCTGCCTGGTCACGCCACACCTGCTCACAGCAGAGACATTGAAATCATGGTCTGTACCAGCATCCTGGACATCGGGAAAGCATCCCTTCCTGTGAGTATCTCAGATGAACATCCAACTGGTCTACACACTTCAATTCAGTGGCCAAACACTGCAAAGACACAACAGGACTGACTTCAGCTTGAGACGGCTACTGCCATCATCACCTATCTCCTGACCTTCTCTATTTGCACGGTCCACCACGAAGCCCAGGGCATGGCTATAACAGTGACAGCAAGGCACGAGCGAGGGTTTTGATGTCCTCAGCACGCTCCCCGGTGACTTCAGCTGTGGAGATGAGGACAGGTTTTGTCAATGCAGTGGCATTTAACTGACCCACCGAAGGAAGTATCAGCACCCAGTAAAGTATCTACATTCATAGGTAACCAATGCCAGTTCCTAGCTGAACTGTGACTTTATACTAGCAGTCACCTTTCACCTATTCTTGTAATAACTCTACATGTCTCTTTGCCTGTGATCAACAATAGCCACCTTTTTTTGGCTTTGGTCAGACCATGCAGTGGAACAATATTGCTCATGACCTTTTTTAATCACAGAAAGCAAGGATGGGATTTTTCTTGACTGATTCCTGCCAGTTAACAGGTGGGTATCCATGTTAAGCTTGTCGTCTGCGTTCCTTCTGCAGCTGGTGGAGCTTCCAGGGGCAATTCATGCCCTGTGAAGAGCTGTGATGAATCACCTCTGAAACTGCTTGTCTCTACTGACTATTGAGAGAATCCAGATGTCTGCGCTAGGCCAGATGCCTCATTTTCAGATGGCTAACATCAGATAAAAGAAATCCAACTCAAAAGGGAGTGTCAGCCTGTCTTTATTATTTCTATTTACTACATTCTTCTCTCTGCCTCAATTTTATCCTTGTGGAATAAGGATAACAATATGTTAATGCTAATGGGATGTCCCGCTGTCTCAAACCTTCTCTCATCTGTGGTAAAAGGTTGTCCCAGGGAAGGGAGGGCTGGGGTTTTTATTAGGTTACAGTAGAACCTACAAGGGAGGGAAAGATGGCAATACTTTGGGGAAGGTGTAGTGGGGATGGTGGGGATGGAAAAATCTCAAACCAGGATGAAAATACCAAAATCACTAAGGTATTCCCTCATGCAGAAGTGGCATGGGTCTCTCTGCTTTGCTGCCCACTGGGGCTCCCTGCTCCGTTTCTCTCTGATGATGACAAAAAGATGCTGTTAGCAGCTGTGTGCCATAGACCCCCACATGCCGCTCCATCACAAGTTTCCACTTCAGCCTTTCCCCCTCTCCTTGCAGACAGAACACTTGAGCAAAGAGCAACCAGCCTTCCCACCTGGCTGTCAGGAAAGTACCTGGGCTCAGCCCTCAGCCTCCAGAAGCCTTCCTGGGACACCTTCAGTGGGACAACTGGGGGATGTTGTTATTTAGATATTCCTGATGCACTTTCAGAAATTAAGCCCAAAGCTCCTGATATTTCAGTCTTGCACTTATGAACTTGCCTCACCTTCATTTATTGAGAAATAATTTATTTTCAAGTATCTGTAAGGTCAAAATCCCCTCTCCCCACATTATAAGATACTGTCTTTCCTTTGACCATCTCTGTGTCCTCCCTCCAATGACTCTCATTTTAATCCAGGGCCCTTTTCTAAAAACTCTTGGTCTGGTTTGATCCCATTCATGACATTGACCTACACAAATCCTTTCACCTCCTCTCAACTTTCCTTTCCCACTATTTTGAAATCATTGCTGTTAAAAATATCATTTCTCTTGTGTCACATCAGATGCCATAGCTATTGGGGTTGATGACGAGAATCTCTAGCAAGAACATGCATTCATGCTGCTGCAGGCACTGATGAAATATTTTTGCCCTAAATTGTCTCAATAATATTTAAATTAGTGGAAAATGGCTGGGATGAGGCACTGACCAACAGAATTTGATGCTGTATTGAACATTTCCAGCATCGTGTGTTATTCAAAACATTTTCTTCTTCAGGGTGATTACTTCATTTTATATTTCCTGGCCTCATGCTCGTGTCACACCCCAGTTCCTGTAGCTGTCAGATTAAACACTGCTTTATCAGAAGAAATGCCACTGAATTATAAAACTTCTTTGGCCATTTAACACCTTTATCTCTGTCTTAACTCTACCAGGATTACTGACACAGATTTGTCCTGTCCTTACTCTCCCAGAAAACTCCTAAGATGTAGGTAACAGAGGACTTCCTAAACAGTACTTTTAACACATCTTTAGCACGTACACGAAAGCTATGTTTCGGTCATGGAAAACTGTGTGCAGGTCGAAATGAGCTTTTCATCTGTGAAATGTGATTTTTAAAATAAAAATTTCTCATGGATATGTTAAGCTTTCTGAATCTTGCTGACTTCTGCCCTGTTAAACACAAGTGGGTTGAGACCCTTGCTGATGTAAACCCATTTCTAGCACCTGAAATCTTCCCCTTTGAGCTGATACCCCCTTGCTGGAAGCAGGTATAAAACCATTAATCTCGATGGAGGTGCCACTCTAGGACGGAACAAACTGGGACCAGCTAAAGGGGAACTAATGTCCATCTGAACGGGCCAGCACATTCAGAGCATCTCTCTCCCTCATCCAGGGGATTTTTTGCTGTTCACACACATGCACAGAGTCACTCTCCATCGCAGAGCCAAGGGACCCCACCGATGCCATGGGGTCACTGCGCAGGGTCACGGTCACATGTAGGGTCATTTCAGCCTCGGACAGCCCCAGCCTGAGAAGGGTGACGGAAGGTGACATGCTCTGCTGTGAGGGCAGGCTGTGCCAAATCAGTGCACAGCTTCTGGCCAGCTCAGAGCATGTCCACCGCAACTGAAATCTGCTTAGAAAGCACCGTCCCGTGAAATACGCTGCGGCGGTACCCTGAGATACGGCAGAAGGGTGAGCAGGGGGATTGCACTGACTTGGGCTTGGCTTTGCTATTCTGTAGCATTGCCTCCCTTAACCTCCCCATCCGTATGAAAAGTGATGGGTGGAGGGTTTATCTCCTGGAAGAAAGGGATATCCCTGACTCCAGATGAGGTTGGATTAGGTTTTAAATTCTAGTGCCAGCACTGAGGCGTCATCGTAAGTAGCAGCCATCACTGCACCCATCCTGGTTCCTCACACCTGGCTGGTACCATCCCAAACCTCTTGGACATTGCAGTGGCTCCCAACACCCTGACACTGGAGCAGCTGTTTAATTTGCATCTAAGATCTGGCACTGGTTTCTGACGAACCGTGTGCGCTCCTGTTTGGATGTCTGCACTTTCACACCGGTGTTTGATGTGTAGTTGTAACAGCTTGATCCGAGGGGAGGGAGGGGTACCCATACTCAGACTTTGGCTGATCCAACTATAATACTGAGTGAAAGGATTTTAGGTGCTTGGTTCTGCTATGACCCAGTCCAGCAATCATATAAGACTCACAGATATTACAATCACTTCATGTGACCTTTTGAAGAAGAGGCCAGAGAATCACATACATGGTGGGATGTAGACTGAGCTCCAGCCATCAAGTCTGAGTCAGCACCAGCCTTCACCCCAAGGCTAATGAGTTTTCAAACCTCCAGATTCCTTTTTGAGCCCTTCTTCAAGCTGTGAAGTCTGGCTCTAGCTTTAGGCTTTCATCAGATATAGCAATTATTATCCCTGACAGGTATTATGGTCTTTTTGTCTATCATCAGCAGTAATTTCTTCTACTTCAGTGTCTCCTTAGGGCCCATTTGTGCTAGACTTTGTCAAAATATTTCCTTGTTCCTCAAAAAAAAAAAAAAAAAAAAAGATCATGAGATAGCACTTTCTTAGCCAAGATGAGATGTGTCCATGTTCTGCAGCCAGGACTCTCAGTCCAAGCCATTCCCATCAAGTGATCCACCTGCCAAATGTGATGCCTTCTTCTGACTGCCGTGACCGTTCTCCTTCCAAGAACAACTGCTGAACAGACAACTGACTCATTGCCCGCTCTTAGAAAGGTACTGGACAGATACACGTGGAAGAGAAAATTAGTGAGTTGTTCACAAACTGCTTCTAGTATTTGAAATCATAACTAATTGCCCTGACTTGGCATAGTGGCCACCACCTCAGCTCTCTGAAGTATGTGACGGTGGCTTGTGGAGAAGACCCTCAGGAAGACACTGGTGAATTGCTCCTCCATTTGCTGCTTCTTAGATGTGATAGTAGTTCTGACACCTTAAATTAGACACCCAGGGCCAACAGCATGAATGCAACACTCAGGGTTTCTCTACATAACATGTCAGTCTAAGGTGATGTTTTTAAATGAACTTAGTTAAACTGGTGCACATGGCTATGGGGAAGTCGTTGATTTTGGTTTCAGTCAGGCTGTATTTTGATATTTAATCTGGTTTAAATAAAAAAGCAAGTATTTTGGATTGTATTAATTAAAACAGTTCAGCCTTGCAGAAGAAAAGCCCAAGAGTAGTTAGAAGCAACCAACAAGTCAAGAAAAAAGCACAAAGGCGTACATCTCGAGGATGCAAATGAATGCTCATGATATTTTTTTCCCTCTGTATTTGTATATGTCAGGCTCTAATTTATTTTATTTACTGTTTCAGGCCAGAGGCTTAGGAACTAAATATCCTACAGCAAAGAAAATACTCCCTTTGTTTTTAAGAGGGGCAGGGGATCCTGAGGTAAGACTTGTCCCACCAGGATGAGAATCCTTCAATTCTGTGAGCAAAATATAATCTTCAGTGTGACCAGATGCCTCAAACCATCTGATTTCTTTAAAATAAGAGGAACAGCTTTTCCAAGTAAAGTTATTAGGTCAACTTCTTCCCTCTGTCATCCCACTCTCCGCAGCACACTGATGTCACTGGTGCTACTGGTAAGGAAATGTTGACTGACACAATCTGTCAGAAAAAGAAAGGGTATAAGAAATGGGTTAAATATTTCAGGCTCTGATTTAACAACCGTCTGAGTTAGTAGCAACTTATATATTGATGGCAAGAGACTCTGAGTGCTTGCAAAGCAGAGAAAAGGAGCTGATAGACCAGATCAGTCCAACCACTAAACACGCTTAAAAATGCACATATACATGGCAAGGTTATTCAGCTCCTGCCTTTGGGTAGAATAATTGCCATGTGAAACATTAGTGAATCAGCATGAATGTTTCATAAGTTTGAATTTATAAAATATTTCTGATTTTCCTGTACACATGCCTTTCAAAGATAACTTTCAAGTGCTTGTTGTATTATGCATCTCACTTTTCAAGAGAACAGCATGATTTCCTTGAAGACATATCCGTTTAGAGAGTTGCCATGGCAATTTGTTCCCACCCCCCAAAAATGCTTAAAAACAGATTTTTCCATTGTCTTCTGATTTCTCCAGATTACAACATGCTTCGCTTTTCTCTCTTCCCTAGAGTGACTCTAGGTGAGTGTACAGAAAAAAAGAAGGAAAAATCTTTTTTTTTAATTTAAATTACCTTCTGATGGAAGCAGAAAGCTTCTTCTTCTAAAGTTTAGTCACAACCAAGGCAAAATTATCTTACTATTTGAAACAATCATTTATTAGCATGATTTTTTTTATCCCAGGAGACTCCTGATAAAAATTGCCTGTGCAAACATAAAACTCTTTTTACATATGCAAGGTAATTATTAATCCAATTAACCATCTGCATACCAGCATATTTAATTAGTTCTCAGAATTACTGTTTTCCTGCTGTAATTGAACTAACCACCTTGTGCAATCTGTAAATCTGACCAAAAATTTTGTTGAGCCTTTTTTAAAAACAAAAGATAGGTTCTGGCAAAAATGGGATTAATTCAAGATTTTTCCTTATTTCACTTTTTTTGCTTTTAGACAAAACCCACCTTCTGTCCCCAAAGAAAAGCAACTAGTGATGAGGATTATATTGTCAAATACTGGCAAATTACGGTTTTATTTCTGGAGGGGAAAAAAACCCAGCAAAAAATATTAATATAGTGATATTTTTATCCCTATTAACTTTTTAACGACAAATACGCTCTTTGATCATTGTTAATTGCTTGGTCCAAGAGCATAATCAGACAGCGTATTTTGACTAGAAAACAGACTGCTTTGCTTGTAAACACTCCTTCTTTCCCTGTTTTTATTGAAAAATAAAATGAAAAACTAACAGTGCTTGACAAGTCCATTCCTAGTGCTGTTTTATATCAGAGGTTGGCTGTGTTTTTAAAATAATATTGCTCTTTCACAATTCTTATTTTAATTGCTCTGCTGGGGGGATGGGTCAGCATAAAGTATATGTCCTGATGTTTCTCCTTTGTGAAGGAAACTCTGAATAACTCCAGGGAACCAAAACACATGAATGGCTTTAACCAGAGCAGCTCCCAGAGACTGGAGCTCTTTCCACTGATATGAGGAAAACAAAATGAGGTGTGAAAGGGGATATTAGATGGGAGCAGCACAGGGAAAAAAAATAAAGGGCTTAAATTACTTGTCTTGACACAGGCATCTAACATCACTTGAGATGCCCTGGAGGCATCGGAGACATCCTTGCAGGCCTGGTGGGGAGAGGACCCATGGGAGTCTGCCCTTCTGGGAACTGGGCTGGACACCATAATCAAGGGATCTGGCCAGTTGTGTTGGGGAAACTGGACCAAATTCTTGTCCTCAGACTACACTGGAGGTTTGCCTGCCAGCCCAGGGGCTCCTACGTGGGGATACCACCCATTAGGTGTCTTAGCAGTGAGCTGAAGCTTTCCCTTATGTTCTGTCTAATCCTGTGATAACTCTGCTCCTGACCAAGCCGCTGGAAGAACTGGTATTTTGACCATTCTGCACGGTCTCTACACCGCCTCCTGCTTTGTTGCAGTCCACGGAGGAGGGACACGATAGATACCTGTTCAATGAAGCCAGTTAACCAAGCCTTGGATGTTCTTCCCCTAAAGGAATCCAAGAGATGTCTCTGGCTGGGCTACCGTACACAAACGTGGTGGGAGCTCCGTATCTCAGTGGCACGTGGCCCCAGAAAACCCAATTCAGTCACCATGAAATCAGTGTGAATTTTGGTGCAGGATTTAGGAGGATCTAGCCCACGTATTTGGAATTGTGGCTAAACCTCGGGTCCTGATGGCATATCAAAGGTGTTATAGTAGCTCAACAAGGGTGCAAGACTCGCAGAGTGCAAGACTTGGTGATTTATGGCTCTCTGCAGCCTTTAGATTGTGAAAATTATTTGCTGTTCTCCCTGTTCCTCTCCTGTTTGAGCAACTTAAACTATTACTGCTTCACTAAAGCAGTTCCTGCTTGCCTTTGCTATTATGTGTTCTGGAACAATGAACACAATCGCCAATTTCTGAATAGGATTTTGGCTGTGTGTTTGTAAATAGGCTTCCAAGCAGAAAGGGGGGAAATAAAGGGATAAAGGAATTGCTATCTGCTTTCTCTTTATAAATATATATGTACCCGTACATAAACAGAGTCATCTGATGCTTTGCTGCTTGCCGGGATGGGTTACAAAAGGGTAAATTGGAGTCAGTGGGATTTTCTCTTTTGCCTCCGAGATATATCTATGTTTTAATTACTAAATAATCTGACTACAAAGTTGGTCCAACTGAATCAGACACAATGTTAATTTTAGCAGTGCAATGTGCATGCAAGTAGAGAGGAGTTTTGAGTCCTCATTTCCTCTCTGCCTCCCCTTCTGCCTCACTCCCGTATGAAAAGAAAAAGGCAAAAAGATTTGTATATACCTAAGGATCACCAAGCTGGAGTGAATTTAAATCTAAGAAAAAAGTTATTTACGTTAAAGACAACTTTGTGCTATGCCTAGCCTTGCCCTGAGCAATATCCTTGCTCTGTCACTTACCTGTTGTGCTGCTTTTCTGGTCTCAAGGGGCTGCTGCCGCTGACACCCACTGGTTCCCCAAGCTCTGTGAGCTAGCATGTGTCTCTCGTGGGTATCTTGCACTCAGAGTTGCAGGGACTGCAACATGGATACCAGCAGAAAGCTTCATGTAGAAATATGGCATTAGACAGTGCAAACTCAGGAAAAGGGGGTGAAAGCAAAGGATGCCAGATGCCAAACTTTGCTACTGAATGTTGCCATGAACTTGGGAGAGATGCATAAAAACCTCAGGAATTCAAAATTGCCATCAGTGGATGCCAGATCAGTGCTAGAAAAATGGGGAGCTGGCAGCCTGCTTTCATGTATGTCATGAGCTAGCCTGTCTTCTTCCTCTGGATTGTAACGGAGGTGCGAGACAAGAACAGACCAGAGCACGTGCACAGCTGCATTCATCTTCTCATTTGACCTGACGATGCCCCGGGAAAAACACAATTCTTTCAATTCTCCCTCTTTGAAACAAGAAACAAGAGAAAAAGCAAACAACAAGTTTCTACTTGCCTGTGGATCCCAAAGGAGGTTTAGCTGAACTTCTCTGGAGCTCCCTGAAGATGCTGTCACAGATCTTGTAACTCATACTGATAGTTTCAAGTCATGATAATAAACCTGCATGTGATTTCCACTTTTAATTAATCTGATTTCAGCTTCTGACCCTTGAGTGAAATCACTCAAGAGCTTATGCTGAAGCAAGCCACCCTTCTGTCTAATAATCAGCTGTAATATAGTAGTGCCAGGCACCTTAGGCTGGTATATGCTGATCCTCAATTCTTTGATTCCTCCAGCACTGGTTTTTAAGGATGTTGCACCACCCGAGCTGTCAGAATAGCATAAAACTAATAACCAGGCTGTATTACATCTTGATGATGTGACAATGGTACTGATGGTGCTTATTCTCAGAGACTACAAGGCAGCATTTCTTTGATTGCTTATGGGAACACTTTACAGCTGAAGTATAATTTCATTTATTAGAGGCAGACAGCTTATAAAAATGTGTGAAACACAACAGGTACCAAAAGGAAAGCTTGGGAGACTAATGAGGCACAGGGCTCATACCTTTAAAGAAAACAAAGGTTTCCACAGACAAACGGCTGATGCAGTTTGTTTTTTATACACATAAATCAATCAAAACATTCAAACCATGTTATCCTGGAGAGTTACAGCAAATACATTTCATCTAAAATTATTGATGACTTTGCTTTTAAACAGAGGATAGGACCAAAAGGAAAACAAGGAGGAAAAAAAAAAATCCTTCACATTCAAAGAAATATAGCTCAAGTGAAAACCAATCTAGCAGAAGGGGAAAATGTACACAAGTAAAATAATAATAGTATTGTTACAAAGTGCCTTTTCCTCAGAACTGTCTCCCATCCTATCTGAGCACTCAGGGACAGAATTAAAGCAAAATTTGTAGTAAACAACTTCAGCGTGGATCCAAGAGTGAATGGGGGAACAGTGAAAAGCTTGGCGTGGTTTAAGAGTGACAAAACTGCCCCAAGCAGCCTGCAGAAGGGTTTACAGGTCCGTTTCGCAGCTGGTGAGGGATGTCCTTGCTGAAGGGTGGCCATGGAGCAAAGATCAAGTGAGGAATGTGTGTGGACCCTGTGTGCTTCACCAGTGCTGAGAGCAGGCTGGGGTGCCAAAGAAGAACCAACGATTGGGATCCTGATTAGGATAAGGCTCAGAAGTCAACAGTAAATGTCCCAATTCTATGGTCAAAGCACGAAGATGGAGAACACAAAGGCTGCGAGATGCTTTCCAAGCGTTAGAAAGCACTGGTCATGTTCAGCGGGATGAAGGACCTTCAGCTCATTTGGAAAGCTCCTACTGGCTTCCTCGTATGTTCCAATATATCTCTATGTATGTCATGGACTCGATGATCTTAAAGGTCTCATCCAACCTAAATGGTTCTATATCTATATCTACGCAGCAGATGGCAGTGAGGCACTGACTGATCCTGCACACACTCCTCGTTGGCTAGCCAAAAGACACCTTAGCACAGCCTGATGCCAAAACTTGGTGTGGCTTCAGCGGGCAATTTTTCTGAGCACATATGTGCTGTGGTGCATATGGGACAATATGGAGACTTCTAGAACGTGAGACATTTACTATGTGACCTATACAGGTCTTCTCCAGGCTAGAGATTTTGCGCATGCATTTGCATATGGATGGCCAAAAAAAATTCAGGAGTTCCTGGCAGGCAGTATTGGGTCAGGGGGATTAATGTGTGGTGGTTCTGACTAGGATGCCAAACATCCAGCGGTGCCAAAAATCTTTCCCCCCCCAGAAGCCCCATGTGTGAGGAAAGCAAAACAGGCAAGGGGACCCGAGCATGCTGCACTACGCACCTTCCGGAGCAGTACTGATCTGGTATCCAGCCAGCCTGGAAGAAAAGAGGAGCAGCTGTGCCCCATTTGAACCCGACTCCCCACACATTGCCAAGGCATCCTTGGCTGTTTTAACCCGGGGCAGCTATCAACACCAACGGGGAGTGTCATCTGCTGCCTCTGCCTCCATCTCCCAATGCAGCACAGCTCCCTGTATTGCCTGAAGTTTGAAGAATTAAGACCGTGCCCTGGGAAGATTTGTCCCAACACAATCCGAGCCAGGACAGCAAAGATGAGTATTAACATGAGTTGATGATTAGTTACGCTGTTGTTCCCAGCGACATGCATTGCTTGGGAATGTGTCTCAGCAGTCACACAATCCATCCCCCATCACTGTTTGCAATGAAGAGTTTGGTCTCCAACAAAGTCTTTCATGTATGTTCAGCTCCACAGAGCAGCTACAGAGCATTGAGTTGGGCTCAAGAGACCTCAATTATATTGCTCTGTCCTAGGCCTGTTAGAAGTCCTCAGGCAAGACAATCTCCCTTGATACCTCAATTTCCTGACCTGTTAACTGAGAGTTACTGATATCGTTGTAAAGAACCTTCAGACACATCTGGGTAGATTGCTGGGCAGGTGAACTGGTGTTTGCTGGGATAGAGTTAATTGTCTTCCTAGTAGCTGGTACAGTGCTATGGTTTTGAGCTCGGTATGAGAATAATGCTGATAACGCACTGATGTTTTCAGTTGTTGCTAAGTAGTGTTTAGTCCAAAGTCAAGGATTTTTCAGCTTCTCATGCCCAGCCAGTGAGAAGGCTGGAGGGGCACAAGAAGTTGTGAGGGGGCACAGTCAGGGCAGCTGACCCAAACCGGCCAACGGGATATTCCACACCATGTGACGTCATGGCCAGTATATAAACTGGGGGGAGTGGGGGTGAGGGGATCACTGCTCGTGGACTAACTGGGTGTTGGTCAGTGGGTGGTGAGTAATTGCATTGTGCATCACTTGTATATTCCAATACTTTTATTCTTACTATTGTAATTTTATTAGTGTTATCATTATCATTATTAGTTTCTTCTTTTCTATTCTATTAAACTGTTCTTATCTCAACCCACGAGGTATTTTTCTTTTTTTCTGATTCTCTCCCCCATCCCACTGGGTGGGGGGGAAGTGAGTGAGCGGCTGCGTGGTGCTTAGTTGCTGGCTGGGGTTAAACCACAACAGCAGGAGATACTGGTCTTCAGGTGAAAGCACTGGAGATGGAGACATAAGCCCTTAGACTCAGACTGATATTATACAATTTTGCCATCTCAGATTAAGAACCTGTGCTGGCATCTTCTGCCATGCTACAAACACACTTCTGCCACAGATTAAACAACAGCTTTGAAAGCTTCATCTGGAAGTGCTGGCTTAGTGCTCTGTTGGCCATGGGCCTTTCTTCACATTGTTTTGTGGGATATGCTCTGTAATTTAGATGTGATTATCTTGATCACAGCCTTTTCTCCTGTGGCCCTACCATACTAGGTACCCAGAGCCAAGTTTTCTAGCACTCTTTCTTAATACTTTTAGCTTTGGATTACAATCCTAATTAATGTGTTGAACTTTGCCAGTTCCTGTTAAGAAAACAAAGCGTGTTTTGTGAGAGATGAGAACAAGGAAGCAAAATGTTTGATACCCTTCCCTGTCTCTACCACCATCTCATCCCTCTGATGACATTGTTTGTGATCCATCATACAGACATTATTTCTCATCCAAATTGTTTCACATTTTATTACACTCAGGTCGGGGTCATGGAACCAGTACAGTTCCAGTTCTCTTGGCTGCGTGGTTGTGGGTTTTGGCAAAATACAAAAGCAAAGGGTTGGGAGTCTAGCAAAGTCCTATTCTCTTTCATGTGAAAGCCATTTAGCACTGTTGGGGAGAGGGGCCTCGAGGGAGGAGTCTTGCTTTGAAGCCCCAACATGTTCTGAAGAATAAGAGACCTGTCTGTAAATGAGAGTCAGGTCCATAGGTGTGAAGGGCTGAAGCTGCTTTGAGCACCTAAGTTTTACCTCCCACACAGAGACTCTCACTTTGCCATCGCACCTTGAGCCCCGTCTCTTACTTGAATTGAGCACATCAGTTAGAGGGATGCTGTGTTTGGATATAACAGCTCTAAGTGGATGTCCACCCTGCTTGGTAAATGTAAACCCGAGCCATTTCCATGCCCAGACCCACCCCATATTTTAAGCCCTCTTGCTCAGACTGGCTGATCCCCTTAGCCCAAAGCCTGATGCTCTTCGTGGGATGCCAGACTCCGTTTTGTGCCCTCAGGATGGGCTGAGTGTGTTACCCCCACTCTGGCCCGACCACCCACAGTTCTCTGTAATTCAGCTCTTCCTAAAAGTAATGTGGTTGCTTTCATTATGAACCACATGAAGAATACACTAACAGGCAAGGCTGAACCTGCTTTTCCCCTTGCAATATAACTTACGCCACGGAGAATAGAGCACGTCCTTTAGAAAGCTGCCCCGGTGCTCAGGTACATTAACTCCGGGCTATCTCGGCCGATGCCAGCAAGAGTGAGGACTCCTGGGTAGGAAACAGTATAATCTCCATTCACTTCTTACACGCTCTTCTGCTGTGTAAGGAGAAGGAGAAGAAATTAGCTGACTTAGCAAGTCATTGCAACCTGGAACAGGTCACGTTATCATATTATACCCAAGGTCTAATCTCACTCTTAAGTGTTATGCTCAAAGTGAATGCTTTGTTACTTGTGTGCAGTGAAGTCATCGCAGCGGAATAAATGCAATGCCAGGACGACCCTGCTTTTCTCTCGCTCCCTTCCCTCCAATGCATAATGAAGAAAAGGTAAAGGGAATGAAGAATATCGTTTGCTATTGTATTCTGGCAGAGAGAGCTCATTTGAACAACTGTCAGCCATGGAATTTCATCTGAGTTTCCCAGATAAAATCTCCTGTTTCAGGGACTATATTTACTCAGTGTGTTTAATGTGACAATGAAAACTCCACACGCACTGATCTTTTAAATAATAATAATAAAAAAAAAAAAAACAATGAAAATCTTACAGGCAGCCTAATAAGTGGAAAATTAATAAGTGTCAAAACCAGAAGATAAAATTCTACCCAGCAAAGCAGAAAGGGAGCATGCCTATTTCTTACAACTGAAACTGCACAAAGGAATTGTTCTGCTGTTTTGCATCCACCTCCAATATTGAATACTACCACGTAGGTTCCCCTTGTCCACCTTCCTTTGGGTGGAGTGCCTTCAAAGAGCGGAGCGGTGCTCTGTGCCTGCAGGATTTGGACCTCTTTCAAGGGGTTTTGTTTCAAGTGTGCCTTAGCACCCAAGCTGGGATCTGGCAGCTTTTGCTCGATTAGTAAGAAACCTTTGCTGAAGAGAAGAAGAGGAGGAAAGGAAGAATAAAGGGGGAGAGGGGACCCTGGCACTGGCAAAGGGGCAGAGCCTGTCTCAGAGGTGGCATGGGGTTTTCCAGGCAGATGGGAACCTGCACTGAAGTGGCATGGAGCTGAGCTGAGCTAATGACCTCCATGGAGGCAATGGCAGGTTGTGCTTTGTGCCATCACGTTATAGCTGCACAGCCTCTGATTCGGAGCTGAAGCAGAGGCAGAGTTTAGGGAAGAAACACCAGAGCTGTATGTGGCGTCCTATCAGCCCATTCTTTAGCATGGAATTTCTCAGAGACTCACTTTTCCTGCAAAGCATGAAGGACAAGAATGAATATCCAAATGATTTGTTGAGAAATGCTAGACTGGTGGAGGATAGAGGACTTTGGGGCACCTGGGGTAGGTCATCCAGCAGCAGCCTAAGGAGACAGGGAAGTGACTGTGGTTGTCAGAAAGCTGCAAAATAAAGCCAGAAGTCATGCCTTGCACTCACCCCAAATTACTTCTGGCAAGTAACAGTTCATGATCCTTCTGGGAGTCCCCTCTGAAAAAAAAAAAGCATTTGAGACTCACTAACAAACTGATCACAGGCTGAATTATTGATTGTACCATTAAGGTCTTCGTTTGAAACATTATCAAGGTTAATGAAATGATCGAACTTTTCTCTCCAGCATTACCAGCACTGTGTTTCTTTCTAGCTCCATTTTTAGGGTTCAGGTCACCTCACATTGAACCCAGGAGGGACCAGGCTGCTGCCTGTCATAGGAATAGGTTGGCTGTGGTATAAATCAAGCTTATGGATGAGATACTAGCAGAGCATTAGCTATGGAAGAAAATAGGAAAGTCACTATATACCGGTTCATTATACAGTAATTTACTAATGAAGCCAGAGGCTGCAAATGTGAGTGTATTTAACTCTGCATCTTCTAGTCAGTCAGCTGAGGCAGCTGATGTGCAGTTTGCTCTCCTGCACTGCCAACCTCAACAGATAAGAATCGTTTGTCTCAGTTACACCAAGAGATCAAAACTCGCCCGATCCCCCACCCAAACAGCAAGATCAAACAGCAGTAACATCAGTGCTGGGTTTTTTTCTTTTTTTTTCAGCCAGCTTTGCCATATTTTTAACTCCTTCTCAGCACTGTAGGCATAAGGAGCTTTATTGTTTGGAGGATGAGGGTAAAATAACTTACACTGTGCTGGTCTGGGAGTGGGAATATTCCTCTTTTCCCAGCTGCTGGTCCTTTCCCTTTGCTCACTCCCTGTCCGCAGGTCCCCTCCGCATCCCTACAAGGTGACACCCTCCCCACCTGCACCCCTGGAGTGTTGGCCAATTCCAGCAGCCCATCACCTGCCTCCATAGCCAAGAGCTGGCTCTGACTCTCCTTCTCCGTGCCTGTGTCCATGAGACAATTTCCCTTGTGCGCACTGGTTTGTGCTTTGCTACCTTTTTAACTTCTTCAGTTATTTTTCTGTGAAGATCCACAAAAACTGCAATGTTTTTTACATGCAAGGATGCCTTTTCCACACTGACTGGCAGACTAATGGTTAAAAAGAAAACATGACAGCTTCCTCACACTGTTGTTATCATAAGATTCTTAAAGTGTTCCTTAATAAAGTAATTCCATATCATATGTTTAAAACATTTCAGATGTAATTGAATTCACAGTGCCTTGTAAAATTTCCACCAATTGCATGTGTATATATATAACTTAAGCAACTGCAAATGTAATCTTTCAGTCATTCTCCCATTTACTTCCTCTGCATCCCAGCAGCTTTTCTTTCCCCACTGTCCTAATTTCCACTGCAGCCTCCGCTGTCCTTGTTCCCTTCTCCACAAGTCTCTGCTGCCCATCGCCCTGACCCATTTCAGATGCCATTTTATCTCTGCGCACAATATCTACCTCACTGGAAATAGTGGGAGATGGCAGCCACCTTTATTAAAGTTAGTTTCACATCCCTATTTCAGAAAAAAATATATGGGACAAGGGGTGATAATGCTGGCTGCATATTTCTTGGTGGTCAAGGTCACATCTGTGGACTTGATGTGTCAGCCTTGAGACAACCCCTCACCACAGCCCTGATGTACCGAGGGACAAGAGTCCCCCATCACTCAACCAAGTCCTACTTCACACAACTGCCATGGCTCTGAGAAAACTCACATCCCCTGCTTTATATCACTTTTTTCCCTTCTGGATTGAAAATCCTGGTGAAAATCCAATTCCAGGCTTGGATGGCTGGAACTATGTAGAAATTCAACGTCAGAGATGGCCTGGGAAGCAATGGTGAATAAACACTGATTATGAGAGAAAGCTCCTCTATCTTGCTGCCACTGCAGCTGCAGAGAGATACAGACACCAGAAGGGCCTGTGAGCAAGTGAGGAAGGTGACATGAAGGAGGCAGAAAGTTTTAGAGGGATTTTTTGCCACTCAGCAGGGTAAATGAAACATCAGTATTCGGGTGGTTTTGCATGGAATGGGCATCGTTAAGAGACATGTTGAATTAAGGGATGGCAGCAGTTAGTTCAAGTAACTTTTTTTTTTTAAGAAGAAACTTAAAAAATTAGTTTCTTGCTGACCAGTTCTTCATGCCCTTTGCCTTTGCTTTCAACCCATTTAAATTGCAAATATCTTACTCCCAGTGGCTTTCTGCTGACAGTTCACCTGTTGAGAACCTGAGCTCAGAGGTCTCTCTGGGGTCTCCTCTGTGCTCTTCACAGGGAAGGGGGAAGGCAGCTGTCTACATCCACTTTCATCTCTGTAATTTTGTTATCCTTTGTAGCTTCTTTGGCTGCCACTTCATCTTCTCCAAGGTCACCTCTGTAATGAACGCAGAAGCCCAGGGCAGGATTCAGACTCTCGCCTTGGGCCATTCAATCCAGTTGCCCAAGCACAGGTACGTGGTGAAACTGGGGAATCCTACTTGGTCTCCAGCCACTGTTCTAGGCAGTACAGAGCTCCTGTAGCTCCTGACTTGCACATGCCAACCCTACAAGGATGTCTCAAGCAGCATTTCATCTCCAACAAGGCTCCTATATACAGGCAAGTAGCTCAAACCCTTGTTAGATCCTCATACTTGGAGGTATCTGTGACTGCTTAAAAAAATCTGTATTTAAGAGGTACAAGCCAGTGCATTTACTCAACACTGGACCATGTGGCATGTGAGTTTGTCCTACTACTGGAACTGATGCAGCGAGATAAATCTGCTTCCCCCTAGCTTTTCATCAGTCAATCAGCAACTTTTTCAGAAACAAAATATTTATTGTCCCTACTCCTCTGGCTACATTTGTTCTCCAACAGCTTATATTGATATATCTTCCCTTATTCACTCAGAAATGCTGTTCACACAGGGGGGAAAGAATGGAATTTGAGCATTTGGCCAGGATTTTTGGATGTCTAGCAGCCCAGATAAAGCAGATTAATCAAAATTATCTCTGCACATCCCAAAATGCTGAAGATTGATATTGTCAGGGCAGTGCTTGCCGTGTGAGTGATCTCTGTCCTGCTGATTTTGTGCAGCACAACAGACGCCTTCGCTCTCTCCTCTTGGAAAATATAAACTGAGACCATGCAAGTGCATGGCACTGCTCTTCTGGTCCAACTTGGGCTGCAAATGAAAATGTTTTTCTGAGGAAGAGAAATTCTTTGGAGGAATAAAAAGGACTGGGAAATAAATTTCAGAGGTTAAAGAGTTTCATTCTTATTTCCGAGCTGGCCAGAAACTCTCTGTTTTAAGCAGCTCAATGTTAACTTCATTTTTATATGTACCTGGGAAGTATCACCACAGGCATCTGCTTTTCCCACAGTCAGAGACTGGGCTTGCTTAGTCTTTCTTTCTGGCTCGGTGCAGCCACTTTATGTCCCTGTGCCCTGAGAGGACGGGTCACTTCAGGATCCTGTGTCCCAGTATCATTTCTGGGGCAGGTCTCGTCTCTATGTAAGTGTCTACATATAGATGTCTATGGCTGGAGAGGACACAGCTCACTGCCTCCTCACTTTTCCCTCTCCTAGACCTGTGTAAAGGGGATGTCACTGCCGCACACATTTGTTATCAGGTATAAGGTGTTGTCGTGGTTTAACCCCAGCCAGCACTTAAGCACCACGCGGCTGCTCGCTCACTCCCTGGCCCCCCGCACTGGGATGGGGGAGAGAATCGGAAGAAAAAGTAAAACTCATGGGTTGAGATAAAGACAGTTTAATAGGACAGAAAGACAATAATAAAAATAATTAATAACAATAACAACAACAATATTAACAATAATAACAAAAAGAATTGGAATATACAAAACAAGTGATGCACAATGCAATTCCTCACCACTTGCCGACCGATGCCCAGCTACATCCCCAGCAGTGAGCTGCGCCCCCACAGCCAACTGCCCCCAGTTTATATACTGGGCATGACGTCATACGGTATGGAATATCCCTTTGGCCAGTTGGGGTCATCTGCCCTGGCTGTGTCCCCTCCCAACTTCTTGTGCCCCTCCAGCCTTCTTGCTGGCTGGGCATGAGAAGCTGAAAAATCCTTGACTTGGTCTAAACACTACTTAGCAACAACTGAAAACATCAGTGTTATCAACATTCTTCTCATACTGAATCCAGGACATAACACTGTACCAGCTACTAGAAAGAAAATTAACTCTATCCCAGCCAAAACCAGGACAGTTGTTAAGGGACATGAGCAGCTCAATACTATAAATCCTTCAAGGCAAAAGGGACATATAAAGATCACCACCCTGTCCCAGTTTCTTCTTGCACTGGAGATTACTGGGATGCTGTGGGTCTTACTTGTGTCTACTGATACCATCCTTGCCTCCCCTACAGGTAAAATCTGTGTTACCTGCTCCAGGACAAAATATTTGTGATTTATTCACTCTGTTTTAAAACAGCTCTTCCACAGAGCCCAAATTCTCCTGGATTTATCTGTCAAACCAGAGGCTTTGGAGAGAAACTAATGTTTCTGGAGAGAATAGGGAGGGGTGGATCTACAGTGGAGGTGACAAAAGGGTTACAAGGGGGGGAAAAAGGCAATTTTAAGATGGAATATTTCTTTCTATGGTTCAAAACAGGAGTTGCATCCTAAAGGAGAAGGGATTATTCCTTGAGAGAGCAACTGAGTTTTGCTATTCCAGCAAGACAGAAGTCAATAGCTTAGCTCCAAGTGATTATGTTACCAGTCTAGTCTGCCTCTTTCTTTCCCTCTACTTTCTTTTCCTCTCTGTCTTTGTAAAGTTCTAAGTACTTTTCAATGAAGAAAGGAGAAATGTGATTTTAAGATGAGTTGGGGTTGTGCCTTGAGGCAGAAGCAATGCTCAGAAACTACGTTTTAATGAATACAAAATATTACACCATGAAAATCAGCGGCTGTTGCTACTGCTTTTTTTAAGGTATGTTAATTTTTGTTGCTTTTAAATACTCTTGTTGCTGGGAAACCACCTCACACAGTAATTGAAATTGGTTCTTCATATCCCATTTTGTCCCTGGCAGGTTTAAAGTGTTCTTAAAAGCTAAAAACTCTGCTGAGGAAAGGCAAGGTGCATCTGATAGCAGATCCCTTGGTATTTCTTTGGGCAAAAGACATCATGAAATGCATTCAGAAAAATTAAAGCACTGGCGCAGGGCATACATTAAAACTGGCAGGGGGCTACAGTGAATATATTGGGGCGTGAAGTAGTGGGTGAGAGGATCTGGAAGGGGTTTTTTCACAAATGAGAAGGATATTTAATGGACTGTGGGAATTAGAGGATCTATTTCACACAAATCCACCTTAGCCTGAATCACTTCTGGCACCCAACATTTCCCCGTTCAGGGGTTGTAACTCTTGCTCCCAAATTTTTCAAGACACTTTGTAACCAGCTCCCCAAATGTCACCCGTCCTGTGCTTCTTTATTCCTCTCCTAGCATTTTTTCCAGTGATAACAAGCCGTGGTACACACACATATCCCTCCCTCCAGCAAACAGAGGGTCTCGGTACCTTATCACAGAGTGTTTCAATCCTTTTAGTCAAAGACCTGTATGTGCTTTTGGAAAGCAGCAAACCAAACCCCACGTGCATCCTTCTGGACAGGGCCACCACATACCCTTTTCAGTTACAACTGACAAAGCTCTGACTGTATTTAACAGTTGTATTCTCCCTTTGCAGATCAGTTTACTCTCACTTATGTTTTAAAAGATGTGTATCTTTTCTATCTTTTTTTCCCAGTTACTCGTTTAGCACCTTCTGTTATCTTGCAGGATTTGTACTAGTAGTTGAGCAATGCAGCCTCAGAGTAAAGATCAGCATACAGCTTAGCTATATTTTAAGATGCTTAATATGCACTATTGTACTAAATCATTGTGTCTCTGAGATGAAAATATACTTGCTGTTCCTCTGACATAAATCTTTCTTTGCCTCTTTTATCTGCTTTCTTTGGCCCCTCAACTGAGTGAAACTTGGCCAGATCTGAGTACTGGGTCCACAGGGAGAAAGTTAAACAAGAAACACTTAAATGCTATTAAAGACAAAGCTCTTGACTCTTCACCTATTTGATTAATGCTGCTTATAACTGTTCCTTAAATAAGGAAGAACAAGAGGCTAAGAGAAACAAAGTCTTTGCTAAAGTTTATGGACTGAATTGCAGAAACACACATGTCCCATTCCCTTTTTTATTGTCATCTGCTCCAGCCTTGCCTCTCCCTTAGACTGTAAACTCCTCTGTGCACAGAACTGTTGTGCTCAAGTGCTATTCACATCTTTCATCCTACATAAATAATAATACATCACAGTAATAAAGCAGCTGTTGTGAGTTAATTCCAACCAAACTGCAATCTACCCCCATGCAACAAGATGTCTGTGCAATCACTCTTGATAATAAGTCCTGGGAAATGCTGTGCAATAATCTCAGTGCTTGATTAATTTTTATTTCGTAACAAGTCATTATTAATGGGCCAGATGCTGATAGGTTTGCTCATGGTGAGGACAGTCTGACTGCAAGAGAAGTGGCATTAAAAGGAAGGAAAGCAAGCGCAACTGAGCTAGCACAAAGATATTCCAGTGCATTGCTGCCAGAATAAAACAGCTAGCGAGTCAAACAAAACAAGATCAGCTTTTAGAAGCAAGTACAATGACTTGCTGCCTTGAAGAGATAATGTTCCTCTTTTAGTTTCTTGTGTCACGCAGCAAAAGAACAGTGAAAAGTTCCCAGAATATCTGTGCAGGGAGTTAACGTTTCCAGGAAAAAAAAAAAAAAAAGAAAGCCTTTACAAAAGGGGTTTTCTTTCTTACGGGCTCTTCAGAGAAAGGCTGGGTAAAAGAAAAGAGCTAAGAAAAAGTCCAGGCAAATCCAGAAGAAAAACATCAAGCCTTTTCAGTGGGGAATGAAAACACAAAGGCAAGTCCCTGGCAAATGTCAATATTTACATGAGTCGTAGTAAAACTGCTGGCCAAGGGGGAGAGCAGAGAAGGGTATTCAGAAAAGTGACCTTCTGGACACCATGCACAAGCTTTCTTTTTGCACTGCAGGATGTAGGGTCAGCCATCAACAATGACCGAGACAAGAGCCACTGATGTAATGACAATCCTGCAAAGCTGAACCAAAAAAACCCCCACAACCGAAAAGCCCCAGTCTCTTGATGAATTGATTTGCAAAGCCAGCAGTTCTCCTAGGAGGGCAAAGCAAGATAAATTGGGTGCAGGGGCTCCATAGTCAGGGTGTGAATACCAAAACAAGGGATAGGGTGGGTTTTGGGGGAATGCGGTCTCCATCTGAACGAGGGAGCCGTGCAGCCATCACTGCATCTTACAAATGGGAACAGGACTCACCCCCGGGAGGGAGGAACTCAAACTGCCTTAGACAACTAAACATACCCATCCTACACTTAGCTAATAAAGTGAAGCTACTTTGATTTACCCTGGAAATGCCAAGGACCAGCTCAGGTCCTGTAAATCTACATTGATCAAGCTAGCTGAAATGGCCAGTCCCCTTCTCAGTCATGCTTCAGATATAATCAGCCTGACAAACCCAATCCATACTTCTGAAAATCATTAGTCATCATATTAAATCAGATTAGGTTAACAAATTGCTTCCATCTTCATATTGTTCAAGCAAACAGTCAAGCAAGGGGCAGCTTTGGTTTGAGAAAATGACTTGGCCTAAGCTGATAGCAAATTGTATGCATTAATTGAAATTCTAAATTAACACCATGTAGCACAGTTTGACTTAATTGCTTTAAAAAGAGTTTTCCAGGGTACAGTCTTGTGGTTTCCAGTGTTACACTGCCAAAGCATTTCTAACTTGCGGAGACGGAGGAACTGGTTTAGAAAAGGCTCAAGTGTTCCCTTTGGCTGTATTGATTTTCCTCCGTGTGCGTGGTCCCAGAAGCTTTTTCCTCCATGAACACAGATGCAGATATAATAGGACTCACTAATAACTGCATGCTTTATGGATCCAGCCAGGATCAGACCCTGAGTGAGGTCTGAGTACGTTGGGAATGTCAGTACTCTAATGAGCCCCTCACAAGCAAGAGGAACAAGACATGGAAGGAACAGGAAAAAAAAAAAAATCACTGCCCTTTTTGCAAAAAAAGAGCTAACAAAAGAGCTAATTTCCTAGATAAATGTTGAATCTTAGTTTAACCACAAACCATGGATATGCAGTGTCATTTGAAATGCTATGGGGAATCAGAGGTGCCCATATGGGACTGAGAGATGCAGCTGGGATTTAGGGGAGATGCCTGCCCTCTCAGAATGTTGCTAGAGGCCAGGAGGATACCCCAGACCACCAAAACCAGTGCTAGACCCCATGCTCAGACAACTATATGTGACCACACATTTACATTGACTATCTTGGGAATTTAGAGTGACAACTTACACAGAAATACATAGATGGAGGTATTGACATTTAGATGTCTTAATCTGCAAGCTAAGTCCCACACTGAAAGCTAGGTGAGATGAATCCCACCTCACTGAAACAAGCTCTAACATCTCCAACACCAGAAACATGAGCAAGAAAAATCATGAGCTGAGCTTGGCTCGAGTCTCCAGAGACTCATCTGCAAGACTGTGCTCCTTGGAGCAAAAAGGACAGAATCCAGTTTAAACTTTACCTGCAGAAGTTTGAGCATTAAATTAGGATAAAATAGAAAAGGTTAGGGCCAAAGAGCAAATGATCATGGACATGTTCATATTTGTACAGCTGAAACACTTTAAAACCTCCGCTTCTACCAGCTGTAGTTCTGTGACATGTTTCCAGGGACATCTGCTTTGCCCCAAACAAAAAACTTAAAAAAAAATCTTCAAATCCCATCTTAAAGAAACCATCCAGATGGAAAAAGGGGCTGTTTCCAAGGAACCACAGATGTAGGGTGATCTGGCTGTCCCTTCAGCTGAGCTATGGTTGCAGACTTTGTGGGTACTTCTAATCATCACCTGCACAAATTAAATCAGGTCAAAGTAAATCACAGCTGCAGGATGGCAACTTAATCTGCTGCGGCTCTCCCACAAGCACGCATTTCAACACCAGGACACCAGCAGCTCACGTATATCTCTGCCACACGCACAAACTGGTTGCTTAACCTGGTTCTTTCCACGTTCAAGCTAATACCACGGGCAGGCAGGCAGCTCTAAGAGCACATCCCACACTGATGCTCTTCTCCATGGAGCTGCTGGGAGCGCTCCTTCTCTGTGTAGGTCGGTTATTACACCATCCCAGCACCCTGCACAGTTATTAGCTTCAATGGCAATAGCTACATCCCACAACAGGTTTTTACCAGTGGAACTTGAAATGCCTGGCTTGGAGATGCTGCAAGAGCAAGAGCCTATTTGGCACAAGTACACGCACGTGGCTGTTGCATGCCAGCGGTGCAATATGGTCTATTTTTAACTTAGCGTGCTTTGTGATTGGTATATCTTCAGTTTTTCAGTATCTCAAATGGTCAGGCAGAGAAACAGTCATGATCTGCAAAGCTGGAAGAAGGGTTTTAAATGTTTTAAAAGTTATTCTGCATAATGCCAGGCCGGGAAAGGGATAGGAATAGAAGATTTCATTTAGATTACAGTTTCCCTAGAGAATGGGCTGCCTTTGACTGTGTTTCTATATGGTGCCTGACATAATACACTCTCTGAATGCACATCCACAAACCTGAACATATCGCAGAGCAGAGATCCCCAAATGAAACCACAAGGGCCTGAAATGCTGTTTGCAGAGCTGTGTCATGGGATAGAAATGACCCCAGGAGTGCTTTATAGGTCTCAGTTACAGAAAACTACAGCTGAAGTATTCATCATAGTCCATAGAGAGCAATGGGCATTTTCCAGACGTGATTCATCTACCCTAATTCAGATTAATTTCTCCCCAGAAGGCCTTATTTCTCTCTTCCGACTATAAAGGTAGAGATGGAGAAATTTACATCCGATGTGTCTACACTTGATCACATGAATCCCATCAACTGTGGCAAAGACACTGCGTTCAGAATGAAATTAAATTTCCCGGAGACAAAGAAGTAATTTGCTATTTTCTTCCAAACCCATCATGATGTATTACTGCAAGGGTGGACAGGCATATGGTGCCCAAGGTTCCCACTGCTGGTGGTGCAAACTCTTTATGATCTATGTGAGAGATTGAAGGTGGCTGAAGAGCTCCTGTATACTGCAGATGGATCTTCTGTCCAGAAGTCTTATGTCCAACAAGCAGAGGAAGGCAAAAACCTCCGGAAAAGAAACACTCCTAGACTTAAGTAGAGTGAGGAAGATATTTGTGGCTGTAAGAAATGCAATGACCTACTTTGATGAGAAGATAAAGCCACAGAGTTTTGATGGTCTCCATTTTCACAGGACAGTCTTCAAGGTAACAAGCTGAGTAGTCAGGAGAGTGTTAAACTAAGAAAAGGGGAAGGCAGAAAGGGAGGAACGAATGAGCATTCACTTAGCACGAAATTAAGATGTCAAGAACAAAATTAATCAAGGCACCAAGGGATGTGAAGAGAAGAAATTCTTTAATTGCCTATACTCTAATGCTGGGAGTCTGAGTAATAAACAAGAATTGGAATTGGAATAGCTCATTTATGAGTATACATTAGACCTTGTTGGCATTATTGAAATCTTGGGGGAAGATTTGCATGATTGGAATATTAAAATCACTCGTTATAATGTGTTTAGGCAGGATAAAGTGGGCAAATGAAGAAGGGGAGTGGCACTCAACATCAAATGTGCTTCTGTGGCAATCAGGTGTCTAAGCTCTTCTTGTAAAGCTTTTCAAACATTTATGTATGTTTTACATCTGAAGACATGTAAAAAGATGGATGGCAGGGATTTGCAAGGTGGGATCTCTTGGAACCTCAGTTTTTAGAAGGCGCTCGATGTCTGTCACTCTTGAAAGACTGTATCTCCAAAAATCAGACTCTTAGTGAATGAAAGAATATTCCGGGCAAACCATTGCTTTTTTACTGTGCACAAAAACTCAGGCTTGAAGACTACTGTATGAATGGCATTACTGAAATTTGCCATAAATAAAATGAGACATAATAAGCTTGATCCTATGCTCTGATTAAACACTACAGACATTTTGTGTACAGAATTACAGAGACTAGGCCATTCAGAAAAGCATTAGTACCTAGTCTTTTTTGACCCTTCCTGGCATTACACACAGAAGAAATCTGGTCCTTTATATTTTTCAATGGCGTAAATTATCACTGTGCTTTTGGAAGACGCAATATTGGCAGGTCTGCAGAATAAGAGAGGCTCTAATCATCACTTATTCTTCTGCTGCGATTTCCCTGACATCAGTTTAGATTCTCACCCTCACTATATATACACATATTTTATTTCCTAGGTAATTTTCATGATTCTCTTTACGCTTTTTCAGATGAATGAACTATTCCGTATGTACAGAAAATTCTCTAAGCCATTATCTCCTATGTCTTTAGGGCACTCTCTGTTCGAGGGCAGGCAGGCTCTACAGAGGGATCTGGGCAGGCCGGATCGATGGCGCGAGGCCAGCTGTACGAGGTTCAACACGGCCGAGTGCCGGGTCCTGCGCTTGGGTCACAGCAACCCCGTGCAGCGCTACAGGCTCGGGGAAGAGCGGCTGGAAAGCTGCCCGGCGGAAAAGGACCTGGGGGTGCTGGTCGACGGCCGGCCGAACGTGAGCCGGCGGCGTGCCCAGGCGGCCAAGGCGGCCAACGGCATCCTGGCCCGTGTCAGAAATAGCGTGGCCGGCAGGAGCAGGGCAGGGATCGTCCCCCTGTGCTGGGCACTGGTGAGGCCGCACCTCGAGTCCCGTGTTCGGTTTTGGGCCCCTCGCGACAAGAAAGACCTTGAGGGGCTGGAGCGTGTCCAGAGAAGGGCAACGAAGCCGGTGGAGGGTCTGGAGCACAAGTCTTGTGGGGAGCGGCTGAGGGAGCTGGGGTTGTTTAGCCTGGAGAAAAGGAGGGTGAGGGGAGACCTGATTGCTCTCTACAGCTACCTGAAAGGAGGTTGTAGCCAGGCGGGGGTCGGTCTCTTCCCCCAAGAAACAAGTGATAGGACAAGAAGAAATGGCCTCAAGTAGTGCCAGGGGAGGTTTAGGTTGGATGTTAAGAAAAATTTCTTCACCGAAAGGGTAATCAAGCATTGTAACAGGCTGCCCAAGGAAGTGGTTGAGTCGCTATGCCTGGAGGTATTTAAAAGACAGGTAGACGTGGCACATAGCAACATGGTTTAGTGGGACTTGGTAGTAGGTTTATGGTTGGACTCAATAATCATAAGGGTCTTTTCCAACTTAAATGATTCTATACTATGACTCACCTTTTTCCTCCCTCCTACCCTTCTCAGTCCTTACATCCATTCTGACTTAGGCAACAATTTAATTCATCCTATTTGAAAATCCTACACAGTAACACAGAGGTCATACTGCCAAGCTAATTTCATGCCCTCATTATTGTGATCTTTATTCTGCTTCACAGTACAGAAGCCCCCCCACCCCTCCATATCATTTTATCAGAAAACATCTCAAAACCCCAAATGCCAGGAAAGCTCCAAAGTTTTTCTTCCCATATGCCAAGCACTTTTTTTTTCCCCAAAAGTTCAGAGCTAAACAATAATAACTTCAATCTGTCTTGACTACTCTGAAAAGTTCATTATGAGAACCGTGTGTATGTGGTAGAGGGAGTAAACCAAAAAGAGAAGAGAAGATGTGCTTGACCAGAAGAACAGCTCACCACAAAGTGGATGAGTCACTGTGTTGCAACGTGACATAAAAAACAGTTTCTGGATGAGCTGGGACTCAGGTTACATAGGCCAGTCACAAGTCTCTTGGTTGTGTGTAGATTTCTCTGTCTTTCTCCAAAAGCATATGCTTTTCTGGTGTAAAAAAGGGATACTTGTGCTTCCTCTGTTTTGAGTCAGTGACTCACGCTGTCTTTTCACAACAAAGAAAACTGAAGTCATAGCAGAGCATGAAAGAAAGATGTGATTCAGACTTCACTCCTGATTTTATGCTTGAACAATATTCCTGAGTATAAAGTAATATCAGTCAGCCTCTTGTCAATATAATGCTGGGATAAGTGAAGGCACAATTGGGATTAACAAGGTCTATGGTTTTGCAAAGCATTTTCCTCCCCCCACTCCCACCAAATGAGGGTCAGTTTATATGCTAAATCCAGCCAATACGATGCAGGGCCCTTCAGCCAATTAACTAATTAGTGCACGGTTTCCCAGTTCCATCTGAAGCTCAGCTCAAGCTCCGCTTGCTTCGCTGCAGCAGGCACATTTCCCCCCAAGACAGTACGAAATGCCCATGGTTGTTACAGCACAGTGTGCATCTGGATGAATAGGCATCTATTCGTATTGACGCAGTTACAGAAGCACTTCCTAGCATCTCTTGGGAAATCTTACTTGAAGCAAAACTCATTCAAATCAACTCAGAGTAAGGCATTGTCATGGCTATGGTGCTGTAAACAAAAGGCAATGTTTGTCACCTAAGACTGGAGTTAAAAGGAGATATCCTAGAGATGATGGCGTTGTGGAGAATAGCAGATTTGGTCTCTACTCTGTTAAAAATAAAGAAAATAACAGGTACTGATAACAACCAGAGAGAAGCAGCAGTAAGGGCAGAGGAATAACAGCAAGGGAAGAGAAGAGGTTAGAAATATCAGCTGGAAATAATCAGCTGAAGAAAGAGAATATGAAACAGTGAAGGCAGAGAAGGAAATCTGGGACTACATAAATGAGGTTTACACTGCAGTGGGCCGTATGAATGGGATGCAGCAGGTGCTTGCTCAAGGTGCCTAAATTAGCTTGGGAACTGGAGTGGTGTCACAGGAGGCATAGGTGTGGTGGGGATCTTGGGCATCTATCTGGGTAGCTGAAGCCCAGCCAACATATTGTTATTGCATTAAAAGTAGTTAAGCTATAAAGAGCCAAGCTGGAAAACTCACAGCTGCCTACTGAAAGGACACTGGTCCTTCCTAGGCTGGTGATCCTTGCGCTGCCAACTGCTGCACTGCAGTGAATAATCAGAAACAGCTGTAAATGTCATGTCCATCTCCATCAACATTCAACTAGTCATCCAGCTCCCACCTGCTTTGGTGAGCAAGGCTGTTGGCAAACCACCAAGTCAGACTTTTTAGACATTCACGCACCAGTGGATGCTCTGGATGTCCTCATGGCCAGGACTCCAGGCACACCATCCTTCTGAGGGCTGACCAAGAGTTTAGTATATCATTTCTAGGCTGAATGCTGGATTACTGGAAAGTACCTATCCCAAAGCTGACAAGTGCACACCACTATGCAAAAAGCAGAGGTAAGGATGCAGGAGTAGGGTGGTCCATCTTGCGGGAGAGGGGAGCAAGTGGAGTTTGGGGAAAGCAGTGTGAGAAGACTGGTGCCTCTAGAGGAGCAGAGCTAAAGGCTGAAATGCGTTCTCCATGCTGGACAGTAGTTGGGGAAACCCATGGTTATGGTTAGGGCAACAGGGAGTTTATACTCTCGGTAGCCTCAGCTGTTCAAGTCCTGGATATTTTAGGTTGTTTTCCCATAAAAGACTTCCACTCAATACTGAACAGGGCTAAGCTTTCAACTATTCATTAATGAAATGGAGATGGTCCAAGAAGGAGTAGAAATGATGTGGCAACTGGTTGGGTTGATGTGCAAAGAAAGACTTGAAGAGGCATGTATCATTTGGCTCAGTTAAGTGGAGAGTAGAAGAAATAGGAGGAGAAGAGACAACCATAACTTAACAAAAGAACATGAACTGCAGGGCCAGGATTTCATCCCTCAGGCTAGAGGGGACTGCAGTTTTCACTCAATCACTCTCACAAAGGCTAGTTTCAGAGCTGTGCCAAGGGAAGAGCAGAGTACAAAGCAAAGCAGGTTTAAATTCCAGCAAGCATCCTGGAGGGACACCAAGACCAAGGGACACAAGACATTAGTTCTTCTTGGTCATGGCTACTTTGGGACCACACTTCCTTTGGAGTCATACCTATCCCTCATGGAGTGTTATATCCCTCCTTATTACTTCTTGATTTCTGCCCTGGTGCACTGAGCTCTGATCATCTAACTTTGTACAGCACTTTCAGCGACAGCTGAGACAGCAGTTCTATAACGCAAATATCCTTCTGTGGCAGTTGCATTAGTTTGTGGGGGTCCCAGAATGAGGATTTTAAGACTCAACTGGACAAAACAGTAGGAGCTGTGGCTGAGGGATAATTCAGCTTCAGTAGCAAGATGCGATCACTGATCTACTGTTTGGGTTTTATCCCTAGTTTAATACACCTATGTCATTTATATTAAGTCATTCATCACTGCAGCAGTACATATCTGCTCTTAACTGATGGTCCTGATTAACTGTAATGTACAATTTAATTTATTTCACTAAAGACAAGCAGTAACATTTGTCCCCTCCTTGAACCCTTACTGAAAGCAGAATCTTTAATATATACCCTTTTAATAAATTATGCACTGCATTGGATAAAATGTACAGTAATGTGTGTGTGCATGTGGATGGACACATACACTGTGGTTTTCAGGGAAAATAAGGAATATTTTTGTGTTTAGATGGGCACATGTCTAGTGTGAATACTGTCCTTGGGTTCCCAACTGTTCCTCCTTAAGGTTTAAAAAAATGTAGACATGACTTAGAGCTGTGGTTGTGCTAGGAGGTAGCTACCTGAAAGTCCTTCGAGTTCAGAGTCATCATGTCCAAATTTGTCTGGGGATCTGGGTTTAACTCATTTTTTTATCAATACCCAGGAGTCTGATTTCCATCACACTGACAGGAGGAACATCAGAATCCCAAATGAATGACTGAGCGGTAAAATCATAAAATCAAATCAGGGCTTTTTAATGAGGACAAAGGAGAATAGAGAAGATGTCCCATCAGTGGCCATTGTGCTTTGAGCACATGTTTTCCTTCACCCTCACTGAGAATCCTCCAAGAAGAGCCAGTGTATGTTTTCAGTTAAAGCTAAAAGAAGCTTTTTTTCCTGAGAGAAGAGTGTGGCTATTTAAATACACCTCAGATTGTTGTAGAATAGCATTTCTGCTGAATTCACGAGAGACCTGTGAGAGAGCTTGCTGCAGCAGCTGAGGGGAAAAATAACGTCAACATGAATATACCATATAGTGCTTGTCAAGCTGAGTAGCCACATCTATTAACTTGAGTGGGCATTTGGAAAAGTGGGTACTAAAATAAGTAGAATGGTGAAAGTGTACCAATGCCTCACAAACTGACAATTGCAAGAAGCCCTTTGGAACACCACAGTCATCAGCCCTGCCTTTCTCTGCCTTTTAATCCTCCCTGCTTTGGCTTCTTATTGTCCTCCTGGTTCAACTCCCAATGTATAACGGGCATTTTGAGGACCCCAGAATTGCCGTCATGCTCTACACAGGACCTTCCCCACTGTATTTGCAAAAGGAATGTATAAAAGTAGAGTGGCAATGGAGAAACATGATAACCCAGCCTAGTGAAAGCAAAATACAGCTGTGAGATGCCTTTAGGCTACTCCCTGTAATTCCATGTGTTTTCGTATGGCACCATCATTGCGGCATCTGAAGACCTCATGGACCTCAACGGCTGGAAACAAAGGTCCTCCCTTCCTAGGCCAGGAGGGACTCCACTGATGGGGAAGGTCTACACTGCTAAATAAAAGGGAGCAAGCTTGAGCATTTAGCTACTCTCAGCCACAAGAACAAAATCCAGTCATTACCAGTTGGCCTGAGAATGCTGGACTGGTCCTTGGCTCTTTTTAATGAGGTGGCACAGCCATCAAGGAGAACTCAGGCCCAAAGGTATTATGTGTCCACACAACATCTAGGTGCAGAGATCCCCAAAGAAATAGCAGTTCAGCTAGATACGTGGCTGGGGACAGAGCACCCATATCAGCCAGCACGCAGAGAATCCTCAAGCTAGGACAGGGTTTAATAACACAAGAGCAGCACCATGCTGAGACGACGGTTGCAGGACAGCCCCGAGCTAGTGTTTCTTAGCCACGGGGACACACTAGCCAGCTCAGGTACTCTTGCCCCACACTTAACTGCAGGGTGTCCACTGGTCTTCAAGCTGCACAAGGTAGAGAACTACTTAAGATGGTATCTACCATAGACAGCTGTGCCACAGCCAAGCACATGAGCTTCCTTTTTGAATCAGAGAGAAACTGGTATTTTTGTGATATGTTCCAGCTCATATTAGACATTGCTTTCAGAAGAGGGCAGCATGCTCTCCACAACCCCAGGGTATGCTCAAGGGTCCCATGGAGACTGTCCATCCACCACGATATCTGCTTTGCCACCTTCCAGGGCTGCCCAGAGCAGATACCTCCTTCCCTCACAGGATATTCCTCTACTGCCCTCACGAGAGCTGAAGAAGTCCCTCAACAGATCAGAGACAAGCCAAAACCAATCCATCATCCAGAAAATAACTGCATCTAGTGTTGCAAGGCTCCTTGTATTAACTAACCCACTTCAAAACATGTTTCAGAAGTGATTTATCTTTTCCTCTTAACACTTTTAAGCCAGTTGTCATTATAATGAGCTACAAAAGCAGCTCCTAAAAAAAAGGGAAAAAAAAAAAAAAGAAAAGAAAAAAAGGAGTAGCTATATTCTCCACAGTGGAACAACAATGATTTAGATGTAGCCTGCTATGCTGCTGCTGGTTTCAGGGTATTTTTTTCTTTTTTTTTTTTTTTTCTTTTTTTTTTTTTTTTTTAACGTTTGTCTTCCTTTCACAGGGAAATTGATTGTTTGAAGGAACCAAGATTGATGCACCTAATATTTACAAACGGCACACACTTCTGGACACTCTATTTTCTGGTGTAACCTAATAAGAAATTGATTTGTTAGTTGCTGGGTCTTTGCCTTGTTCAACACATTTTAAAATATTTATATATGTATATTAGTACTAATAAGCCTTGAAAAAGATGAACAGGCTGGTTAGAATTCTAATAAACTGAAATTTTGGTCATACAATATCCAGTAAAAACGATCAATCTAAAATTTTTGTGTCATTTACACACATCTCTAGGAAATATTTCTTAGTTAAGGCTGGCTTTTCTGGAATAAGCAAGAATTTGATCACTTTCTTCTGTGATCATTTGTTGTCAGCTCTGTATCCCTCAGGCTTTTGTGTTACTCTTGTTTTGATTTATCATTTGATCTCTTTCATTTTGTCATCTTTGAACACGAATGAAATCCAGCAATGAGGATCATATGAAAAGAAATACATTTTTGCACACATTAAAAGCTGAAAGAATTTAATAAGATGCTTTCCTCTCTGTCTCTCAGAAGGGAGAATTCATCTGATTTATCTGGCTGTTCATGTGGGCCTCTGAAGTCCAGCACAACCACGCTCCTTATTGAGGCAGCAATGAAGACTGATGGGATTTGTAGCCCTAAAGTGGTCAATCCTTGCGGAAATAAACTTCCAGAAGGATCAAGCTGGGGGAAGATGAAGGGGTGGCTACTTTTGAGATGCAATACTTGGCTTGATTGAATACAGAAGTGGGTGCTGGGATCCTGAAAGATGGAAAGACGAATATATCCTAGATTTATCATGTTGCTTCATGTGGCCTGGCTTTGGTCTTGTGGTCTACACAGCAGGTCTCGCAAGTATATGCTTTCCTAACCGACAAGCAGCACTTACCAGCCTATACGACAGTGTCATGGGGTGGAGAAAGAGCCATTGCAAGTCATGCGATAAGGTCCCAAAGGAAGCCAAGCCCACCAGCTGCAGTCTAGGATCCCAACAGCATGAGTCCTCAGGCCAGCCTGCCACAAACCTGCCAACGCGCTGAACCCAGAGCAGGAAGATGCTGTGGTCTCACATAGCCTGTGCACGGCATGGGCACACCTTTGAGGGCTGAGAGCAGAAGCCACTTGAATCTCATCAACAAAAGGTGTGATTTGACAAGGTTTCATAAAAACATGGGATAATTCGGGTGGAGGGGACCTCAGGAGGTCTCTACTCCAACCTCCTGCTCAAACAAAGGTCAAAGATGAGACCTGGCCATGCTGTTGAGGGATTTGTCCAGCCAGGTCTTGAAAACCTCCAAGGATGGAGACATACAGCCTCACCAGGCCCCTATTTCAATGTTTGATTAGCCTCACAGGGGAGGGGCAATCCTTATAACTAGTCAGGACTGCCACTATTTCAATTTCTGTCCATTTTCTCATCTACCCATGACATTTCTCCATGAAGAGCCTCACTCTGTCTTCTTCATGACCTCCCTGTAGGTACTGGAAGGTGGCAGTGAGATCGCCCTTGAACCCTTCTCTTCTCCAGGCTGAACAAGCCCACCTCCCTCAGCCTCTCTGAGCAGGGCAAGTGCTCCAGCCCCCAATCCCACCATGGGACTCACTTCTGTTTTATCAGTGTCTTTCTTGCCCAAAGCTGGAGGCACTATTCTAGATTTGGTCTAACAAATTCCCAGTAAAAAGGGGGGATCATTTCCCGTGGCCTCCTGGCTATACTCATGTCAGTACAAACCAGTATCTTATCAACCTTAAGGCTGTTGGGCTGATCATCTACCCCAGGTTCTTTTCAGAACTAATGGTAGACGGTCACTAGTGACCATCTACCTCAGGTTCTTTTCAGCAGAGCTACTGTGACAAAACATGCAAACATACAGCTCGTGGATTAACTTTTGTCCAGCACTTTGAAAAATATGACCCACCATCTAAGCACTAAAAAAATTGGAGAAGGCACAGCTGCCATTTAAATTCCCCAGCTAATGCTGCACCTCCTTGCCCCCAGGACTGAGGGGCTCCCCAAAAAGCCCCTTGGCTGCTTGGGTTTCCTAGGCTGGAGACTGCCTTACCTGAATCTGTCATTGCTGCTTTTGTTCCCACCTTGTTTCTGTGATCACAGTGCTGCAGTGAGTAGCTGCTCACTCCTCAGCAGACTTCCTGACAGGTGATTCCTTTACAATAAAGATTTAGGATAAAACAAAAGTTGAGTTCCCAGTGACACCCTCCTTTTCTCCCTCCAGCATTTCAAGTCTGGGTTCATTATCACCTCTTTAACTGGGTAATTATAATAGAGCTGACAATCACTTGGTGCCATCCAAATGCATTTTTGATCTCACCTTTTTTTATGTGTGTGTATATATATATATATGTATGTATAAAGCAGAACAATTAAACTTCCTCTCCTTTGTCACACCCTTTCCAAGAATACCAGAGAGCCCAAACTGGATGTAAATGTGTGTAGAGCTAGGAACGACCCAGTCCTCAGCCATTACCTAACCCAAGCAGCATCATGGCCATTCAGATACAAATTTTCAAAGCTGGAAGGGGTAATGAGGGGACCCAAGTTGAACAGCACTTAAAAAATGAAGGAAAGGATGGTCAGCCTATCACCAAGACCAGCCGTAATACCAGACAAGGTACAGCTACTTCCAGTATTATTGTGTTAAGAAGGGATGTGGTGGATCACTTCACCAGTGTCACCACGGGAGAAGGAAAAGCAGCAAGAGGAGGAAGCTCTTGCTAACAGACTCTTAGTCCCAGGAGTGAATAATATTAATAGGCTGCCTGCAATCTATTAGGAAAAGGAATTAATTAGTATCTTTAGATGAGTTTGTTTTGTGTTCATTTAATTATGCACACAGGAAAAAAAATACCATCTGCCCTTTTGAAAAAGAATAAAAATGTAATCACACAGGAGTAGATGCCCGAAGAAGGCAAGCGGAACTGCAACACACAGCAAAGCTGATCGCAACAGAATTCTTAAGTGTTGCTCCATTATCATGTAGGCACATTTTAAATGGCCAAACCTTTCCTCTGCATCCCCTGCGAGATAATATTTCAAGACAACTTTTCCATGCTTCAGGAAGACTCTTTTATCAATGCTAGAAAATAGTCTGTTTTGGTAACAGTGCAGTCCATTTGGGACAACCTCAAGCTTCTGTATCCCTCATAATCACAGAATCATTGAGGTTGGAAGAGATCTCTGGAGAACGCCCAGTCCACCTGCCCTCTTCAGAGCAGGGTCAGCTACTGCGGCCCAATGCCATGTCTGGGTGGTCTCTGAATATCTCCAAGTAGGGAGACACCACAACCTCTCCTGACAACTATTTCCAGTGTTCAATTACTCTCACAGTAAAAAACTTGTCTTATGTTTAAACAATTCCTTGTGCCTTAGTTTGTGCCACTTGCCTCTTGTCCGGTCACTGGGCACCTCTGAGAGGAGCCTGGCTCCCTCTTCTTTATTACATATATATTCATACACACTGCTAAGATCCACCTGAGCTTTTCTCCTCCAAGGTGAACAGTCCCAACTTTCTCAGCCTCTTATATGATGGATGCTGCAATCTCTTAACCAGGTCTGTGGCCATTCAATTGCTTGCTGCAGTATGTCCATGTCTCTTGTACTGGAGAGCCTGTAACTGGACACAAGACCCCAGATGTGGCCTCACCAACGTTGAGAAGAAGGGAAGGATCACCTCCATCAACCTACTGGCAATGCTCTTGCTAATGCAGTCCAGGATGCTGTTGGCCTTTTTTTGCTGCAAGGACATATTGCTGGCTCATTTTCAGCTTGGTTTCCCCCAGGACCCCCACGTCCTTCTCTGCAAGGCTATTTTCCAGCCAGTCAGCCCTGAGAGTGCAGTGGTCCATATGGTTGCTCCTCCCCAGATACAAGACTTTACATTTACCTCTGTTGAACTTCATGGGGTTCCCCTCTGACCATTTCTCCAGCCTTTCAACATACCACTGAAAGGCAACACAACCATTTGATGCATCAACCACTGCTCAAAGTTTTGTATCATCTGCAAAGTTGCTGAAAGTGTACTTGGTATTATCATCTAGGTCATTAATAATGACATTACTTTGTTGGTCTCAGTACTGACATCTGGTGTTCACCACTTGTGACTGACCTCCAGCTGGACTTCATGCCACCAGTCGCAACCCTTTGAGTCCAGCAATTCAGCTAGTTTTCAGTCCAACTCACTATCCACTTATCTAGTCTGTATTTCATCAGTTTAAAAATGAGGATGTTGTGGCAAACAGTGTCAAAAGCCTTGCTAAATTATAAATAAAAATATTCACTGCTCTTCTCTCATCCACTGAGCTAGTCATTTCTTTGTAGAAGCCTTTGATCAGACACAATTTCTCCTTCATAAATCCATGCTGACTACTCCCAAGCACTTTCTTGTCTTTACACATTTGGAAATGGCTTCTAGAAGGACTTGCTTCATTGCCTTCCCACAGATCAAGGTGAGGCTGACCAATCTGTAGTTCCCCTGATCCTCCTTCTTGAAAACAGGAGTGACATTTGCTGTCTTCCAGCCCTTAGGAACCTCTCCCAGTCACCACAGTCTTTCAAACTTAATGAGCCAGCTGCCTCAGCAGCCTTTGTGCTCCCCGTCAGGTCTCGTGTGTGTGTTCAATTTAAATGTTCTGTAACATGGTTCTCTTCCACTGAAGGTAAGTCTTCTCTGCTCCAGACTTTTCCACTGGTCTTAAGGGCCTGGCGTTCCTGAGGGCTGTTTTTACCAGTAAAGACTGAGGCAAAGAAGGCACCAAGTACACTGGCTTCCTCCATATCCTCCATCACCAGTTCCTCTGCGCCTGTAGCACTGGGCCCACATCTTCTCTAGCCTTCCTTTTGCTGCCAATGCACCCATAGAAACCCTTCCTCTTGCCCTTCACATCCCTTGCTAGATACAGTTCCAGGTGGATTCTGAGTATGTAGGGGTGATGTTTGGAAAGCTAGACCATATCTCTATATTTATCCCAGGTGACCTGATCTGACCCTGCTTCCACCTCTTCCACACAACCTTTTTATATTTGAGTTTTATTGGGAGCCCCTTGTTCATCGATGAAGGCTTTGTGCCATCTCTGCTTGTCATCCTGCATGCGTGAAGTCCCAGTCTGGTCCAGACTCCACTCTACTTGCAAAGCCCAACAAGCCTTGGCACTAAGGAGGAACAAATCTGCTCCACAAAGGTATGGGCACAAATCATTTTCCCAGAGGAACATCAGAAGAAAAGCTTTAAACTCCCATCTAGATCTCTGCGTATACAGCTACAGGCTACCCTTGACTTTGCAGAGGCTGCATTGTAATAACTGAGTCCTTTTTCTGTAACTGCTTCCATCCAGGCTCCCTGGACTCTTGCAATGCCAATAAAAGTTAATAAAAGCTTTAGAATATGTTCTTATGTTGAATACACATCCTTTCTCCTTATGGGTCTTTTATGGGTGATAATGCATCATTGGAGATGTCAGATAGTTTGGTAGTAGGGATGAAACCACCTAGACGTTTAATCACATTCAGTACATGATATTATACACAGTGCAGGTGATAAAATCCTTTCATGTAATATATTTTCCAAGAGTGGAGGAGGAAAATGGAATTGAATTTTTTTTATATTATTAATTGAACACAGTGGTCATATTTAAAAGGCAGAGTCTATTGAATGATGAGCTTGTGATGGGTTCACGGGAACCAGTAAATCAACATGGTCCCTGGGGCTTTCCTAGCCATAGTAGCACCACTTGATATTAAAAAGGAAGTATCTGTGATTGTTATGCAAGTGTGGATCACGCGTGAAAAGGTGCCAGTGCTTTTTAGTAACACTATACATTTTCTTAGACTTAGTCAGAGAAACCTAACAGTGGTATAGAAGAAGGATGTGAATTTTAATGCAACATCTCCTTCAGTTATTAGAAATTGGTGTCACGGCCTGATGGTAAAAGCTCTGATTCATGAGAATTGATCCGTTGGCACCAGACAGCCTGTTGCACAAATGTGACTGCATAGCACAAGGCACCATAGGACATATCAGTCTAGACAAGCAATTTTTTTCCAACCAATGATCAGTTCCAGTTGCTCCAGAAAAACAGGGAGGAAACCTAGGTGCAGTCACTAAATGGACTTTCTGCATTGAGAGTCCGTTTTCCCTATCTTCAGTTCTGGTAGGGTGGGTTACAGCCTGGAGCGGTGGGCTTCAATCCTTCTGAAATCCAAGTTTGATTTATGAATAAGAAGTTTTTTCTCTAGAAAATTAACATCTACACATCTTCAGCTCCATCTCCATTTCCCTTATTTAGCAAGGATCACTCTTTCTTGCAAGTCCCCATTAAGGACAGAGTCATTTGCTGAATGAAACACACCATTTCAAATAGAGGACAATCCTCTCCCCAGACTGCTCCAAAGAAGGAGCATTACTCATATCACACCAAACCTCCCATCTCATGGGATTTAGTTTGACTGGAGAACATGAAGTATTGTTGAACAATTCGTGTGCTAAAAAATCCCAAGAGAAGACTCAGCTCAAGCTTTTCCCCAAGCCATCATTGCTTCAAACGTTTCTTCCACGGGACTGCTCAGACCTCCGTCCCTCCATGGGCACCTTTATGGCTCATGAACGAGATCTTAAACAGCCATGCTTAACCTGGTGAGGTGTAGGAACGCTGACGCTGTTTTATTTGAGTCTACAGTAGAAAACCACTGGGCACGGAGATCCCTGTTTAGCTTCACTGGTATTTTAAATGGATTTTAGAATTAAGGTACAGATACACAGAATTAGTTGCTATACATATTTAATGTGTATTATTTATAAAGACACTCTTTCTTAAGGCTATATGGAGACATACAGAAACATGTATCTATATATATGGGTTTAACAGAAAAGAGCTGGAAGGTTTGAACTGAAGTAATCCATGCTCCAAAAATGTCTATTTTAAACAATGAAACAACATCAGCAGCATTTGTCTTTGTTTTAGGATCATGCTGAGTGGCTTAACTGTGCCAGATGGTTTGTTCATGTCTTAGGAGTGAAAAGAAACGTCTGTGAGCTCACCCAAACTTGAATTTCCACGTTGAGACACTTTTGACGTGAAAATAATGAAGATGCTGAGATGAAAGTAACTTAAAGGACATTTATTCAATTTTGTACTGGATAGACGAAGAATATACTAGACAATGTGTCACAGGAGATAGCAGCAAGGAAAGGACTGAGAAGAAGGAAAATATATAATCTATACAGGTGCTGCAGGAACATATAGGGTAGGAGCAGAGTTATTTACCTCTGCATCGTGTGCTTGAAGAAGCTCAGAGGCACAGGCCCCCAGGAATACACTTGCTGCTTTATCCTCTGCTCCTTGCTGGGCCCAGCTGCAGGGCTCAGCTCGGTATAAGTCCTCTGCAGGCACCCGAAGGAGGAAAGGGTATTTTATTTCAGACTAAGCTTTCTTCTAAAGAGCTAAGTGAAACTGAAAAATGTCCCTCCGTGGAAAATTCTCTAGATGCTTCTGTTTTCTGTTTTCCCCCACATGACAAAAGAAATGTGTGTTTTTCTTTTTACAGAATGGACGAGGGAGCGACAAAGAAATTCAATTTGGAAAGGTCAAAACACAACAGATGTCAAATGCTCTTTTTGACATTTTCAGCTGAAGAGAAATGTTTCGACACGCCTGAAATCAAAACCTTTCCATTTGGTTTGCTGAAAGGTTTTGTTTTGAGTCGTGTCAACATTCAACTTTGTTTTCTCACAGCAGCACGTGGTCTTATGGGAACCGTAGTTAAAACAGAAATACTCACATTTCCCCCACTCTCCTTGACCAGGCTTCCTGCTCATAATAATTACATGCTAATTACAAGGTAATGTAATGTCCATGACACACGACATTGCTTGGCTGGTGGGAAATCAGAACAGCTCCTTAGTGGAAACACAATCCTCTGAGGAGATTATTTTATTGGTGAAAATGGGGCTAAAACTACCAGTCCCATCAGGCCATACACCAGCAGGAAAATGCATTTTAATACTTTGTTAAGCTGTTTCCAAGAGAAGCACATTCTGAGCAATCCAAAAGGAAAATGTAGGTGTTTCACAAAACTCACAAAATGTTTCCTTAAAAATTTCTACATATATAGAAAAGTTTTATGACTGGAAAGGTCTTGTTCATCTGTAATTAGAAATGATGGGCCCCGTCCTGATGAGCCACAGCCCTCACAAATGGCATGCAGAATAAAGCTTAGTGTCTACAGGAGAAGTGTTTTACCAGTGACAGAAAAAAAAGAATAAAAAGAAAAAAAAATAGAAAAGTTTAACATTGCCACATGATGAAACATATTATTTTACCAAACAGCCCTCCTACACAGAAAAATAAAAAAAAAACCACCATAAAACACTACAGAGCTGATTCCAGTCTGAATGACAATAATTATAATGTACATTTGTGCCATGTCAGTCATCCTTAAAAAATCCCAGGTGCTTCATAAACTGTAAATAAAGAGATCCTTCAGCAGTTTTGGGGGTGGAAGGTAACAGCCAATCTGCATCAGCAATGATGCTCAATGGATATTTTGGGATGGATTTTGCAGCTGAGAGAACAGGGGGGATTTTTATTTGCAAGTACAATTACTACCAAAGCTCGCAAACAGCAGGGACATGACCTGGGGATAAAACCCTTTAGTTAGGGTCTAGGGACACCCAGCTTTGACACTGACCTACCTTGGAAACCTACCCTGGAGACATCTTCTAAGCTGCAGCACGACCTCGAAGACACCTGAGCTCCTGAGGTGCATCCATCTGTGATTTTAATGTTCCTGCGCTTAATTCTGTGTCTTTTTGCATGTCCAGACTGCCCACGTAGGGTGGTACACAAAGGATAAACAAAAAATCAGTTAATACCGACCAGGTATTCCCTATGCTAGCGTCTTTGGCACAGTGCCCCGAGAACACTTCGCCCCATTAGCAGGACTCAGATGCCCATAAAATGCCCCTTGATTTTCAAACACCACTTGGAGGCAGAGCTCCTACCCAAGGAACAAGAGACTGATTCTCCTTGCAATGCGGAGTGATCCAAAACCCCATTTCCTCTCCTCTCCTCTCCTCGAGACGTTCATCCCCTGCATTAAGGTCTTCTGGGTGGAAGATGGTACCCGTTCCTCCTGCATAGAAAGGTCAGGTCCTCTTGACCTCGAGGTCAAAAAGAAAATTAGTTAGAGGGAGCAGTACTCTAGAGGTTAGAGCCCTTTCTTAGGAGGGAGTTCTGGTCTCTGAGTTGATCCATGTGCGATTTTCTTTTCTTTTTTCCAATGAATGGGTAATAGAAAATACAGTTAGCATCGAGATTTTAGGTCCCAAGTTTGGAAGCAATGGGGACACTACAGTGCTTCTGGCCACTAAGCACCCAAGTGCTTCTGGACCCAGCATGAAGGATGCTTCTTCCAGGGAATTTAAGCAAGGCAAATGGTAAAGAGGCAGTTGAAGACAGGATGAGGTCCCATGGGCAGCTGAGCTAACCTTGCTGCCAACAGGACAATCTTGCTTTGGGAAAGCTCCCTTTTCCCTGCTCCCCCCTCATCATCTCTGCTCTTCTCACCTTTCCTCCCCTTTCCAAAACCCATGTGCTGTTAAACTAGTTCAATCCACCTGTGAAGCCATCAAAATAAGAGGCTGCATGAGCTAACGTGAAACATAGAGGAAATATAAAATCATATCCAGCACTGGGCTGCTGTAAAAGGAGAAGACAGTCATCACTTTGATTGGGTTGGTGTTGTCTAAAGGGCAGGTGAATTTTTAACAAGGGGAGCCATAGAAAAAATAAGCAGAAAGGGAAAAGAAATGTCTAAAAGCTAGGGAAAAGGCAAGGCACTGGACACGTATGGAGTTTATTTATAGATTCATTCATGGTATAGGTAGAATAAATGGCTAACAGTAACAAAAGAGGACAGTTATGTGAGTGAGCGTGTGATGGTGTGAGCGCACACACCTTCTAAGGTTCAGCTACTAATTTATAATAGAATCCTTTCAGTCAGTAATTTTCTGTGTTGTTATGATCCTATAAATTACTCTTTTCTTGGAAAGAAAAGGACTGGAAAGAGGCAGAAAGAGATGACACCCACTGAAAAGATAAATACAAATATATTCCCTTTTTCTAACAGCTTTTATTTCACTTTAATAAGCAGAGGAATAAGATGCTGCAAAATTGTCCGCAATTACATGACTATTACAGTGCATCTTCCGTGAGCAAGCAGGGCAGCCATCGAGTCTCACGAGTCTCATCTAGTTTCACTAATACACTTTGTTGTCTGGATCCTGACACGATGAGAGAAACCCTGTTGGATGTCTTGATTACTGGGTATTAGGGATTCCACTCTGAACCACATTGCCAATGGTGTAAAATCAGGGAATTTTCACTGAAACCACAGTAATGATGGTGGTTTGTGCTAAATTTGGAGCAGGCTTATCAAACCCACTTTTTCTCATCATGCTGTCTATGGGCTAGAGTGATTGAATGGCATTTTTTTTTTAGGTTTTTGTATTAGTTGCATTATAGTATGGCCTTAGATTCCCATATTCACTCAGCACATTGTTATTAATGTTACTAACATTAAGCTTGCTTTCATATAGACTAAATGGTCTAATACACCAAATACCAATATTTAATGTAGGTAAACACCACTTTTCCTCCCGTTCTTTCATTCTACTGAGTTTTGTATGCCTGAAAGTACACTTGTAAGTGTGTACTTACAAGAATAATACTACCATTACAGCAGAAATTGCCTGGCCCAAATTTGTCAGTCAGGTCCTACCAGGTTAGCCATGATTTCCATGTCTCCATTTAGACACTCAGTCAACTATTGGTTATTGATTTGGGGTGCCCTGACTTTCAGAAAACTTGAATTGTTCATGTGCACTGAAAAACTGATTACAGCATAAGGGGTTAGAAGAAAGCTAGAAACACCACGGATGGTTTAAGATAGAGGGAAGGAAAGAGAAATACATCTCATATATTGCAGAAACCTTTCTACTGGATACATATCTCTAATTTTATGATAATGGACAAAGTCCAGACAAAACCACACATGTCCTCAGACTGCTGCCCACTCAGTATTTCCAGCAGTGGTACTTCTTTCAAAACCTGGAAATCCATGCAAAAAAAAATCATACTGACTTTGGGGGGAATGGGGTGGCCTTCTTGATTATTGGGCTAAATCAAGGGATTGCTGAAGCTAGGAGCGGCTTTTTTCCTGGAGTCCGGGAAAGGTTTCTCCCTGTGACAACTCTTTCTAAGCAATTCTGTGCAGCAGTTGGAGCTGTCATCTTGTCATGCAGAAGGGTTGCAAGTACGAACCCATGCAGAACAGCACAAGGCGTCTGCTGGCAGAGCAGGGGCTTTACGAGTGTTAGCTAGCACAGCCTTCAGCAGAGGTGAGGTAAAGTAATTTTATTCTTTCAGAGCCTTAGCTGTAACCATTTCAAGTGGACTGTTTCTTTTCCAAAACACAAACCCGATTTCCTTCCAGTGCCTTTTAGGATGATTCACCCTTTCTTCAATCTATTTATTCTTTTAGTTACTAAAGGCTGTTAACTTTCAGCTGTTGTGCTTAGAGTTTTTGTTTTGTTTTGTTTTTATACAGAAATTCATCTCCTCTTGATGTTTTTGCTTGCTTTCAAAAGCTCATTAAAAATAACAAGGAACAAATTGTGTGGGAAAATGAACTGTTGATGAATCATCCTTTTTCTGTGACAATCTGAGAAGACCGAACCAAACTAAACCTTTTTAATTCACGAGTAAAGAACAGTCTCTCATTACTGGAACACCTTTGCAATGTATTATGGTCTGGGAGGTGATCATGTTTGTCAATAACAACATAGGAAGAGACCAAGCAACGGAGACATTCCTGGCCCCTGTTGCTAGTATGGGGATGATATTACTTCCAAGGTGCTAGAACTGATCCCAGGTAGATCCATACCTTGGCAATGGTGAGTGCAAGTCTAACGTGACTCAATGCAAAGCAATTTAATTTGCTGGTGGAGACAATAAGCATGCCAGAAGGTATTATTTTTCAGCTACCCTGATTTTGGTATCTGCAATAGAAGTATATTCATGTGAAGTTGGTTCTTGAGCTCCTGCTACAGTTGTCTGGATAAAGGTGCCACAAAAGGACCTAGGGCTCCTGGGGGACATCAAGTGGAACATGAGCCAACAACGTGCCCTTGCGGCAAAGGTGGCAGATGGTATCCTGGCTGCACTAGCTAAAGTATTGCCAGCAGGTCAAGCGATGTGATCCTTCTCCTCTACTCAGCACTGGTGAGGCCACACCTGGAGTAGTGTGTCCAGTTCTGGGGTCCCCAGTACAAGAGAGACATGGACATACTGGAGAGAGTCCAGCAAAGGGCCACAAAGGTGACAACGGGACTGGAGCATCTCTCCTGTAAGGAAAGTCTGAGAGCTGGGACTGTTCAGCCTGAAGAAGAGAGGGCTCAGGGGGATCTTATCAATGTGTGTAAATACCTGAAGGGAGGGTGCAAAGAGGACAGAGCCAGGCTGTGTTCAGTGGTGCCCAGCGACAGGACAAGAGGCAATGGGCACAAGTTGAAGCATAGGAGGTTCCTTCTGAAGATCAGGAAGCACTTTTTTACTGGGAGGGTGACTGAGCACTGGTACAGGTTGCCCAGAGTCGTTGTGGAGTCTCCGTCATTGGAGATATTCAAAAGCCACCTGGACATGGTCCTGGGCTAGCCTTGCTTGAGTAGGAGGCTTGAACGAGATGACTTCCAGAGGTCCCTTCCAACCTCAACCATTCTGTGATTCTTTGATGCACTTCACGATATTCAGGCATCTAGAGTGACTTGAGGCACCTTAAAAAACATCTGCATGGGCTGCCAGGTATCCTAATTACTTATCCAAGGGTGCTTGAGCTGTTCTTGACTGGTCTGCCTGGCCTCCAGCTGCTGGTCCACGATGGTGCAGGTGTTCCCTAGATCCTGTGACATCTGACAGCCCCATGTGGATGGCTTAAACATCCTTGGGCATCTCAGCTGGCATGCAGTGCCTATGTGTGGGCAGCTAAATCCAGCCCACAGTCATGCAGAGACATTTACTTTGGAGACATCTAAATGCAAAACTGTGGCTGCAAGAAGTACCATGAGCGTGGCATTTTCTGTGACTTCATTACCTCCTGTAAGCACCCACAAAGGTAGTTTGTGAAGAGTTTGTCAAATGTCTCTTGGGATGCTCCAGAAGACAATCTCTGGTCATAGCCAGGGTGACTCTTTTGGCCTTTTGGCCAGGACAGAGAACTTTGTCTTGATTGCAGCTTTGGGGCACCTCCTTGCAAGATATACACTTTAAACGTCTGAGAGACTAGTGCTTTGGAAGGACTCCTGGAAAGCTTAATGGGTGGTTGGAAAGTTTGTGGAGCTTCTTAAGAGAATGCAGCTGCAGCCACATAAAGCTTTACTGAAACCAGAGACACAGCCTCAAATGGAAAACAATTTAGTGCTATTACTGTCCTGTGTACATTATGATAATGTTTTGCGCTAAATATGATGTTAATATGGTGCAGCAAACCCTAGGCAAGATTATGTGACCAAATTATCACTATGACAAAACAAAACATATCTCCAAAGACATATTAGACTGTTCACAGAGTTGGCCAACTAACAATAAAAAGCAGAGTCAGTAACAAATTCTTAGAAGGGAATGTACCTTGAAGGAGGTAATGAGCCAGGGAGAGCAGTCACACCTTCTCTTTGCCTCTAGGAAGTCCTTTCTCTGCTTTCTAGAAAATACTAGTGTTGATCTCCAACACAGGATATTTTTTCCTAGATATTTTAAGCAAGGAAGCAGTTAATGATATTGCCATCAGAATCTTTATCATGTTTATCTGAACACTCCTCAGGGTATTTCCTGAGCCTTTGAGACTCTGCAGACTCATGCAGATGAGATTCACCATTTTCAAAGTGGATCATGTTATGTTGCAAACATCAGAGCAATAGAACAGGCTAAACAGTTCCAAACCAAAGGAAGCAAACCTCTGCACATGTACAGTACTGAGTTAAATGACTCTCAAAGGTGTGGAGAGTGTTTGTTGGTTTGGATTGCAGGGAAAGGTGTACAGCCTACCTTCCACCAAGAACATCACGTTCCTAATTTCAGCTAGTTCCTCTCTTTACATGACTTGCCTTTGTGATTATAGACAAATTACTGAGAAGTTTTCTAAAGGAGATAGATATAACTTAGGACTTCCCTCAAAACTTAATATATATAAATATGCCTGTAGGGGAAAGCAATGAAACGACTGAAAAAAAACAAACCCATCACAGTTACACTTTTATGGCCTGCAATACTTCTTCTTCCAGAGCCACTTTGTACTAAAGAGGTAAAATCATGTAACAAAAACATGAAGATCCTAATCCAAAGTAATTGTAATGGACTTCAAATCAGATTCAAAGGCCCTTTGTGGGGCTTAATTCAGTCTTATCATCCTAGGAAGAGTTCAAGCCTGAAACAATGCAAAGGAAAATACATAGAAATTCTTGCGGGTTTTGTATTTTTGTTTTTAAGAAGATTCATTTATACCCTTCCCTGACAGCCTGCCCCCCAGCTTCATCCAGCCCCAATGTCCAACACCAACTCCCTGCATCCCTGCATCTCACCTTAGTGCCCTCACCTACCCAAAACTGGAGTCCTCTTCAGCCACACCAACACTTCCCCACTCACCCACCCCCAGCTGCAGGACCCCACTGCGTCCAGGTGTCCTGGCACGGTCTGGATCCCACTGTGGAGCAAAGCGAGGCTGTAAACTACTCCTTTCCACTGGAGAAGGTGACCAGGTTTGAAAGAGCTATGTGCTGCTACTGGCTTCATAGGACACACCGGCTGCGATAGCTCACGTACGATCTGAGGTCTGTGCGAGCGTTTGTGTCGCTTAGGTAACGTAAAGCTTGGCTGGAGGAAGGTGGTGTGAGTCAAGTTCATGGATCCCTAAAGAGTCATTTAGGGATTTCAAGGCACCCTTCGAGTCTTGAAATGTAATGATCTGAGGCTCTCTCCGTCAAAATCATCAGCCACATTTGGGTCCTCTTCCTCCCTAGCACCCACCTCAGTAGGAGCAAGCCGAAGTTAACCCCTTGGTTCACTAAGTACCAAGCCAGACTTGTCAATGAAATACCCAAACCAGCAAATGTGTGTCACATCCCCAGCTCTGCCCAGACCCTGCACAATTTCCCACTCTGAGTAGTCCACATCATATTAAAGCCTTGACAACAACTGTGCTTATAACAGAAGCTGTACCTTTTTCCTTCTCTCCTTCTTTTGCTCAGAAAGAGGGCTGCTCATTGGAAGTGCCACGATATGAGAGAACACAAGGTGAAAAGAGTTATTTGGGAAGTATTTACTTTATTGGGCTTTATGACGGCGATCGCAAGACCGCTTCCGATGAGCCCCTGCGAGCCGTGCAAGCCTTGTACCCCGCACCGTGAAAAGGCAGCATGATGGAGAACTCCCATTATCGGGGCTAGCGTTGGGAGCGGATTGCTTTTCACCATCCGCTCAATCCAGGTCCAGGCATTGCACTTCGAGCAGCTATTCCTCATGATATATTGGAGGGAATGACGACAAATGCAACAATGTCATCCTCTGACAGGGAGGACTGCCACGCATGCTGGGGCAAACGAAAATAGATGGGGTGTATGTACGTATTCAAACAATAAATGCTGTGGAAGTAAATCATCTCTTATTGCTTCATATATCTTCTCTGGAGCTGCTTCCTATTTCTTAACCAGCAAAGCCTCCCTAGTAATGCTGATTTTCTTTCTGCTATTCCAGATGTGTTAACATCATTTCTCCAGCTGAAGCTGAGACAAAAATGCTGAATATTCCTCCCTCCCCATGACACACCTCCACCACCTCCCCATGTTTATTTCTCAAGATCTTTTTTCAAACTGTGAATACGACTGGGGGGAGGCGTGGGGGGTGGAGGAGAGAAAGGGACACTTTCCTCGCAATGGGAACTGGACAGAACCACATCTCAGCTCTTCCCAGCCAAAGGCATTTTTCAGCAGTTGTCACTATTTGTTCTGACGTGTTGCTTCACAAGGGTGGAAGGCATTTTTCTTCATCCATTTGGTACGTGTTGTCTTCCACCGTGGAGGAGGCTGCTACCACTGGTGTCACATTTTGTGTTTAACAGTACTGGGAACACCAGGCAAATATTCTGTCCCCCATCATCCACAGTTGTTTGTAGTTTAATGCACCGCACAGTCACTGCATAATTAATAACAGCAATAATAATAATAATGCCTGACTTTCTATAGTGCTTTTATATGAGTGGATTGCCCTAGCACTTTTCAAAGAGATATTATGACCTTCACTTCATATGTGGGGAAACTGAGGCAGTAAACCACAATTTCTTGGTTGTACTATGGCAGAACTAAACCCCAGATCTTTGCAGATTTGTCCAGATTTATAATCCACTAATTCCTATAGTGTCTTCTGGAGAAATATCTGTAACTGGGTGGTTTTGGCAGTGCCTTTGAGATATAAATATGCATTCCTCAGGAAAGCTGATACAGTGTAAGTCAAGGTGTCAGTCTGTAGTGGTTTAGGATATAAGGTAAAGGACAAGTAAAAAGGAGGGAAAATGTGAATCTTTTTCTCACTGGGACATAGTCTGCCATTTATACAGGGCAGTGTACATTGCAGTAAGATGTATGTGCAGTTTTCTTTGGAGAGCATCTCTGTCCCACGCTTTGTACCTTGTCTGATCCTGTGGTATTTCATTCATTTGATCATGGCTCTCATTAAACTGGTGAAGTGGCCTGTTTTGAAAATTCCCCATTTAAAATTCTCTCATTTCAGGTTTTTCAGATCGATTAAGTATTGGTTGTTTTCAGTTATGCTATCTTACAGTCTCCTGATGGAGTGAGGAAGGATAATCATGTCTTGACATGCCTTATGGTCCTAATTAGTCTTCTGCACTTCCAGTTTCTTTCATTTGCCCTAATATTAAGGATCTTTGCTTGGAAGCTGACAGATGAAGAACCTTATCTTATGTCCCATTTGCTAGGGTGCTTACATTTGCTGCTTCAAATATTTAAGGCTATTTCACAGCATGTGGCAAATATAATGTAACCAGTGGTAGCCAAAAGGAAATTTGGTTTTAGTGACGCACTTTGTCCAGATCGCAGCTGCAGGGGATGGACTGAATGGTCCTCAGAAACTCCTTTACTCAGAGTGGAGGATATAGTTAGAGGTTTCTTCAGGATACATTAAGATTTGGGCATGTAAAACCACAGTATCTCAGACTCAGGCAGTGGCAGTTTGCGGAATCTTGCAAGCTACAATTGAGCACAAGTTAGAGGACTCTGAAGGTACCTTTATTAATCTGGAAAGGCCATTTTGAAGCTTTGGCTTGATTATTTTCCTTGCTGTCCCTTACCTCCATGTCAACCCTTTGGGAGGACTTGCAAGACCAGCTCTTAGAAAAGAACTCCCTCTGACTTTGTTTCCACCCTGTGACAGATCCCGCTTTGCCTCCCCAGCTGGAGAACTGTCTTCTTAGATGGGCAGCCATGCCGCAGTGGGATGTTTGTGGTGACAAAGGGACATAGTTTAGTGAGGAACACTGGGGAATGGATTGGGAGGAGGATGTTGGGGCAGGTGGGGAAGAAGAAGTATGGAGGAGGGCTCAGCCAAGGCAGGAGCCCACAACCATAATGATCAATGAAGACTTTAGGACATCATAAATTGTTCACAGTGGCGAGGGAAAAACAGTTGCTTCCCAGTTTCATATGGGGAGAGACCCAAGTGAGAAGAAGGTCATTTAGGTCTTAACTGTCAATTTGCCAGGGCAATGAGTGATCTAGAGCTGTCCCTTCTCCAATTCCCCATCCCCTTTCTTATCTTTGGACTGCTGACATTTGTTTCCAGCCCTGTACAAGCCACTAGTGCCTAAATTTTATGCCTTAGGCGACAAATGGCCAAGTTAGTCCTCACAACTGCTGTGGCATCTCACAGCAAAATTGGAATGAACTACTGAGATTGCTCCTTCAGAGGCTGCCAGAGCCTAGGTCCCTGCATAGGAAGAAGTAGACGCAACATAAGAGCTTGTTGCTTAAGTATTGTAGGTAGTATGGATACGGCCCAGTAGGTTTCACAGAGATTGTAGGAACATTGAAGAATACAAGGCCAGACAGAGATCTCTGTGGGACTCCCCTGGAAGTGCTCTTGCCTGAAGACAAATTCTTGTTTCTTTTTCACCCACTGAGATCAGACAGATGCTTCTCTGCCTCTTTAACATGCCAGTCTGGTTTTGCACCCTTCTAACTTCTTAATCAAAATATGGTTCTTTACCTTGCAGACTCTGGATCTATCGTATCACCATGGTTAACAATAGCAACCTGGTTTAGAAAAAAACATTAAAGAAGGACATTTAATCAGTTTGTTGAGATCTAGTAGCTGGGAACAGCAACACGCTTGCACTTTAGCCAGCACATTGCACCAATTGTGAAAAAGCAACAAATTCTTTTTTTTTTTAACTACCTGCACATAATCTGATCAGTAGTGCTACATGCAATAATCATGAAAAAAAAACCATCCATGGCACAGATATTTTAATAAGGTACAGGAGGAAGGAAGAGGAAAGAAGAGAGAAAAGCAGGGAGGGGATAAGAGAGGGATTAAACAAGTCCTCTTAGTGCTTAAGTAGCTGGATGCCCTTTCACTACTATACTAGGGGCTCCTGCCAATCTCCCTCTACCGCTTTCGGATGATGCTAACTGTCTGTCCCACCCTTTGCTGATGGTCACTGCCTCCAGCTGAGCTGGCACAATCAAACACCTGCCCCACCTCAGCTGCTCCATTTTATGCATTGCCTCAAACTTCTCATGAAGGTAAGTTTCTTTTAGGACACTGGACAACGAACAAGCACTGCTGGGACATAAGCATATGTCTCCTCGAGCTGCCTCTCCTACGGGAGCATGACCTGTGCTGAGAAGGAGACAGCAAGCATCTGGGAGGAGCTGATGGTGTCTTGGCTCTTTGCTTAGCGAACATCAGTCAAATATCCAAGATCATCAATGATGAGAAACAATGAGGCCCCAGTGGTACCCATTACTCTGGACATTCAGCTGGCTGATGCATTTGTACCTCCTCATGACAGGTCAGTATTTTCCTGTCCTTCCCTTGGCAATCCAGCGCTGGCTCTGGTCTCCCAGTATACTTGTAGGCACAAACTCACCTGGAAGTCATAGACATCACAGGTGCCTGAGGCTCCTGGGGCTGGTTTTGACATGGAAGGTATTGTCATTGCTTAAATACATTTGTTACTGCTCTTATCCACAACTTCTTTAACATTTTAATTCTCTAGACTGTCATTTTTGCCCCTTCACTGAGACTTTCCACACTCCAGTTCTCCAGAGACAGACTTCGGTTAAACCGATATCTTCAGCTCAGACGTCTCTGTAGCATGCCCATTGCTCGATCAGGCTGCAAACAATATGTTAATTGTTTTGGTTCTTTACCATCTTTCAGACTGCGTGGGCCATACCTGTCAGGAGCCCTGTCTGCCCAGAGTGACTCTGTACAGCAAGATATTTGATATGCAATAATTTCACAGTTACTCAGAATTCATAAATTGTGCAAAGACAAATTTCTCCCATCTTATCATAAAAACAATTCAGTTTAAATCTGACTGGATGGGTTTAGAGTAGATGGATTAGGTCCTGCAGTGAAACTGGACAGAAAGACAATCCAGTTACCAGCTTAACTGCCTTTCTGTTCTAAATAAAACCACAAATACACCCATACAAAGTAGGAGAGGCATTATTAGAAATCTTATATTTTTATGGATGGGAATGAATTTTTATGGCGCTGATAATGCAGATAGAACACACAATTGGTCTAGTCAAAATGAAAGATGAATACAAATTGCAAATCAGCTCCTGAGCTATAAAAATTGGTGTAACCTTCTCAGCAATAACTGATTGTTTAGGAGGCTCAAATAGAGTCACAGTGATGTTTCTTCCAGCCTTATTAAGCATCATAGTTGTCATATTAAACCAATGATGTATGAGTATTTGCTTATTGTAATGAATTCTGGAGACAGTAGCTGGAGCAGCGATACAAAAGAAAGTCAGGCTGAAGATTTTGGATATTTTTTTTCTCACTCCCTGAGGGAAATATTTCTCTCTTTTATTTCACTAACATCAAAGACTGCCTCAAATCCTGATACGGGCAGAACTTCTCCTGAAGCTAAATATCTGGGATCTAATGTCCCTTCCCCCTCAATGGGCTGTAAATATAACTCTGGATGTAACTGATGTTCTTCTGTATTTTCGCTTCCCTGGGAGCAGTGGAAAATTATTACTACTTTGTATATGGTAGGCTGAGGATCCCAGATTCCTTTCCAAGCTTTAGCAAAACTCTCTTGGGAAATATGTTTGGCGGTGTTAGTAGCCATGTTATTTGGAGGTCAGATTCTTGCAGACATATGAGCTTTGGAGGACTTCAGAGTGATGGGTAAAAGAGTGGCACTCAAGACCCAACTAAGGGAGGTTCAAAGGGAGAAACAGGAGATGTGCTGTTGAGGAAAGCTGGAGAAAACTTGAGGGAGGAGGGGCAGACAGCTGATATTTTATTATCTAATATGCATGCTACACGTGTGTCTTGTCTGCTTTGGAGCAACTCCGCTTACAGGGTAGCAACATACTATGAAGGTGCATTGGTTTTTCTCACAGGCAAATTGAAGGTTTTTGTGGCTGTGGCAGGAGACATTGCAATGAGATATCTAGTAGCCACCAACTTCTATATTCCAGCCTGCGACTCTGTTAAAAGGAACTAGGGTGTGAGGTACTCTGAGCCTGCCCCCACCCCATGCTTGAACTAACGGTGAGAGAATCAAAACCCCTAATCATTTCTCCATGAAATTTAAGTAAGTCCATCATTTCTTGTTCTGTCACCCACGGGCACATAGCAAAGCTTACCCTCTCCTTTGCAATAGCTTTGTTAAAGCTTTCCCCTTAAGCCTTTTCTCCTTTGACTAAGCAACTCCAGCTCTTTCACTCGTTCTTACAGACCACGTACATCACACTGACGATCATTATCATTACTTTCCCCTGGAAACGCTCCCATTGGCCCAATCATCTTTCTTGAAGGGTGAAATCAAAACCAGACACGGGATGACACCTGGGACAGACAGGAGAATGACTTCCATTGTCTTGCAGGCTATCCTCCAGCTGACACAACCACGCTGTGTGAAACAGCATGATCATATATATGCTCAGCTTTTTCACCTATTTTGTATAACTGTTTGCTTGTTCTGCTTTGTGAAGGAAGATGAAGTTGAACTGAATAAGCAGCATTTCCTTGTTTCTCCCCCTTTTTGTCTTTAACAGCCAGGCATTTTTCATTCTTCTCTAGTCTTCCGGATTTGTACCATTACAGGAGATATTTCAGCCCCATCTCATGCTCAAGACAAATCCCCTTTGCCTCAAAATGTATTCCACCTGCACAGGGGAAGAAAAGAGGAGCTAATTCAAGTTGTATTCACAAACATAATCTGGCCTTCCTTTTCCAGTTCTTGCCTTGGCAACTAAAAACATTTTTACAGAGCTGTCATATGTCATTATTAGAAGAGTTGCAGCCATGAGCTGAATTAAAGCTTTGCAAAGCTGGTACGTTTCTTCCGTATATTTTGCAGATGGGATCTTTGTCCTCAGGGAGATAAGTGATTGCCAGGATTACATAGTCTTCATCTATACCGTGTTTGGGATTTGTCCAAGAAACAGACCATGGTCCCTGGGCCATGTGGTGGAAGCTGTTTTAGATCTATACTGTTCAAGTATCAGCAGTCTTTGGAGTGCAAGGTGTGTCCTTGCAAGAGACTTTCAGAGTTCTTCCTGCTGTTTTTCATGCCTAGAGAACATGCAGCTGCTCCCAACCCACTGGGAAAAGCTTGAGGATTGCTGGAATAACCTCAGAAGACAAAAATGGCCTAAGCAAGCAACAACTTGTGCAACTTGAGTGCACGCTGTACGTAAAATGTGTATCCCGACATGAACTATTTTCTGGTCTGTGTCATTCGTTTTCAACCAGGAAAGGCATAATTTCACACTGGAGCCAACACTGGGTTGAGCTAACATATATGCAGTTATAGTCATCATACTAAATAAGGCAGCATTCATGCTGGATTAAATATGATAATAAATCTAATTTGAGGGGAGAAGGGAGAAGTGGTACACTTTTCCCTTCTCAAATGTTTCCAGATCCTACAGGTTTTTAGAGGTCTCTGGAGAAGTGAAACTTGTCACAGTATAATAGTGGCCTGCTGTTAGATAAATGCCAAGACAGGCACTGCCAGGCTGTCAGGGAGTTATTAATGGAGGTTTACGAGTTGCTCTCTGAAGTCATTTTCAGTTAAGTACTAATGTGCATCTTGCCTTGACAGCCCCCATACACTTAAACACGACTGGAGAAAAATGGGCTCTGTTTTGTTTATCATTCATTTCAGCTTTGCTCAGCGTAGGCTTTTCAGGTATCGTAACAGACTTCATGAGCGGTTGCTATATATCGCTGGCTCAAAATGGGAGGCACATGGCAGTGCTTTTTATCAGCGTGCATTACAAAGCAGGGTTTGCTGTGTTTTACTGTTGCAGTGATTGTTCACAGAATGAAAAAGATATGATCCTCTTTGCCTACTTCTTAGCCGCCTAACAAAGCAGTATATTTTCCATGCAACTTGTTATAAAACAGGTTGAAGATAACATGAGCTTGCACCTGAGTTTCAGACCCCATGCCTGAGATTATCTCAGAGGTGGTTTCCGTGAGTCATAGCACTGACAAGATTAAAAGCATAAAAACATCAGTCAGTCCCTGGAATAAAATTTGTGCCCCAAAATTATGCGATTTAAAAATAACGAATTGCAAGATTTTATTCCTTTCTCTTTGCAGCAAGATGCCCTAGGTTCCTGTTCTCCAGCTTTTTCCTGTAACAAGAAGGAAGGCAAGGAAGACAGAAAAGAGAGGAAGAGAAGGCCACAAGGCAACTCTGATATGATTGCAGCAATTGGAGGCTTACAAAAAAAACCCCTCACCAAACACTATGATAGAGCAATATACCCCTGGGAGTTGACAACATTATGTCAGACATGCAGAAAGGAGCGTTTTTGCTGTCATCCTCCCTGGTAATTATTGATTTAAAAAGCAAGTTGAATCTTTGTGAGGGACCAGATACATGCAAGTTGGATTGTCTGGACAGTTAACAGAGGTGTTACATTAAAACCGCAGTCACCATCTGCTCCCCTGGAGTCACCAGAGGGAAGGGCAACCTCTGAGGAGCACAGTTTAATCCCCTGAAAACCAAATCAAGCCCAAGGGACTGTGTTTCTCTCCGGTCATTTCAGAGTAGGGGTTTCAAACCCTTCTTCAATTTTCAGACCCTATAGATACTTTACATTGGAGAGGAAGACCCTGAGGAGCAAATTTCCATCTATTGACTATAGGCTAGCTCTTCTTAGTTATCTTTCAGGTTCACTGGAGAGTCTTAGAGGTGACAAGCTCCTGCTCGATGGATTGCCTAGGATAATTAGCCAGGCTTCTGTTAAATGCTGCAGGGTTATCTGGGATGAAGCCAGAGCTGATTGCTCCCAAAAGGATGCTCCCTGACTAGTAGGTCATTTTGAACCATGGCTTTATACTACTGGTTTTGTCTCTTATTAGTTTGAATTTCTATTGTGTGCCATCAAACTGGATTGAGATCAGTCTGAATGACTAATCAATGTTAATACTTACTGGTTTTGCTAGATTCACCTCTGACCAATCACATTTACACTGGAACGAACATCCTTCATTATTAAAATGAAGGAAGTCTTTTTACAAAGCTGAATGTCAGTAGCAGATTGTCATTCGTAAGTGTCACAGCCTCTCTCTTCTGGCAGAACAGGATGTCCATGAGATATAAAACCTCTTATACTCAGAAAGGTGTCAACAAACTCTTCTAGGAATAGGTCTCTCATAACCTAAAATATCCAAGTGACATCTTTATATATACTTCAGAGTATTTTGGGTTATCTTACATCCTTGATTATGCATCACTTCATTACCATTACCAGCACTATTTAGTATCTATAGCTGCCATTGGAGCTCACTAATGTTGATTTTTTCAGGGTGCAATTCATCCTTAAGTAAACAGCTAAAAGAAGTCAAGTGCATCTTAGCCTGGAAATGCTTATTCTTCTCCATTAGCCATCTACAGTTAATCGACTCTCATCTTGTGTATCCAACCATGGAATCAAAGGTCCTGTATGACAGACACACATGAAAACACCAGTGTACTTGACCTGATACACAAAGGGTTGTTTAAGAAAAAGACAACTTCCAAGGAGGCCTTATATAACAAAGTTTACTCATTTTTGGGTGCTCTTCAATGCCAATGCTTCTTCTCACACTCTATGGAGCCAGGAAGCCTGGAGCCAAGGAGATGTTTCTAGGCTGGACTATGAATGCTTGAGATGATGATGCCATTGACTGAGAGGTATAGATGAGTTACAACTAAGGGATGTTCACATCTCGATGGTGAGAGGAGAGGTCTGTCAGCAGTAGCTGTCTTGGAATTCACCTAGAAGACAAAATGAGGATGCAGAAGGCCAGCAGAAGTTCCTCAGTTGCAGTGAAATAGGCCAGATGATTGCTAAAATTGGAAAAAATTCTTTTCACCCACTTGTGTCTGGAGGAAATAGACCAGCAGGGCTTTCTTTTTTGTATGATCTTACAACTTAAAAGTTTACTCAGTTTGAGGAGAGGAGAGGAGAGGAGAGGAGAGGAGAGGAGAGGAGAGGAGAGGAGAGGAGAGAGGAAAAAAAGAAAATTAAAAAAAAAGAAGGAAAAAAGAAAAAGAAAAGAAAAAAAGAAAAGATTCAGTTCTATTCATAACCATGAAAAAAATCTTAATAACATTGACCCCTAAGAGGCTGACCTTGAAGGAAATCTCTTCAATGATGGTGAGACATTTCCCTGATCAACGCCTGAGTGACAGCTGAAGTGCTCCGTGCAAGGCTCTCGTGTGACAATGGACTGAGGATAGCAATAGTCTGGAGGCCAGGGACAGCATTTCCACCCTCAAACCTTGCTGAATTCAGCTCCTCTAAATACAGCAGGTCCATGGAGGGGAAAAAAGGCAAGGATTTGAGTGATGTAATTTTCTTTTACAAACCAGGGCTAAAAAGGTACTAGGACCTGCCAAGAAAAGTAGTTGTAGGACCTTGCAAGGAAAGAAGTTGTAAGACCTTACAGCTTAACTCTTGCCATAGCTAGAAACCCAGCAAAATTTTACAAACCCTCTATTTTTGTTACTTAAATGCAATTTTTCATACGCAATCAGTATAAAAATGCTTGTAGACTCTAACGTGCCTTATTCTTGTTTTGCTACCTCGGCAACAAGGTGAAAGCATGCTCCAAAGTTCTCTGAAGCTAACAAAATCTTTTTTCACTCACAAGGTCCCAAACAGCTTTTTAATTCCTCTTGAACAGGATCTGGCCTGCCTGAAATAAAAGTGCAGGGATTGCGAAACTTGGTTTAGGCTCTCTAGAACAGATAAAATATGCATGCTGATTTTTTTATGAGAATACTCTAAGACTTATTACATCTGTCCATTTTATATTGCCTTTATGACATTTCTCCCCCTTTCTCTCTCTTTCCCCCTTGTCTGAAACAAAAGCACCAATGAAAGATTCATAGCATAGAGGAGCCAGGCAGCAGATAGGAAGAAGCCAGCTTTCTTCAGTTCAGTATTGTAATGGTCTGGACATATTTGGTTGAGTTTTGGTCCCTGGACTGTTCAGGATCACTTCACCTAAGAAATGTTATGAGTTCCTCTCTAGCCTGCCAATAAGCCCATTCAGAGGTGATTTAAATAAAAACTAATTTTAAAAAAGCAAAGGAGAAAAAAAGTAATCAGGAGATAGAGTAATTTGCTTTTTCTTCTTCTTCTTCTAGGTGATATCTGCAAACCTTTTGCTGTTATATATATTTTAGCATAAGAGATTTCTCTATTGAACTTTATATTTGCTATTGTGTTGATTCTTATATATGGGCTTGGGTGTGTATGAACAGGTTTCTCTTCAGCAGTGCCATTCATTTTGTTTTTAAGTGTTAGACGCTCTTTATTTGGAAGAAAAAAAATCTTTAGACGGACAAGAGAAGTTTTCTAGATTGGAAAAGTATATACTTTGACATGTACTTGCACTCTCAAGACGCACATGCCTCTAGCTGGAGCAGCTGTGACACCCAGTTTGGATTGCACCACCTCCCACTTTTCAGTGTGTTCAATTGCTCTCAGAGTTTACAGTGTAGAAATTAAAACGTTAGGGAGAAGTGGCTTTGTAAAAGCAAAAGCACTGCAACCAGCCACATTTCTCTTGCTCTGGGGCAGGCTGGGGGATAAAGAGGAAGGCAGGGAAAAGCCAGCTGGCTCTGCAGCCCTGGCAATGGGGGGAATTAAACTGTTTGACTTTTAGGCAGCCAAAGTATTCATTTTTTTTCATCTGTTTCCCAGAAGCATGAAGCTTTCCATGGCAGACGGGAGAAAAGCACTTTTCTAGCTAGTTTAATCCAAGCATGACACCTGGAACCTTCTCCGAACAGCCCGTATTACACCACAATTCCTACTGAAGGCTTATTCTGAAACTCTTTCCTTTCCATTTTTGTGTCCCATCTACAACAGCACAATATGCTTTTATATCTGAGGCTCGGCAGTCTAAGTGTACATTCATTTGTGAGATCAGCACAGTCCAGCAGGATTATAAAATCTGTAGAAATTCTTTTGCAGTTACTTGCGTTTGAAAAGTACACATGAACCGTATTGGTTATCCAAGGCAATCCCAGTGCATGCTTAGTATGTGCTGTAATTATGAACAGAAATCCAGCACTGAAGTCCAGTAATGTTTCTTTATCATCTTCCAAAATCTGCTCCCTTTTCTTGTACTTGTTTGCTGAGCGGGCTTGCTGGTGTGAAGGGGAAGCTCCCAGATAACAGCAGCTGACTTTCCTCCAACGAAGCCTGTAGCTCACACAGCTCAGCATTTGAGAAGAGGCAGGTGGAGGTTGTGTTTTGATTTACAAACTCTTGGACGCAGCATTTTATTTAATAGTTTAATAATTAATCGGGGAGGGAAGAAAGTAGGCATTTATAAAGGGCTGATAGGAAACTGATGGCTGGGAGAGCACATCGCTGCTCAGGGAGAAATAAGGACTGCATCAGATTGGGCTGAGAAAAATAATCCTGTGAATATTTAGAGGATGAAAGTATTCAGTCTCACTTAGAAAAGGGCTCCGGCTTTTTACCTTTGCAGGCAGGAGTGGCTGAAAACATCTCTGGTTTTGTGAGGTGATAGTGATGGAGGGGAGGCACGGCCAGGAGGTTCCTCTCCCATGACTTTGTCACCCTCTTTTCTGTGCTTGGTGCCCTGATAGACTGTTCTTTCCCGGGGATCCCATAAAGCGGGTTGCTTTAGAAGGGAAGGAAGACATATTCTGTGTTTTCAGGAAAAGGACTATTATACTGCCTGTTTGTGTAGAAATCACAAACAAGCCTCTCTAAACTAAACCTCTGTTACCTAACCCAGCGGGCTTTGGGGAAGATATTATTAATTAATTTAACTTAAAAAAAATTACCAAGGAACACAAAGGAAATGGTTTTATAATGTGCTCTAGCTTCTCCTTTCCCCAGAGAAAATGTGTTTATCTGACTCATCTGAGCATCTTCAGCTGCGTCGTGGGCTGAAAAACAACTTAACTTGACTACAGTTATATAAATTTATTTCTTTATTTTGCAGGTTTGCTTCCAGTTGCATTTTTGGGGGTTAAACAGCAGCCAATGAATAGAACATGAGAAGCAGTTTCCTGGCTTCACCGTCATTTGAATAAGACACCCAGCAGTCCATAGAAAAAAAAATAATGCACCAAACTGTTAATTGATTTTTAAAGGAGAATTATGATGCTTTTAACAAGCCACTTGTCTTGCTAAGCATTGTTAGGGTAGTAGCGTACGTTCCACTGAAATGGCTGTTCCACAATGTGAGTCCCTAATTGCTTATAAAGCACACTGTTTATTGAGTATTAGCTCTAGCATAGTTGTTTATTACAAGAGTGCATTGCTTAATGCTTGTAAAAAGCCATCTAACTTAAATATGCTCTGCCTTGTCTCTTACCCTCCGATGCTCTCGTGAACACATGCTCTCCATCGCTAAGTTTGCAGTGGGAAGAGAGGAAAAGTATTAGCAGCGCTGTGCAGAGCTGGAGGAGGTTGCCTGGTAACTGTGAAGAAAGGAGTCTGACTCGGGAGTGTATCGACTATATATTATCTCCTGCGCTCTGCCTACAATTAATAGGTCAGTGACCCAATGAAACATTTCAGATGAAGTCAAACTATTAGCTGGACAAATGTGTCTCAAGTACTGCTGTGCGCTGGTTCCATATGATTACGATACATTATGTGCTGGCAAAGTAAGCATGAATCATTAATACACTCAGCTGAGCCCGCTGTGTCCTGCAGCAAAACAGTCTCCCGGTCCTGAGTGATGCACTGCGTTATCTTCATCAGACGTGAAGCCTTCAGTTAGTGTGATCTACAGGGCGGTTAGTTTGCAGCGGGGATGCATTCGCCTTTCTCTTTTGTGGGCATTTGTCATTCCTCTTAGTGAGACGGGTAGTATTTTCAGGGGGACGGAAGGAAACGCTGGGAGAGAGAAGACAAGGGGACAGATATACTGATACTTGTTTGGTTATAGCTCCTTTTTTAAGACTAGGAATGACTTCTTTAATTTGCTACTCTTGTGAGGAGTGAGTAGGTAGATTTACCATCTCTTAGACTCCCCCATACAAGTGAAGCGGGCAGGTAGGAGGATGACCAAGTGTGACACTCAGCTTCTGATTTCTTCTTTCCCATAAAGTTAGAAAACTTTTTTTCTTGTCAAAAGAACTGCCTGAACTGTAGGAATAGCTGAAGAAGTGTTTTCTGGGTTTGACGGAGATTGGTAAGCAGTGGTGTGGGAGTTGCAGAGTGAACAAGTCTTGCAATCATATCTTACTGCACCACTAGGTTGTTCTTGAACTCCGGAATCAACTGGTGTTGTGTTTGTGGAGTTCCCTACCAATGGCCATGCCCCACAACTCTTCACAAAGGGGTGTGATCAGTCCCCGGTTATATCAGATAAAGAGTGTCTTGGAGCACTTGACAAAAGAATATACAGTCAAGACAGATCCTTTCCTATGGTGGTCTTGGTGGAACAGAAAACTGCTCGAGTGAAATGGAATTGATTTGCCAGTGCACAATCATGATCAGTATTTTCCTACAGGAAAAAATAACAGCAACAGAAAAGGAATATCTTCATTTTAAAACCTGGCTTGCTCTAAAATCAAACAGAAATGGTTCTAACCTAGCAGTGACTTGAACTCAGGAGTCTGGCATATGACTTTTGCATCTTAACATCTAACTGTATGCTTCTTGGAAGTACAGTTTCTCAATTCTTCTGTCCAATGAAGCTATTATACTACTTTGTTGGGGAAAAAAGAATAATGTGAGACTGGTATATCAAATTCAGATTGAGAGGCAGGAAAGTGTGGTTTGCAGTAGAGATTTCTGCTGTTTGAGATCAGATCTTTGTTGATGAGCTGGGTGAATTCTTAATGTATCATCTATCTTGTTGACCTATTCTAATGCAAGATTTCTCTCTATGCTTAATCTCTCAGGCACTCTATTTAGTGAGCAACAGAAAACAATATCATGTTCCTTCACAGTAGTCTCAAGGGCTTTGTGAATCCTCCAAAAGACCTTTAAAATTAGAAATTACCAGCAAACTTTGTACCACCAAAGATGTGTAACAGTCAATGTCCCGGCTGTCTGAAATTAAATACTGCTGCCCCACTTAATGCCATGATTTGGAGAAGCTGATTTCTAAGGGAGCTCAGGAAGCTGCAGCAACTTACTTCTAAGTGAAAGTCGCTTTGATAGAGACCATTTGGGATTTCAAATGGCCTTAAATGGAAAAATCCAAATCCACAGTAAAACTAAATGGGAAATTCTCTGGAGATCATGTGCTTCAATGAGCTTCACTCAATAAGCTTATTAAGAAAAATGTCAGCAAATACAACACTGAAAAATCCTCAGTGAATTTCTGCTAGTATCAAAAATTCTACAGTCCAAGTCTACACTGCTCTATATTTATATCAACTGGTTAATTAAATTACACAGTGTTAGTTTAATTCACTGGGAAAAGTTTTTCCTTTGGTACCAATCTTTGAATTAAATGTTATGACTGTACCATAGAAAAAGCAAGATTGCATCATTTATAAATATACATATAGATATATATTTACCTTTAGGTATATATAATTTCTTACACTGTTATCACTGTGCTAGCTCAATAAGCTGTGCTAAACTACATCTCATCTTGCAGATGGATACCAATTCTTGATGATGAAATATTGGCAATGTAAGTTCAAGCACTTTATAAAGTAAAAAACCCAAGTATTTGATTAGAGTGTGTAGTCTCAAAACCCTATCTTTGTAAACCTTTTAGTATTTATTTACACCTTTGTGACACTTTTTAAATGAGTTAAATGTCTGTTCGTTGATCTGGAAAGGTTTGCAGGTTAGGTGGAGTATGCAATCAGCCTGGAGTGGACACATCTGTCTCAGTCAAGATGCTTCCAGTATCTACAATGAAACTAGTTGCCTAGACTACTTTTATAGTCAGTGGAAGAAATAAACACTTTTAGAACATGATTCATCTCATTGTAAAATAATTGTCTAAAATCGGTCACATGAATTCTGTTCTAAAAATGTCTGTTTTTCTCTATTGACCTAAATGAGGGCTGAGGGTTAACAGCTCAAATGGTAAGCAGTACCATGTATAGGTGGAATTCATCTAACACACATGGCTTGTATATCTGATCAGATAAATTCAAATCTATACCATCTGTAGCCACTGAAAAACAATGGACTTCTTCACAGACAATCAAGTTACCATCTGCTGTTGCAACTGCAGGTTGTTGCCTTTGAGGCTTAGGTCTGGAAGAAGAAAAGTAACATAAGAAAGTGGTGAGTTATCTTACTGCTTGTCTCTTTTGCATACTCTGGCCCTTATGGAACTGATGCCTGCATCTGTACTGACAGAATCACCAAAGCCTTTTGAAGTGTAAGTCAGATCAGCTTAAGAAGCTGGGTCGTTGAAAGCAGGTAACCACGAGCCTATTTATTTGTCATTAGTTAAGATTTTCTGTGATTAGAACAATTCCCCAGCTGCAGAGATATAAATAGTTAATAAAATACCTGACTTTACAGGTTATTAGCTATGTTTTCTGAGTAACATGGGTTTCCAAGTTTGTTCCTTGTACAGGCTGTGAAGATAAAACCTGTTGAAACCAATGAAAGCAGCACACCAGTGTCTGTAGTAGCCCACATTGTGAAGTCTTCTTCTGTTTGTTCACAGTTCTAAAGAATAGTTTACTGTTGATACCTTGATGAAGTATCTACTTCCCTACCTGTAAGTCCTTTGATGAAAGAGGAGTCATCAGCCTGAACCCATGGGAGTTACTGGAATGTTATAAGGACCTGAGGTAACTATGTGCGTTGCATGAGAATTAGCAAAATAGAATACCAGCCTCAAAGAGTTGATAGCTTGGGTGAAATCTTCTGCAAACAGTACTGGACTGAACGCAACTATGTGTCGGGTTTGTAAAGAAGCCCCTCAGCTTCCCAGTAGCTGTGAATCATGGCTCTAAGAAGCATTAGATTTTCCAGACACTAAACGCTTGATTCAATTGCCCAGACATAGCTGTCCAAGCCTCTGGTTATCAGAGACAGCCAAATGGGGCTGACAGCTGTCCATCTGCCCCTCTATAACATTAGCTGGAGCCCTGGGCAGGTGTCCTCAGGCCTCTCAACTGACTCAACATACCTATATGCAGGCAACAGACTTGAGACCTTAGGAGAAACCATGCAGGTCTTCCTGGAAACACCTGCATCATTCCCCAGTGTCAAATACCTCCAGAATAATTTATCCTCTTTGCTTCTGCCATCCTCACCTCTTGCCTCCAGCTCTTCTTTCTGGACAAAGTGTTGCTTGGGCCCTGCAGTCATATTTTGCTCTGAAGACATAAATTGTCCCTGACTAAAACCTTCAACAAGACCATGAGTTAGGAAAGAAAGGACTTTTTAGGTCAGTTTGCTTGCATTCAACCCGCTAGAGTTGATCCATCATCTCCATTTTGTGTAAGGGTGAACTGAGTAAAAGAGGTCAAGAAATACATGTTCTGTGGAATATCTCAGATCAAGAGACACTCTGATTAGGCTTGTGTAACTTTGATGACATTAGTGCAATTACCCTGATATACACAATCAGAATCAGATGAGCTGATAATTACTGGCAGAAAATTGAATTACATGGATTCGTTTGAGCTGTGGTCATAATGAACACTATTATGTGATATGATTTAAAAAAAAAAAACAAACATAACCTTGACAATTGGGCCAATCAAACCAATTGAATTGGGATGGGCTACAGATGCCTACAGACAAAATAGGCTGGAATGATCTTCTGTCCAGATCTCACACTGCAGAGTACCTGCAGCTTCTTTGTGGAGCCCTCACAGTCACTATAAATGTCATAAGCCCATGAAGTTTCTTGGTAGGCAAGAGAACATCTTTGAGTGACATAAAAATACATGCTGGGTTATACTGTATTTGCCTAAGTCCTACCCAGTTCCCAACACTCTGCCCAAGTTGTAAAGAGCACATGAGTTACTGTCCCAGCAATCACATTTACCCTGTGAGGTTCAAGGGCAGGATACAGACACTATAATGCAGTTAATGCCATGTGAGCTGAGTATATAAATTCTCGTTACACTCGGCAGAGTCGGTAGATGAACAGCAGCATCAAGGCTAACACTTCAATTTGGTGAAACAGAGAAGTAGTTTTTAGGACTCCATGGACTGTAGTGATGGGGTCTCCCCTGGATATGATAGGACCTCAGATACTCAGCCCACACATAGAGACCATCATCATTGCTACTTAAAGTTAGGGATTCAACCCAGTTGTCTAAGCAGAGGTAGCAAGTGCCACTTGACCCCCGTCAGAATGTCCACCCAAGTCTCTGGTTGTTGCTCTGAAAGGGAACAGGTCCCCTCTAACCTCGGGTCATCTCTGGCACGCCCATGCTTACATCCTACGGCATCTCAGCCGGCATCAAACAGCAGTGCTTAAGCAGATGAATCAAGCCTTGTGTGTAGGAATTCAAAGCTGACCCCATCCCATTTCCTTTTAGGCATCCAACTTCTACACCTTGTTGCGAAAGTAACTGAGCTGGACTGACCCTTTCCCTCTTTATTTTTACCACAAGAACGTGGGAGTTTTAGTTAAACCACAGATTTAGGCTTTTGTTTTATCTAATCAATTCTTGAAAATGGTCAGTGTCGGCCATTCCTGAAATCCTGACTAGATTCATTTCCACTGAGAGAACAATAATGGAGATATCTCCATCTGGACTAGTCACCTACCTTCTTTTCTGAGTCAGTAGAGGCAAACAGATGTTATGCACACCTCATTTCATCCTAAACTGACCATTCAAAATAGGTCGTACCCGAGAAGTGTTTGTTTCCTTCCATTGATTATAATGGCAAGCTCAGAGGTAGGTGCCATTTCACCTGTATGTTCATGTTCTATTTCAGTGCATGGCAGTACCATAATATTATCCATTTCTAGCACCATCAGGTGAATAAAGCAGGGTTACCAGCTCCAAACAACCTCTTCTCAAACCAGTTCCTCTGTTCTGCAAGAGCAAAACAGTTCCTCTGTCTTCTTTGTGCAATGGGACCTCCAGCCAAGCCTTTCCTTCTTTTGCCTCATAACGAGTTGCTAAAATAACTTCTTTAGTGAGTCTGTTGTCAAAATTGTGCTTTGATCTGCCTGCTTTTTCGTCTGCGGTGTTTGTATGGATGTAATCAATTTGTAAGAAGGTAATCATGCTTCTTTTGTTCTTTTCCTAAGCCTACAGTAGATCAATGTATTAACACTTTGTGATAGAAATCTTGGAACTGCTTCTAATCCAGTATTAACTCTCTCACTGACATCTTAGTAGTATTATTCATAGTTTTCAAAGGAGGATATTGAAGCCCAGATTACTATTACTTTCAGAAATGGTTGCCTAAATCCAGACAGGCACCTCACTGAGAAGACCAGGAGATGGTCAGTGGAGTTGGTCACAGGATGAGGAGGAACAGTGGGATGAACACAACGAAAGATGACCCTCACAGACATGCACAAAAACCAACCAATGAAAAAAACCCAACCTTGTACCCACCCAATAAAGGTACATTTTTAGATGCTCTCAGAACAAGTGGTAGAAAGGAAAGGAGGACTCCTGAACAGACCTCTAGCTAGCAAAAATTGGTAAAGCCATCCTGAAGCCAGCTTACACCATCTGAAAAGTTGTCCCTATGCAGTCATTTGGATGTAAAGCCAGAAGAAAACTTTTTATTTACAAATAATAGCTTTTGTAAACACTCTTTTCTAGTGATGGCTATTTTGTTGTCTGACTGATGCACTGTAGGGAACACAATTCTAAGTTTTCCTGTAGGCTACATTTTTATTTTGCAGCCAGATGTCACAATAAAATTGTATAAGAAGAAACGATACAAATAAGATGCCAAAGTGAGAAAAAATAATCAGCTCAGGGAGGAGGAAAACACATTTCAGTCTCCAAAACATCAGCAAAAACTCTTATATTTCCATTATGAAAATTGATGACGTTCTTAACGTAAAGGCCTCTGATATGCTCTGTAATATTATATTGTCCTGCATATAGTTATTTTGTGAGAAAGCTTTGTTATAAACATTCTCTTGCTAAATCTTTCCTACTATAACCCTATAAATACCTGAAATCTATTTGCAACTCAGTATATTTTGGTTAGCACTTCGATGCATCTTGAGGAAAAGTACCATACGAGTTGTTCATTCTCCATCATATTTGAGGGGTGACTTTTAAGTGTTCACCACATATGTTGATAAAGGGGACCCCAGAGGCAGCCAAACTACTGAAATTCAGAGGAACTGCTGAAGCCACAGCATTAGGAAGGTGGAGTGCTTTTGGCTTACCATGTGATATTTCAACAACTTAAGTCCTAACAACGAGAATGTAGCACTATCAAATTATTAGTCTTACCTTTTGTACTTAGATTTCCAAGTATTCTATGAAGGCATTAACACTACAACTATTGAAAGTGGGAAAAGTGAACACGTAAATATGAAATGATTTCCCCTAAACTGGACAGTGGCAAAAGTAGACAACAGGTCTCCTGAAGTCCGGTGTTCATTTCACCAGGAGAGAAGCACTGCCCACAGGAGCCTCCGAGAGCTACAGGATGAACAAAGCAAGGTACGAGCTGCAAACTGAATACTGCTTGTGACAACAGAAATTGCCGAACCATTTCAGCTGCAATGTGGTTTTACCCTAGAGTCCTTTGCAAAGCCAACGTGATGGCACCTATTTTCTTGTAATCCAGCAGTGAGGTGATAGGCCGGGATTCAATTTCCTTGATCTGCGGGGATTTGAAATCACATTCATCTTCTCTTAATGGAAAGGCTGACAAGTAACACAGGGAAGGGTGTTGCTCTCTCCTCTTGGAGCCAAACCATGCATGTGAACTGCTCCGCTTTAAATTTGCTTAAGGGAAGCAAATGAAAAAATTACACAGGTTGCTAAGTAGTTTTCTGGAGCCATGGACCTTGGGCCACTATGCAAAGAAAGTCTTGTGCTTCAGCAATACTTGTATGCCCCTACCAGGCAAAGCCAGATGGTGGAAAAACCTGCGAGAGGGAGCTACTTACTTCCCTTGGTGCTCAGGAGTCACTGCCCTAAGGCCATGTCTCCAGCCCCTCTGCAATGCATGTTTGAATATTACACAAAGCAGAGAGATGCAAGCAGGAGAGATTGAAAAAAAAGCAGATGCAGAACATTACCAAGCATTTACATCCTCCCAGGCAGAGAGAGGCAGTGGACGACACCTGAGATTTTGTAGTCTCCAAAACCTGAGCATATTTACGGCGAGCTGCTCTCTTCCCCAGTGTATGGACACCTCAGTCTAGCTTTCCTATTGTTACAAATTACCAAATTATAAATAAAACACTTTGAATGAAGCATTTCTGACAATTCATAGGAATGTTGTGTTAGGTGCCTCCCCAACACTCTTATATTTTTTTGGCTATGAAAGAAGTAAGAAATTATTTCCATCTTGAGTCAAGCTGAACTGGATGTTTGCATTATCTTTAATTTTGAGGGTGGACAAGGGGTTGTATTGGGTTTGTGTGGTCGGATTTTGGTAGTGGGGAAGGGGACTACAGGGGCGGCTCCTGTGAGAAGCTGCTAGAAGCTTCCCCAGCTCCAAGATGGACCCACCGCTGGCCAAGGCCGAGCCCATCAGTGACAGTGGTAGCGCCTCTGGGAGAACAGATTTAGGAAGGGGAAACCTGCGGTGAGTGGGGGGATTGGAATGTGAGAGGAACCCCTCTGCAGATACCGAGGTCAGTGAGGAAGGAGGCTGATGTCCCCGCAGCCCGTGGTGAGACCAGGCGGCAGGCTGTCCCCCCCCAGCCCATGGAGGGCAGCGGGGGAGCAGATGCCCACCTGCAGCCCAGGGAGAGAGGAGCCCACGCCAGAGCAGGGGGATGGATGCCCCCCAAGATGGCCGGGACTCTGTGGGGAAGCCCACGCTGGAGCAGGCTGTGCCTGAAGGACTGCAGCCCACAGAAAGGACTCATGTTGGAGAAGTTCGTGGAGGACTGTCTCCCGTGGGAAGGACCCCACACTGGGGCAGGGGAAGAGTGAGGAGTCCTGCCCCTGAGGAGGAAGGAGCGGCAGAGACAAAGTGTGATGGACTGACCCCAACCCCCATTCCTCGTCCCCCTGTGCCACTGAGGAGAGGAGGGAGAGAAAATCAGGAGTAAAGTTGTGCCCAGGAGGCGGGAGGGGTGGAGGGAAGGTGTTCTAAGGTTTGATTTTACTTCTCATTATCCTTGTTTTGATTTGATTTGTAGTAAATGAAATTGATTTTGTTTCTTCCCCAAGTTGAGCCTGTCTTTTGCCCGTGACCATAACTGGTGAGTGATCCCTCCCTGTCCTTGTCTTGACCTACGAGCCTTTCATTGTATTTTCTCCTCCCCATCCGACCAGAGGAGAGGAGCGAGCGAGCGAGCGGCCTCGTGGTGCTTCGTTGCCGGCTGGGCTTAAACCACGACAAGGGTCAGCCCCCAGACAGTTATTCATCCTGCGCAGCCAACTGTAACAGGCACCTGGCATGAGTTTATAAACCAAAACAGTGGAGGCAGGTTATAGTGAGCTCTGCATGAAAACCTGCTCTGAAAGAGAAAGCACACATTCCACTCAATAAAAGAATAATAAAGTGTCAGGTAGGAAATAAATATTGAAACTAATTTTCCACCAGGGAAATCTCTTTGCAGTAACTAATTTAGATGGGGAATAAAACAAAAAGGCCCTATATCTCAACCTTGGCAATAACCTGTCACTGAGCACCACTCACCTCTTGTCTCTGCTCAGACCTGATGCCTGCATGGGAAGAAGAGGTGACAACTGCCCTGCTGTCTCCCTTTATATATCAAATCAAATAAACCATGCACAAAAGGAGTTTCTCGCAAAATAATAACAGTACATTAGGGTCCCTTGGACATTCTTGAGCAGCAAGGACAAGAAGTTAACACAAGGTTTTTCCCCTCAATGCTGTCAGTAATTACATGAGATGCTGCAGGTGAAGAGGTTGCTTTCGTATTCCATCAAGAAATTAAAATGCTTTTATGGTGAAGGCAGAGCCTTTTGGTTGCTGGTGGTGGTTTTCTTGTTTAAACTTGTCTGAAGATTAAAACCAGGGCTGGATGAACGATACAGAAGGGATGGCAAAATGTTAACATGCTGAGTGCCTGTGTAGCATTGGCTGAAGACCATGACCAGACAAGTGAGGTTTGACTTCCCTGGGGGTAGAAGGAACAAAGTGGTGGCCAGGACCCACACAGGCTGTCCCTGCTGCAGTGAACGTGACACTTGTCCATTCTATTTTCACCTTGTGCTCCCTTGCAGAGGGAAGTTCACGCTGTGTCACTGCCTCTTCCCTGCTCAACCGCTCATGGTGACCTTGGGGGTCTGACTAGCACAAGTTTCTGTTGAGATAAAGCTACACTGAGGGTCCCTGCGGGAAGGTGCATTCCTCACCCGCAGGCTGGTATTGCAACCTTTCCCTGGAAAACCAGATATTGCCCCGGTGTGATCTGCTTGCAGGGCACTGTATGCCAGCACCATGGGAAGGTCACATCTCCTTTTTTTTGCCTCCGTCCCCCTGGAAGCAAAAATGGGGAGAGCAGCACAGTGCTTTCTCAGCAAACAAAAGGAAAACACTAAAAGTAGAAAAAAACCAAACCACCTAGGATTACTGTTCCTGCCTGCTGAAAGCCCACTCTGGAACATATTTGCCTCCATCCCTGACTACATGGAGTAAAGAATCAAGACTTTGTCACAGTCCTTCCCTGATATCACCTGTCAATGTGCAGTACCCAGCAGATTAGAGTAACTTGTTTCCTAAAGGCTCAAAGAGCATTTCCTTTTAAACACCAGTGTCTACTCTCCCAGATGCTTCATAACATCTGGCTAAGCTCATCCTCTATCAACCCTCTTGGTTAACCTCTCCCAACTCATTACCTGCCTTCAGTGCCTGATTCTCTTTGCTGTGCTCCACAACTCAGTCTAGGCACAATGCTGTTGCTCACACATAGACCTCTAGTATTGTATGAGCCCTCCTAGGATACCTGAGATGACCCCCACGGTGCTGATGTGGCACAGGACAGACGGGAGACGTTCACTTTTGGAGCAATAGTCGGAGGCTAGGCAGGATACAGTGGGGCATCACTGATAGTGAGTGGCACATGCTTACAAACTTGAATATTCTGTTTTCTACATTTTCCTTAAGATATTATTAAAATATTCATATGCAAATAAAATATTAATATATTCCCATCTCAATAAAAATATTGATATGCTTATAAAATAGCTTCTTGCACATGATGCATGCCTGAGTTTCCACAGACAAAGAACAAAGCATATCCATCCAATTTGAGATAACTTGTATCTCTACAGCCTGAGAAACAATAACAGAACGTTGGGGTGCTCTGGAAGGGAAGGAGAGTATGGAGGAAAGCATGAAGGAAAGCAATTCTATTATACAGGTTGCAGCACCCCAGAAATATCTACAACTGTAGATGAAAACACCTACACTGGAGCTAGTCATCTAGGGTGCAATTCCACCACCTTAGTGCCTTGTGAACCAGTGGACAGTTGTTGAAATACTTGAGGAAGCCACACATGGTTGATAGATATCCCATCGGCTACCATGGGAAATAGGGAATTGGAAATAGAGCATTATTCATCTCACTGATTTTAAACACCTGAACTACAGCAGGTTAAATCATTCTATTGGAAAGGCTGCATCTCCAGTGAAGTTAAAGGACTCCAAATACCTCTATCAAGAAAGAAGTGTCCTGTCCACTCCCAACCTCTTGAAGTCTAAGAGGTAATGCATGGCAAAACCAGTTCTCACCACCTTCACTTACACCTGGAGTGTGAGATTCCTTCATCTCATGTTCGTCTTGCTCTAGTATCTCATCAATATCTCAACTTACAGGTCCCCAGGATAAGGAAACTTGTCTTCCTGCTACACCTGTAAAGCATCATGTAATTTTCAGTGAATGATGCATTAAAATAAATAACTGTATGTTTCTGTATCTAAGAGTCTCAAGCCCAGAAAATAAATCGCCCATCTCACTTCTCAGCTTTACCATTGGCACCTTGAAGAACTATCTCATTAACGAGTGAAGGAGGATGCAGAAGGGGGGGGGAATCCAATTTCTAGCTTGCAGTATTTTGCTAAAAACGTTGATAACAATTTCTGCTATTAGTCTCTGTCAGAAATGCCAGAGTCATTACTGAAATGGTGTGGCCAGAGGGCACCCTGCATCACAGCTCACTGAGGAGTCTGAAACCCTTGAATAAACATTATAAAGCACAGCAAAACTGTTTGTAGCTGAAAGTTTTCAAGTAATTAAAGTAGTACTCAGCTCTGCTGGTAGCAGACAGTCAAGCTGAAAGGAAATCTCACCTTCTGCTTACCATCTCCTAGCGAAACCTGTGTTGTGGTTGTTGTCCCAGCCTGCATCTATGCAGGCTTTGGTAGGGGTGGCTGAGCACGTATTTGAATATCTGACCCGAGCATCAAATTGCATCCACACAGGGTCCCCTTGGAGCACACTGCTAGGACCCATGCTTTGCATTGGGGTGGGAATTCAACAAGCATTTGCCCCCTTTCTGCAGTTCCTTTCCTTGTGCCAGCTGCACATCATGCGGGAGAGCTGAGCTCAGCTGTACACCACCGTGTCCGTCATCAGGAGGTCAGGACTCAGACCCGAACACAGAAGAGTGCTTGGATGGCAAGAAGAAAGGCATCCACAGAGCTGTCAATCAAGATCAAAAAATCTTGTTGCCCCAAAGCATAGTAGCTCTAACTTGTCGGTGGCTGCCTGTGTGCCTCCATCAGGACCACATTCCTGAGAAGAAAAGGTTCGTAACATCTTTGAATGTGTCCCCAGTATTACAAGCCAATGGTCATTTCTGCTTTTATGTGTGGTTTAAAATCCTAGAGCTCACATTCCCCAGGGATTTCCACAGGAGTTGGGTGCTGAAGGGACTTTGTGAATCTGAGTTTACCACTGGCCTTCCTGAGCACAAAGGTACCCATCAGCTGCAACATCCAAGGAGCTTAGGACCTACTGTCTTTACTACTGACTCTCTTCTGTGTAAGTGAAGTAATGATTCACCTTTTGGGCATACTGCAAAAATTAGTTAATGTTTGGGGAGCGTTTTAATGATATAAAGTGTGGTAAAAATGCTAAGTATTATTATTGTTCCACTTTGTCTTCCACTTAAATATAAAGGGGGATTGTACAGCTACTTCCCAAGTGTCTCAAGGGTGTTTCTAAAGCAATTATGTTGGCTGACACTGTCGAGCTTCAGAAAATGGAAACGATTCAGAGGCTGACCAATCAGCCCCTTTACCAGCAGATGAATCTAACGACTTCAAAGCTATTCATTAAGCAGTACTATGAATTGATTACATAAATTAGCATGCTGCTGACAAGGCAGGGAAGGGAGGAGAAGATGGGAGAGGAGGCCGACATAACACATCCCTCATTTGGCAAAGACAGTGGTTATTAGGACCCCAGAGCTAATGAAAGAGACAGATCCATTAGGCACGTGCCGCTGTAAGGGATTGATTGCTCCCCCCCCCCAAAAAGGGCTGCTCCTCTTGTTACTGGGGGATTATATTTGTTCTAGCTTGTTGATCCAGGGGTAACTCTGTCACATTTAACAAGAAAGTATAGCTTGTAGAGAGGGGGAAGGAAGATGGTACACGTGCTTCAAAACCATTATTGAAATCTTCTAAGTCCAAACAGTCCAAGGCAGGTTGGTTTTGCTGTTAAAAGGGAAGACGTGTGAGGAGGATTTTCTGCCTGAAGCACTTGTATTCGGGAGAATTGCAACCAGAATTATTGGAAACAGGAAGTTTTTCAACGGACACGTTGAATGACAAAATCTGACAGGCGTGCTTGAACCCTGCCTCTGATGAAAACTGCCTGTCCAGGACTAGCACGATGCTCAGTCTCATTGCAGGCTCCCTTGAGCTTAGCAAACCTGGATCAGAGCTAAGAGGTTCAGATCCTCTCGTGGAAAACCTCATCAGAGCTCAGCTAACTGCAGTCAGACCCCATCTGTCCATGCTGTTGTTTGGAGTGTGCTTTCCCCTCTGCAATAACTGATATGTTGTCCCTACCTTGAGCCCCAGCACACTATAAAATCCTTCACTCCTGTTTGGAGCCACTTTAATTTCAGGTGGGTCAGCCTTGAGCTGTCAACATCATCTCTCCAGGCAATGCAAGCACAATTTCATAGAGCAACTTCCTTCCATGCTAACCAGAGGGGGATTGAATAAAATGGTCTGAGTTCAACGTTGTCTGTATGCAGCATTACTTCTTCATTCAGGACTCTCTGGACAGTCCTGCCAGTGCCTCCCTGTCTAGTTTAGCCCAGAATATGCCCGTGTAACTCCTAAATATAGACAAATCCCTTGTCTTTTTGTTAGAAGACGGTTTTCCACCTATTGGAGTTGCTTCTGGCCCTGCATTAGGGGAAGATGGGTTGAGTCATCTTCTGATGCTGGTCTGTACTGCAGCATGATTTGAGTAATCGCTAATTAGAAGGGCATAAGTGTGTTGTTCAGCCCTTCAGACCCTTAAGTATGTGCTTAAATTAAGCACATGCTGAAGTGCTCTTCTGAATCAGGAGCCTGAGGAAGCTTGGGCTGAGTTTTCTGCTGTATTTTGAAATTGCTGCAATCCATTATTCCAAGTGCAGCTTGGGCACTGAAACTAAACAAAAACCTATTGGAAAAAGAAGCTCTTATGCAAAAAGCAGCCTGCATTTGATCGCATTTTACAGACCGCTATCTGCTTGATGAGTTTGATACTGCTGTTTGTCTAGCAAAGGTTTGCGTGCTGCAGACACATAACACCATTGTCATTTTGTGACTGATGTTACATTAACAGACTATTTTGCACTCTTTAAAGAAGGAATTGATCTTTTACTCTGCAGTTTTATTACCAAAGAGGGAGGAATCCTGAAGCTGTTATCTGTTGAGATTTCTTCCAAATTTACAAGAAAAATGTTTTGATTTAAAAAGGAAACCAGTCACAAGCTGGTGAGCGTGGTTCAGGGAACAGACCTCCCCACTGTTTCAGCTAGCTTGCTGGTTTCTGCTGGAGAAAAAGCTGGGTTTGATGGATCACCAAGAAAATCCATTATGGCAAATGAATGCTGTTGGCAGCTGCACAAATTTAGACCAACTGACTTTTCATGTTGCAATAAGAATTCAGCAAGATCAGAAACTACCAGAGCATCATTAAATTTGGATATTTGATGGAGCAGCTTTGTGCAACAATTGAACTTCAGAGAGGCTTTTTCTATCCTTCACCATTGAAGTAATTTGTTGGATTTGTTATTAACCAAGAAAAAAACAACTGGCATAGAGTATCTTCCTAACTCTAGCTACCTAGGGATTACACAGAGCTTGCTGTATTATGCAGTTGTTCCTTTGCATATTTCATTGACTCGGGGGGAAATATTAAAATTTGTAATTTCCATATTGCCAGATTATCGTACACTCTCCAATGATTGTTCTCTCTATTTTTTATGATCTGTCAATTTCCACGCTATTTAAAAAGACAATTTGACTGCCTTAATGCCAGAAAAATCTCATAGGGTATTTTCTTTTTTTTTTTTTTTTTTTTTTTTCTTTCCTCAGCATAGGAAAGGCTATTTTTATGACTAGAAACCTATCATTACCATTCATTGAGCACCTTCCCTTGCCATTGCAGATAAACACTGAGCTTAACAGTTTTTAGCCTTGAAAAAAAATAAATAAAATTTCAAATCTGCTCCCAGGAAGTCTTTGGTAAATATCATGTCACCATGGAGTACCACATTAATAGAGAGTGTGAAATACAAGTGTGAAGTCTATGATATATCTATACCCTGTGCTTTTATATGTCATAATATTTAGTTATCCACAACTAAGGAACTCACAAGATTTTTCAAGTGCAGTAAGCAGTACTTTGCATATCTTACAGACGGGGAGATGGAAAGATACACAAAATAGATGCAGTGGCTGGCAGGAGGTAAGGCAGCTCCTCAAGTACAGCTCTTGGTACTGATCTGCCATCTTCCTTTCCCACATACAGCTCAGTGCCTCCAGAATTGAATAAAATAAGAACGAATTAATAAGGCTGGATGAGGTAAAAGGCTTGATAAAAGGAGACGCAAAGCTCATCAACGGAGAGACACATGCGAACATTTTCCCACAATAAGCAATGGTGGGAATTAAAAGTAGATTTGTCAGTCCCTTTTTTAAGCCTCAGTGTTAATACTTGCTCCAAATGAGGTGCCCTTAGATTTATTTACACAAGGACTTGCTATTCCAGGGACAGAACAACAGCAGTGGGTGTCCTGAAGCAGCTGTTATGGTGGGTTCTGCCCGTTGGCCATCACCCTCTAGTTCTCTACAAACCTGAGATCGATCTGAGCAAGTGTCCTCGGTGTGGGATAACAAAAGCAATCACTTTTGTTATCTACTGTGCAAGGTGTAGAGGCTTTCTGCACATCAGATGATCCCCAGGTAATCTGACAAAGCCGCTCTCCCGGGAGCGGGGGCTTTCTAGGAGCATCCTTCTAAACAAATGTCAGTGGAAAACTTACCCCTTTTCTGCTATAGAGGAAAAAAGTTGTCGAGCCAGAGAACAATATACCCATTCAAGCTCTTTTAAGTTTTCATTAGTTCCTAATGAAAGCTTTGCAGATGGAGGAGGCAGCAATTAACAATTAACAGCAATTAACAATTATTCCTTCTGCTTGCTTCCTGCTGGAAAAGGGAGACAATTAAAGTCTCTTATCCTGTCCCTGCTCTCTTCCCCTTCTACCTTGGGAATTACGTTATCAGGGAATAATTTTATTTAGCAAAGTACCTACTTTTGCTTGTAGTAAATAGTTGCTGCCTTAGGGCCAGGTTTTTAGAGATGTCTGAAGATACAGCTGAGTACTTCCTTCTGAAAACTCACAAGGTGCTTTTTTGTGTATATAAATGTGTAAATAGTTGGTCTTGATGTATGAGATAAGAAAGAACAGAGAAACCAGGGCACAGTAATAGATTAAGGCATGCCATAGGGAAAAGAAGATGGTGAGTGCCAAAGAAAGAGGGGAAGGAATGGATTTAATTTGTGAACTATACCCTGAAAAGCCAAGCCTCAGTCCTTCCAGTCTTTTACAGTTGGAGCTCCAAGGTATGTGTCTGGGATGTGTCTCTGTTCTTCAAGCTATCAGTGTTAGAGCAATGTGTTACTCTGGGAGATGAGCCCTACCTTGCAGCAAGGTTTCTGAGTTGGGTTGAGCACTCCCCTGAAATAGCTCTTCTCTATGCAGCTCCTGCTGAAGATCTAGGACACATCTGCCCGTGAATCTTGATCATATAGACACGAGCTAAGAAAACAAATTGTAGAGTTTAACATAAAGAGTCTAAGGAACCGAATGGGTAAAAAAGAGCAACAGATATTTGGTGGGACAATAAAGGAAATCTGTTTCTGCTAGGCTTAAATCTCTGATGCAGACAGAGCAGTTAACAGCTGTCCCAGAATTAATTGAATGGAGAAGAGAGAGTGGCCTGCTTAGGATGTAAGGGAAGAATTCAGATAATATAGCATGACTGGCAGAGAACCAGCCTGGACTGGATGGTAGGACAAGTTCTCTAGAGATGGTGCTGAGACTGTGATGAATCACTGTGTCTGGACTTGCATGTGGACAGAAGCTCTCGTTAAAGGAAAAAATATCCCTGATGATAGCATTAACATAGGAGACTTCAACATCCTAGGTGCAGACTGGGAGACAAAATACTACTTTCAAGAGTTGGTCCCAAGTATCTTTGATGTGATGGTCACCTGTGCAGAAAGTGGTGAGGTTGTCTATGAAGGTAGAGCAAATTTTAGAAGAGCTTGTAGTAAAAACAAGTCTGCATTAAGTTGATTCAGTTTCTGTTAAGTGTACATGAGAACTGGTCTGCAATGAAAATTCTTCATTTCAAAGGGCCCAGGGTTTCTTTGTGTCAGTTATGTAAAAACTACTTGGAATGGAAGTGGGGGAAAAATATTAGGACTCTTAAGTCAACTAAACCAATTTTTATCCCCAAAGCAACTTTGTGGTGAGATTTCTCTGACTTCAGGTCTCTGAAATTTAGATACATTGACTAAGTTAGTCATCCTCTGAAGACATTTGTCTCCCTTTGCTACAAAAGACAATTCATCCTGTCCTAGTTAATGGTCTTAAATAGATGAGATAAACTGCCCTCTGGAGGTGCTTGTCTCCTTCCTTGGCCACAGAAGGAATTTGGATGTAGTGCATGTGCCTGAAAAGCTAAAATTAAGTAATGTTGATAGACCACAGTGGGAGGAAATGAGAAACCTATGAGGGTGGGGGGTGAGGAAGTAAAGCATTAATCAGCAAAGAAAATAACATCTCAAGGTTATGAAAATTTAGAACAGAGTAAGAATGGCTATATTTCAAGCGGTGTTTTGAAAACATTTGTAAAATACATATATCACCAGAAACAGCAGCCACAAATAAAACAGCTTTTTAACACAATTGGTAATATCAGATACATCTGAAGGCATTTCCTACCATCATGCAGAAAACACCTGAAAACTCCTTCCAAAACTTCGGAACTATTTGGGTGCTTAAATTTAACTATGTGTTTATGTGACTGGATGGTTACAGAGTTGTGCTGGTGAACCTCCTCAGGTTTTTTGGGAAGGGGAGAAGGAAATGGCATTTAAAAATTGTAAAAAAATTTTTTTAATGGAGCAAAAATATAGTAAGTTAAGCTTTCATCCAACTGAAAAGTGTGGATAACTGGTGACAAAACTGAAGTGAGGTCAGTAGAGAAAGACCGGTTACCTTTTACGGCAGAAATACAGGCATGTCAGCAGAAAGCCTCCAGTTGGAGAGCTCTAAATCAACCTGGTCAACCACAGAGTTACTTGTTTATGTCTCAGAAACATCTTTGCGTGTCTCTGCATGCAAATTCATTAGCTCAACTTTTCAGTTCATCACCTCCATGTGGCTTCTTTGCATTGCTTCTGTATGTCTTTGAGGCATGGCTTTCAAATATGGAGTGAAATCATTTATCTAGGATGGAGATCTTCTGGGTTTGGTCTGGTGGCACTTAGCTCGGCTTATGGATGCTTGAGTACGAGGTGAGCTGTGTGAGACACAACAATTCTCCTCTCTGCATGTGGTATGAAGAAGTGTCTGCCCTTGTCTCTAAGACTATGGCAAATCCCGTACCTTATTTCAGTGTAAATCCATGTGCAACTGAAAAAGATGATCCTTTCCCTCCCAAGTGCTTGTTCCTACCCATCCCAAAATACTGATGGAAGAGCTCATGCATCCAGGCAGATAGATAGACTGGGAAAATAAGTGAGCTGAGAGATAAGATGGCTTTTTAATGTGGGTTAGTCTTTAGCCAGATGAATTTCCCAACTGCCAAAATACTGACGCCAGCACAAGTGAGAAAGCAGAAATGACACAGGGAGGGGATGGGACCACTCACTGAAGCAGAAAGAGTGCTAACGCTAAGGTGACAGTGTAACCTTGGCTTGTAGGTTAAGCGCATTAAATTGCTCCGTATTTACTATGGACCACAAACCTATATGCAGGCTGTTATGACAGGTAGGTAAAGCACAAAAGTTCATACTCTTTATCTCCTATAACTTCTTCACACCTCTATGCTCAGAAACTACCAACTTGTTTACATCCAGAACAGACTGGGTGACTCAGGAAGAGATATTGTTGAATACTACTGCGTGTCTCACTAATACTGATCTGTGAATGTAAGAGATATTCTGTAATTAATCTTTTAGAAACAGGCAATTAATACTCCAAAGACTATAATTTATATAGCTTCTGTCAACTTTGTCATCCAGATGAGAGGATAAAAGATAGGGGTTGCAAGGATCTGAGAAGGAAGCAGCCCACTAATCTTCACTGCAACTCAGCAGTGAGAAAGCTAGCATGAAACTGCTCATCAGTCTTAGAGGAGCTGCCTGGACCAGTGTGGTTAGCACCCCACGCATTCCTCCAGAGACAGAAACAACAAAAAAAGTGTGGACCTTGGCTGTCCCGCTAAAGCTAATGGAAACCTACACGTGGGTGTCTGCAAGCATGTCGGTGCCTATGATTGCATCTGGTACAGTCAGTGGAGCTGTACAAGCAGATATCCAGGTGGGACTTGAACGAGTTGACTCGACATAGGTTTCTACCACTATCTAAGAGACCCCAAAATGCCACTTCTAGCTGCTGCTCCAAGAGGGTGTGACTTTTCCTTGGATTTGCCATCCCATTCATGTCTTGGATGCCGTGGGGTGATCACTAGCTCCAGCCTTGGAGTCAGGTAAGACGCTCTCTGCCCAGGCACCTGAAAATTAAACAACACTTATCCTAGTGCTGCCCTGCTCTGTTCTCAGTGGCTGCAAGCCTCAGTCTGCAGGTCGCCTGATATATTCCCTGGTCTCAGCTCATATAAGACACGCCTGATCTGACTCTTCTCTGGAGTCAGAAGGGATGAGATTTCTCAAGAAAATGCATGATGCTGGATCCTCAAGCCTTTTTCTCTACAGTCCCATCAGCCAGACTCCCCTTTGCCTGCTCTTTTCTGCTCCTAGTCACATCTTAAAACCAGGGTGGTCATCACTTAGTGCAATAACTAAGGGAGGTACTATCGAGCTGCAGGCTGAGATGTCCACTTTGCAAACTAAGATTTCCATCAGTAGTGAGTCTGCAGTGTCAGATGGTGTCCAGGAAATGTTTTATGAATATTTCTTTCCAGCTCTGTATTCTCCAAAATGTCACCAAATTCCATCATTATTTCAAAATGTAACATCGCTTTCTTTCCACTTCTAAAAATTCAGTGAAGTATCCACTGGATTATCTGAACCAAACCTATCTTCACATGCCTGTCAATAATACTAATGTATGAAAAAAATGCAGCAAATGCTTCTTTGCCTCTCGTCTCTAATGCTCTATCAGTAAAAATTAAAGATAGATTTGTCTGAAATAAGTTACAATTTAGAATGTCTTTTCCTATTCTACATTAAGGGACTCATCTTCAAAGCAATCTGCACAAATCCCATTAACAGCAATAACAGAATTTGTGCGAGTAACTCCCCAAACACCACTTTGAACATTAAGCCCTTTACTTAATTCAATATCAGATAAAAAACGATCTAAGGAAATGCAAAGACTTGATATTCTGGTTTGTATTTCACAATGGACTGGAGATTCACACACATAGACACATGCACACACATAGATACTGCAGCTTAACAATTGTAAATAGAAACAGAAAAGCTGTTTCTTATTAAAGGAATTAAAAAAGGAGGGGGGGGGGAAGGAAAGAAAAAGCCCCCAAAAAGCAACACCAAAATGCCTGTGCAATAGCAGCTCCATTCCCAGAAGAGAAATAAAACCTCGAAACACATTTCTGAAAATGCTGCATTGGGTTTTAGAGGAATCATGGCAGAAAACAATATCCCCTAACATTGGGTGCATCATTCAGCAGCCTGCAGTTAAATTTCCAGCCTCTTCTCCACTTTCCATCATCTCTCCTTCCTGTCCTATTGCCTGTCCCATCAGGCATCCTGGCTCCCAGCTCCTTTTAAGTCAAAGGAAAGATGGTCTTCACTAGATATGGACCAGACCCCTCCATCACATGCATCCCAAACTTTGGTCATTGCTGCATCTGCACCTCTTAGTGATGATATTCTTTGAGATCTGTGGGCACAATCTTTTCCCCACTCACATCATAACCAACAAATATTTGGGGCTGGACCAGTTCCTTTCTGCCCTGCCCTCCTATAGCCACAGTGTCCTCTTATAGAAATTCAGATTTCACCCAGAAATGCCATGACCAAGGTACCATCCCAACTGCCCTCTTGGGGCACAGTGTTCCCAGCCACCTGAAGGAGAGGAAAGGTTTTACATTGGCTTTTGAGGTGCATTGGAGACCCTTGAGCAGGAAGAACGGGGAAAAGGATTCCCAATTTTTCACTGCCATGCTCTGTGATGTGCAGGAACATCCTGGTGTGCCTCAGTGGTCAATGTGCTAAGAGAGGACGAGACTTTCCCACTGGAAAGAAGAGGTGTATGAATTTATTCCAAGTTCTTGGTGGAAGATATTCTCATTACTTTATTTATTACTTGTAATAACATGGGCTAAAAATGAAGTCAAGCTCCAAGGCATCAGCAGTTGTAGATACTGGACAAGCACAGAACAAAATGAGGGATTTTTTCCCCCCGATGAGATGATACTTCAGCGCTTTAATTCAGCCGAACATGGGTCCTTAGAGGCAGAGCAGTCCTCAGATGGTGTCCAGGTTCCCAGCTCTTCTCTCCTTTTGTGCTTGTCTCTTATATTCATGACAGAGCATGAAAATGAGGTGCCAAAGGCCCGTCTCTCAGAAGCAGGGCATTGAGCGATTGTAGCTGGGGACCTGCTGTGCTCAAGCCCTCCTTGGCTAGGTAAATACCTGCTGTGGAGGCTGTAAATTAGAAAGCTGCATTGGTAAAATGCAATTAAGGTCAACCACACATCCAGGAGCTCAGCAGAGCTTGCAGGTTTCCTGTGCAAACTCAAGCTTAAAGATTTACAGTTTGGATGTTCGAGGGTCCTTCCAACTATGAACAAAAGTGAACTTCAGAGTCATGATTGCGTTTTGATGTGGTGATCTCCCCAGCACACTATTCCCTACAGACATGTGTGATCTCACCTTAAACCAGTGGCAACAAGGTTCCTGACTGCTGCAGGGTCTCCAGGTCTCAGTGACAAGTCCATGGAAGTGATAATAACACTTTTGTCCCTGAAAAGGTCCTCGCCTTTTGCTAGGTCTCATCGCGAGACACTGCAAATTGCCTTGGCAGGGAATATCTCCCGAGTACTCTGTGTGTGTGTGTGCATGTGTGGGAGGGAGGTTTACAGAGACAGGCTGTTCCTTCTATATGTCCAGCAGATACACAAGGAAAGACAGAGTGGGCTTTCCAACATGTGGGCATATTTCACATCTGAAAGAGCAGCAGCAAACCCCAGACTAAGCACATACTAACAGTAGTTGCTCCATATTTGACTTACTTATGTTAAACAGCTGGAAAAATTTCACAGAAATAGGTGGCTGGTGTCTGCAAGAGGACCAGAGTGATGTCCTTCACTCTTGTCTGAGGGGAAGGAGAGTCATACATAACAGAGCAATCTGCACCCAAAAAACCCAGGACTTTAACCTGTTATCTACAATACCTGCAGTATGATAAAGCTGTTAGGTATAGAGCTTTTGCATGTGACTAAGAGCCACAGGCACACTCAGAAAGTGCAAAAACAAAGCTGATTTGGGGAAAGTAGTTCAAATGGTGCCTATGCAGTCAAATACGAGAAAGCTTCACTTTCTCATATGAGTAAAGTTAAGAGAATTATATCTGTTCATATGTTTTGTGGTGAGTGGAGTCAAGGTCTTGCTTGCTTTCCTTCCTTTCTTCTTTTCTTCTACAACTCTCCCTTTTGCTATGCGCAGACTCCGCATTTACACGAAAAACTTACATTGATTCTTATGGAGATTTTCTAGGTTTACATGTGTTAACAAAAAGGGGGTCTTAAAAGCTCTGTTTGGGTCAGAGAATAAAAGATTGCTGTTAATCCTGGGCTCAGTCAAGAAAGTGGTCGATGTCTTCTCCTGGGAACAAAAGGCAGGTTCCACAGAGCCATCACCTTGGAAGTCCCACCTAGAGCAGGATTATCAAGAGCTAACAGCTCTTTCAGGAGCTAAGGGCTCTTCCTAGCTCTCTCTCTAGCTAGTGGGAGTTGTCCACTGAAGGAGACTGTGTTATCATGCCTGGAAGGAATCCATGCTCAAGCATTCCCATCCCATGTCCATCATAGGTATTGCATTCCTTAAAATGGCATGAGACAGTGTCCAATCGATTCAGAAGCACTTGAGATCAATCCTATCTACTCCTCTTTATGGCTAACAGCTCTCTCCTGACTCACCAACTCACCGATAGGCATGGCTGGGCAAACCCTACTGTATAGCCCTTGCAGCTTTGGATCCGACCTTCTTCAGCCAGCCTGGATGCGAGTCAGCAGGCCACTGAGTTGCTTGGGCGCACAAGCTGGGAACTGTGTTTCAAAGCTTTATTTCCAGAGATGACTTACCCAGAGAGACAAGCACGATGACGGCAGCACTAGGTATCGCAGGGAAGCTGACTGTAGTACCATCGTTTGCTGTAAGCTCCAGATCATATGCTCTACCTCCCTAGCTAAGGACTCATGATGGAAATTATCATCACAGTTGCTTACTTGAAATCTAATCCATCTTAACTGTGAATTTTCCACTTTTACTTTTACTAATTGCTACATTAATCACTAGTCATATTGAGCTTTTCAAAATGAAATGGCCATTCAATGGCAACATCAGCTCAATGGTTTTGCCTGGGAATATTACGCTTCATCATCCAAATGACACCACTTTTTTTTATATGCTGTAGAAGTGCTGGGGAATCGCTTGTTGCTGGAGGTCTTATTTTGATACCCATCCGAAGGTCAGGTTAAACAAATGCCAAATAGGAATAAGATTTGTCTAAGTGGTCCTGCCTTGTACAGGGGAAACAGTCAAGCTGACACCTCAAGGTGTCCTGCAGCACTATTTTTCTCTGATTTTAAGATTTTATGACTTATTAGAGAAGACAGTGTAATTACAACTTTGGCTGAGATGCAGTTATAAAATCAACTTATGGTGATTGACTACAGACACTATAGCAAGAGGTGGATCATTCTTAAGTAAATACTGTAGCAGTAGAGGGACTTTGAAAATCATTAAATTTCACTGAAAGGCATGAATCTTAAAATTAAAAAAGCAGTAACAATGCTAACAAAAGTAGCAGTAACAGCAACAATATAGTTATTAAAAACAATAATTATTTGTCTTGAAAGTCTGTCTAAAAACCCTAGGAATGAAATATAAAGATGGTGTTTCCTCAGAGACATGAAAATCCAACTTTATTTTTGTAGGTGTTTTTTAATGGAGTAGTTGACTACCTGTTCGTGTTCATACTGATACTTACATAAGTGCTTGATTGTGTCCACAAATCAGATGAAGTAACTAGAAATCGTTCCCAAATTAATTGTGCATGAAAAGCTGCAATACTAAAAATGGAGGCGTCTTCAAAGTCTTGGCCTGTGATGTCAGAAGCAAGGCTGGTAGATGTTTTTTTCCCTGAGGAAATTATATATGGCAACTGTGTTTCATGTGTTGGTCATTAATTTCAAGGAGCTCTGTTGGAATATCTTGCCAGCGTTTTACTAAAATCACTTTGCATTACATTCTTCAAGAATTAGCTCTTTGCAGAGCTCTGAGCATGTCTTCCCTGAGCTGGGGCAGAAATTTAAAAACCAGTGTCTGACCTTTGCATTACTTTTAAATGAGTATGTAATAAGCTGCAGGGAGATACATGGATTTATTTTCACCTCTGGTTTCTGAAGAATATCATAAAACATTCAAGCTTTTGCTCTTTTAGTTTTATGTCACCATCAGACTTAGCTCAGAATTATTTCCTTGTATAAATCTTTCCCATTCTCTGCATCACCTTTCAGTGAGGACTTCTGTGGTCTAGCAAGCCATATGTCAACACACATCACTATCCATTGGTCTGATGCTTTATTTTTAAGGCTGTTCGGACAGGTCACTTCTCTGACTATCTGCACTTTTGTCCTTCCCAAAGTATGGGCTGTGGTTACAGTGTCATAATGAGTAACAGAGAAGGATTTCCATCCCAGGACTTTGTTGACATTGTAAAAAAAAATCTTTCCAGTGGTATGATCCTTTTGTAAATCACTCGCTTGCCCATGGTTGTATTTTTGCCTGCTAAAGAATAGCCAGTCTTGATGAACTAAGAAATGGTGGATCAAAGAAGAAGCAATTTTGTTTCTCCCCTTTTGCTGTATCCACAAGAGACATCTGAATGGGATTGACGGAGTAAAAACAAAACAAGGGCCATCCAAGTTCGTTAGCTAATTCTGTAGACCGTGTGCTCACTTTTTCCCATGCACACATCAATGGATGCACTACTGCTGTCTCGGGGTGTGCACTACCCCACTTTCACTGGGGCAGAGGGGATGGGTGATGAGACTCAACGGCAAATGCCTGGTAGCCAAGCTAGCCCAACAAAGAGAGCCTTTCTGGGCAGGACTCAGGATGCCCTTGCGAGGTCTGAAAGGTAAGATGACTCACTTGCAAAGCTGGAACATACGCTCCTCAACACAGCCTGCAACTGCAGAGAAAATGTTTTATGAAATATGTAAGAAATACAAGGTTTTCTTTTGCAAAGCATGTCACTATCTCTGCAGCCCACCTTTTGGACTCACAAATGGCTCTTTTCCACCACTGCAGGGTGGCTCCCCCCGTGTTCAATGGCTGCTGTGCACCTTGGGAAGTTTTATTTTCCGTGTGTCTGCTCCACGTGCTGTGGCCCTGCTTTAAGTCTTGTCCTGCTACCATCAGCTCCTCTCTCACTGCATCCTTCCTTGCCTGTTGTTCACTGCATCACCTTCATTCCTGTCTTTCACCCTGCTCCCTGTCGGTCTCCTAAAAGGTCCTCGGATGCTCTTGTGTCTCCTCAACTACCCACCACCTTTCTTGTTTCGTGTTCTGCCGTACTGCTTCTGGGAAGAATTTGCAGCCACGTAAACCCAAACCCTGCAGCTTGGCATCTCTGGAGGGCTGTGTTGCACCTCCCTGGAGATTCGGGGGCTCATGAGGGCAAGACTGTGGTCCAGGCAGCTTGGGCACATTCATCAGGGCTGGGGTGGGAAGCATGCAGAGCACACAGATGTGGAGACACACCTCTGCTTGGACAAGAACCTGCACTGCCTGGAAGTCATACCGTTGGGTGTCCATTATGCTCTGAGGGATGCGACCAAAGCTGATGTCTGTCTATGCCCATCCACGCAGACTGGCTACTGGCTCATGTTCACCCTCTCTTCGTATTAACTTAAATGAAAACTTCACCTTTTCTGGATGTCCTCCAAAAGCACTGAAGAAAGGCAGTTCCCTAGGGAAATTTGATTTGGCCAACCCAACGCTTACCACAGGTGCTTCCCTCGAGGGACAAAAAGGGAGCCTCCAAAGATGCCTCTGTAAGTGTCTAACACTGCAAGGGACAAATCCAGACTGGTCTGTCCTAGAAGATGCATGAGGTCACTCAAGATGGAGGTAAACTGGCATTAGCAGTGAAGCCAAGCAGATGCCTTTCTCACCTTACCTCCTCAGGGAGGAACCCAATACATCAAAACACAACCCTCATTGCCCAGGCAAACAAAAAAGTACGCTGGAGAGAGATATGATTTATTGTCACTTTATTAACAACGTGGCTTACAATTGTTTCAAGTAAAAAGGGGATTTATTTAATTTTGAATAAAAATTAAAATATAACTCTGAATATAGATTTTCACTTATTTACATGAAAACATATATACAGAATAGAATCTTACAGCAAACTAACAACATGCCCTTTGCCCTGTGAACTTTAAAAAGTAAAAACACCAGCATTGGTTAATTTATATGTATATATATACACACACATATATATACATATATATATATATACACACACATACATATTTGTAACACACCAAAGGGATTGTATACACAAACTTTGAATCAAATCTTCAGTACAAACTGGAATGCAAAACAATTCAAAGGTTTCCAACGTGCATCACCACGAATGGACCATAACTGCTGGTTGCGGAGCTCATTTCTGTTGTTCCGCAGGAGACAGGAGGGTTTAAGTGCTTGCCTTGTCCTACCATGGTACATGAGAAGACTCAACTCCCTTCAAAGCCTCCACTTTAGACTTTCACCTCTGTTGGACCATATTGCAGCAAATGCCTGCCTGTACTCGACATCCCTGCCTGTGTACATGAAAGTGTCACGATACCATTCCCCAGGTGAGGATTTTCTATCAATCATACAGGTCCCTGAAGGTGAAAGCTGCTGGAATAACTGCGTGTGTCAGCACATCCTGACCAGGTATGGTGGAACAGGGACTGGGAAATTTAATGCATACATTTATAAGCAGATATAAGGTCCATAATCTCCAGTGAGACTGGAGCAGCAACAAGCAGGTGGGATGACTTGGGAATGATCATTTTAGTCCTGTCACATCGTAACACAGAGCAGAGTGTTTTGTAGACCCACAACCTGAACTCAGGGCATTGTCACCTTTTTCTATGAGAGAAAGCTCAAGATTTAGCCCCTGACATTTCCTATGGAGGTCTGAAAGGTGCAAGAGGAGGTTCTTCAGCCCCCCAAACCGAGAAGCTGTACAGGAGTTGGGTACAAGGAGGAAAGACTGATTTTCCCTACTATCCAGCCAAGGAGCCTAGAGCCACCTGAGCCAAATCTCTGTAACTCCACAGGGAAAACAAAATACGAACCTTTCAGCATTGTAGCTCTGAGCGTATTGCCAGCTTCTTTCCTTCTTCTCACCTTGACCCTGTTGGGGCTCAAAGCATCTTTGCTGTGAAAAAGACTCAGAGAAACCTTCGGGAATGATGCTCATGGATCATAGCTGTGCGTCCCTGTTGTGACAGCTCCCCCTCAACAAAGACATCTCAAGCCCAGAACTCCAGCCTCTCTCCTTCACTGACACCCTCCCTCTCCTCTCCCACATCCTTGGCAGTCATCAAGACCAGGAATATCTGTGGGTAGGTAGCCACATGGCAACTGACCTGCTGTATTGGGCTACTTGGGCTATGCAACCTATCCAGCAAGAGCATCACTGGAAACGTCGGTCCCTCCAGAGTGAGCGGTGGGGAACATCTGCCCTTTGGGCTCCACAGACGACTCCTTCAACAAGGTGTTGAAGCAAGATCTCCTTGTCTCACTTGACCTAACTGCTTGTCAACAAAACGCCCCCATGCTCATCTATAGTGTGATGATAGATAAAAAAGTATTTTGCTGGTATGCTGTGCCATGGGCCATTACAGAGGTTGGAGTTTTAAATCAGGAACATGAGATGTTTTTCAAGGTAAGAATTAACATGAAAGACTAAAACAAGAGAAAGGCCATGAGTATTTAAAACTATGACCCATGTTGGTTTTGTGCAGTTCACATGACTTCTGCAAGAAAATTCCACAGCATGGCACCAAACCATCGCAAAACCACTCTTCTGCAGGACAGCTGACATTTAAAGGACTACTGGGCTGTAAAACTCTCATCTTTGATGACTGGCTCATATTCTAAATGCAGCCATTAAGATAATTTGCACTTCTTGCTGGAGTATTGTACCAAAGAATAAATGAGAATATTAAATGCTTCTGCTCCTTTATTGGGAGTTCATGAGCACCTAAGGATACAAGCACTCTCTTGTTAAGTCTGGCAGATTTCAGCTGGATTTCTGCCTGCTAGGAGAAGGAGGTGTTTAAATTTTATGTTAATTAACTGCACACTTTTTGACTTCCAAGTGAAAAAATTTGGTGAAGACCTGGTCCCACAACCCACACATCTGTGAGGGCCCTTCCCGTAACGTCGGTCACTTCTCGATCAAATCCTGAGTAACAGATTCCCTTAGTTCTGGGTCAGCTGATGTGATGAAGAGTATTACTGAAGGGAAAATATACATGCACCCACATTTTGAAAGACTTTTTCCATAAATATACTGTATAAAACTTCTCCAAAACTCACATGATTGGGGGGTGGGGGGGGGGGGGGGGGGGGGGGTGTATTTGTTCAGTGTATCCCAGTTAAAAAATCTACAGCCTCAAGAAAAAAAAATAAATCCTAATGCTTAAGATGTTGCTGATTACGGAAAATATTTCCTGGAGCAGGGAATCAGCTTTGTAATACCAAGCAATGGAAAATACAGCGTGACATATCTTAGCACCAAAATGGAGCCCTTGAGACTATATTTATCCACATGTGATAAAGCTGGTTTTAACGGTGTTCAGTTGCAGCATGTTCTTCTCTTTTGGCACTTGAATTTGGAAATGGAAGGAACAGTCTCCGTTCATCATTTTCCAGACACACTGCACCAGAAAATCAAAAAGTATCTGAAGTGCCCTGATGGTACTGAGCTTCTAAAACATTGAGATGACACTGCAGCTCTGCCAAATCCGATTTTGTGCCCTGAAAAGACCAAGGCAGGCTTTTCAGGTGACCAAATGTTGATTATGGCAGCCCAACAATGTCTGGTTTGCCTTCAAAGAGCTGAGATGGTGTTTCCTGCGCACCACACGATTGGGGACTGCAAAAGGTTGAAAGTTAAAGCCAAGGAATAGTGACTTTCCAGTTTAAGGCAACTTAGCTGTTTACCCAGAGCGAAATATTAATGGGCTTTAGGTGCTCAACTGGAAACTTTGTAAATCCTAGCAGACATTCAAATACCTCTGACGCTGTGGGTCAGGCCATCTCAGCTAGGACATGGATCTGCTAGATGCATCACTAAGGACAGGGTGTGTAACCATTTGCCCTGATTTCAGCGGTTACTAAGGGCACACAGCATTTCTAGGAGGTTTTCTGCACCCTGCAGGACCAAACTATCAAGGGCTATTGCATATGGTTAACATGGTGGAGCTGGAGCTGCTGAAATCCTTGTCAGAGCTGAGAGGCCATCACACACCTGAGAGGTAGAAAAAGCCAGGGTTTGGTCATCCTGGCATTGAGAAATAAATGGGAATGTGGACGTGAGCTGTGTTTTTGAGCGGGAAAGGGAAGAGCTCTGAAACCAAAGAGAGCATTTTTCTTCAAGGTGGGAGAGGAGGGTCCATGACAGCAGGATGAAGGCAGGACAACCAGCCAGGGAATCACGGACGTTCCCCTAAGCTGATGCTTTAATCCAACGTCAGAGACTGGTGCTTTGGGCCTGCAGACTGGGAATCGGCTGATTCTGTCAAGGTAAGTGCTGAGGGGGTTGGGAAGGGAGCAGGGACCTGCCCATGGATCTGTTCAACCTGACCGAGTGCAGGCTCAAAAGGAGGCAGAGCAGATGAAGATGGGCAGGTACCACACACTCTGCAACCCCCTACTTTTGCTCCAGAAATGCTCATCCTTGGTCCTACGCCTGAGGAGAGGCCAATAACCAGTGCCTGCACACCCTTCTTGTGGGAGCAAAGCAGTCTGTGTGAATGTGCTGAAGTTCAGTATCCAACAGCCCAAAAGCAACAGCAGGGTTGCTCCTCAGCCCTTGGTAATAGTCTTGGATAATTAATTAGGAGTTCAGCACTTTATAGGGGTGGCCTTTTGTAGCTGGTAACACAGTAAACTTCAGGCTTGGATGCCAAATTCAGAAACGGGGAGGTGGAGAGGGAAGATGTGGCCTCACCAGTGTCATCGGTGTATCTGTGAAGTTGCACCAGCTCTGAATTTAACTCAAAACTGGGGCTGGCCAAAAAAAAAAAAAACAAACCTTCCAGTGGCTTATACTTCTATATTGCAAAGTAAAGTGATATTTTACCCTAGCAAGATTGGGTTTCCAACATCTCCTTTGAAGTACATTACTCCAAAGCCTTGCTAATGTTCCGGAATTGAAATGAAGTCCAGGCAAGAGTAAGTAGTTCCTTCTGATCTCTGCTCAAGCTGTAAGTGACAATCCAAGCATCCCGTCCACTTAAACTATGCACCGTCCATTTCCACTTGCCTAAGAAATTGTCTAAGAAGTTCAGCTCCAGCTTTTCTGGAAGGCAATCAGTGCAACAGACAACAGTAGCCCAATTCCCTATTTCTTCCCAAAATGCAGGCTAAAAGAAATAATAAAGCATTTACCACCCAAGGTAATTTTAGAATAAAGATTTCAGGTTATAATCTTCTCCGAAAGGACAGAGTGTGATAAATGACACAACACTGAAGAACAATAAATTGAAAGACAAATGGTGAGGAGAATGAAACCTGAGGAAATAAAAGAGCCGGCGCAGGATAAAATTAAAACTCTTTTTTTCCGTTTAATAGGTGAGTTTTAAATACGATTTAACTTCCCTGAACAATCAGTAAAGACTCCCACGTGCTGGGCTCAATGCTCCACTCATCCCCTGCTTGGCCAACATCAGAGCTGGCTGCTCTCAGAGTCTGCGGCTGTCTGCTCCCCGACCGTGCCTCCGCGAGTAGTTAGCTGCCATAGGAATATCTACAGTTACAAGGCTGATGGAAAAAACAATGACGTTTTCGCAACGTGTCCCAGGAAGTGTTAAATGTCTGTGACAAATCCCGGTGGCCAGAAACTCCAAGAACACCAGAGCAGCGAAGGATGCTCGAAAGAAGGTGGATGTGGTAAGTAAAGGATCAGTGCTGGGATGCTGTTTAGCAAACAGCCATTCTGCTTCCCTTCCTTGAAATGTCCTCGTACGCCAGTTCTCCTGACAGCAGTCTTTTGGGAGCTATCTCCTGCTGACAGATGTTATACCAGCCACTGGAGGGACTGGGCTGAAGCAAGGAGGAGCTGGGAGAAGCACCTTCCCTGGTTTTCTCAGCTGTGCTCTCACTTTGCTGTGCACAATCCTTTAGTCTTCAGAAAGGAAACACGGAGCAACGTTTTTAGGGGACCCTAAGAGGGATCCAAAGTAGTTATCAAACCAGTTGCATGGACACAGTCCACTGCTACTGTCAGTAGAAATCCAGTCTAAAACCCAGGTTTTGAATGTCTGCACCACTACAGAACCCTATTCCTAGATTTCTGAGAAACAAATGAAAACCATTTGATGCAGAGGTGACTACTTTTCCCTTCAGTTGATTAGAACTTGAACAACAAGATCTTCAGTACAAGACAACAGCTGAGAACAGATCCAGTCCTGCTGATCTCCCATGTAAGAAAATTTTTGAAGTCTTGGGAGTTGGCAGGATCTGGCCCAGCCTGCAGCGGTTGCACCCATCACATTCCTCAGTGGCAAATCAGGAAACTCACTGAAAGACAGTCTAGAGATTCCCCAGTGATGCATGGCAAATGGAGTCAATACTTCTTGCCTAACACGTGCTCTAGGGCAGATTCGGATGTAGTCCAGAATATTATTTCTGAGGCTTTCCCCCTTTAATCCAAAGAATTTAAGGAGGAAACTGGTGATGCAGAAAGCAGCAGCTATAGCCTGGTGTTAGTCAGTAGGTTCTTCTGAGCACACGGTGGTCAGCAGGATTATCTGATCGAAGTTTGCTGTCACCATAGGGTATGTGCTTGAGGTGGGCGTTATCTGGCCATAAGCACTGGCTTCAGGTTTAGGGCTAGAAATAACATTTCTTTTTGAAGGGGTCTTCACTGAGCGGGCTTTGGCATCACAGCATTTTAACAGAGCTGTGTACAATTTCCAAGCTGAGTTCCCTGAGGCCAGGGAACAGGGGTCTGTTTATGGTTAGAGAACAAAGGTCTGCCGAAGTCAGTGGTTTCCTATGAAATCAGGCTAAAACTCAGCACAAACCATCCAATTCACTTTTTGAAGGAGGGATTCACTTGCACCTTAAAGTTAGAGCAACGTTCAGACTTGGATGCAGTTTGGTTCTTGCTTTTGAGAGAATTTTACACCACGGTGATGCCGCCAACCTCTGCTGAGTTACAGCAATTTCAGGCTCAACACGTGGGACTGATGGGGTCATATATCCCTGCAAAGTAAACGGGAAATACTTCTCCTGTAAACACAGCTGAGGCAAACCCAAGGTGTCTGACCCATTTCTTCACCCTCTCTGGTGCTTATCCTGCTTGGCATGAAGCAAGCCCCCAGCTTCACTAGCCAGGGTGGCACTGGGACAATCTGGGGGCTTTATATAGACTACATTGGGCTGGATCCTCAGCTGGTCTAAAGCACTGTGGCGTACGCAGCCTGAAAAGATTGATGCTTTTTATTCCCACCTAGCAACCAGATTCACGAAGGTGCAAATGAAACCAGCATTCACTCAACAGTCTCATCATTAAATCCGAATAGCTTTTTTTCCTTTCACCCTGTGGGGCTCAAAGTCAGGTCTTTAAAGTGACTTGGATTTAAGAGCACAGGCTTGACTATGAAAGCTTTTGTGCATGTTCCTGTACAAGAATGCAGTACTGTACAGAATCCCATCACAGAGACATTCAGCTTATTGTGCACAGCCAGCACAGCTCAGGACGCATTACTGCACACTAGGTCTTGCTGCACCCCTGTCAGTTCACTGCAGCTTTGTCTGATACCATACAGAGACCGTGGGTTGAGTCCTTTTTCATAAATCACTCAGGAGTAATAAATAGCGTACGACTGGTATAACACTTTTTCTAAGACTGGAGAGGTGGGAGAAAAAAAGCCCTTTGATCACTAAGATCAAATTTGCAGTAAACCCCAGCTACAATGCTACAAATGATCACTTACATTTCAATATGAAAGAAGTGTGTCAGAGTTGGCTAAAAGAAATGTTCATGTCCAGAAATTGGCCTAGACAAACCACCATCATCTGGAAATGTCCGACCCTTCCCCTTGGGAATGCATCTGCCATCGGTAGCTTTGTTTTAACAAATGACAAACCATCTGATATCCGTGCTGGCCTTGCACCACTGCGTAACGGGTTGGCGAGGCTCACGAGGAGAGATGCCAGCAGTCTTTCGGTGTGCTTTACAAGTACAGAAAAAATAGTTCAATTTGTTGCTAGTTTTCTGTTGTGGGTTTTTTTTTTTTCCCTTGCCTACAGATTAATTCCCAGTGCTTCCAATTCCATGTGTTCTTGGAAAAGAAAAGGGATAGGGGGAAAAAAACCCTTGAACAAGTTGAAATGTTAAAAAAGAGAGGGAACAAGAAGGAGAACAGAAAGAAATGGAGAAGTGCAGTCAGTTGGCGTATTGTGCATAGAAAGCAACTTTTACTCGCTCAATCTGGTGACACAGTTTGATGGCTGGACCAAGCTTCAGCTCCATGCATTCTTGCACCGTGGGCAGTGTCAGCAACAGAAGGGCTTGGCCATCGATGTCCTGGGGAAGAAAAAGACAGGGAAAATGGTTTTGTTTGTGGACTCTGGAGGGCAGAAAGCATAACCAGGTCTGGAGAAGCAAGTAGGGAAGTTTGCCCCAAAAATTAATTGCGGTTTTGTCCTCTGCCCTTTTCTCTCACTTTGATGCTGCCCATCTCCTTTCTCTGGGATACCTCATGCTTTTTCAGAAGTTGTCTAGTGTGTCTTCATAGGGTCTCACTTTGCCGCCAGTTTGGGAAAAGCTTCCCAGCTGCTGAAATGCAGGATCAGCTTCTAAAGAAACTCTGTAGAGTCCATGGAGACCTGATTAGTCCCATTCTATGACTGAGGAACTCAAACAAGGAGGAGGCTGCAGAGAGCACACCAGGAGACACAGGAGGGAGCTGAAGGGAGGAACTGATGCTGGTCCCACTGCCAAGTCAGACCCTTCCCCCACCTCTTTTGGCCCATGATGTGCTCAGCACAGGTTTATGTCTGCCTTGCTCCACGCCATGTCCCCTGGTCCACTCAGGACCTGCCTTGTTCCACTTCAGCTGCTAAACAACCAAGACAGAGGGGTCTGGACCACCTGGAGCCCTTGCAATCTCTAATGTCCCACAACCACAGAATGGTGCGGGCTGGAAGGGACCTCTGGAGGTCACGTCCTTCCCTCAGGCATATCTATGCAGCAAACTCCATGAACTAGCACCCCAGACAAAAGCCATTTTATTAGGGATTTCCATCGGCTTTATGATCCTCCTCTTAATTAAGAGCTCAAGTCCTCTTTATTCTTTAATGGACTGAGAAGCAGACGAGCAGGCTACAAAACTGCTTTTTACCCCTTAGGGAGGATCAGAATCTAAGTGCAGAAAAAAGCACTGTAACTCACAGGCAACATAAACTCCCCAGGACAGCCCTGATTAGGCAGCATTAAACACAAGGAGGATTTGGACACCTAAAGCACTGCTTTGATCAGGACTGTCCACGGCCCAGGTTCTTCCTCCACTGAAGCTTGATGGCATGGCCCATTGCACCAGAGCTTCCTTGCAAATCACAAGGCAAAGCTCCAGTCATCTGTGTTTGATTAAAGTCCCCATAAAACTCTTTGGCAAAGGAGAGACTGGGTTGGCTTTCAAGCCCTGGCGCTATTCCAGGCTGATTAACAAACGGTCGGAGCATGCCGTGACGCAGCGACCGCGGCATCTTGCTATGGAGCGTTTCTGCCTTGCTCTAGACTCGCACTTCAACTTCTCCCAGTCAAAGCAGCTGTACTTGGGTACAGAGTTGCTCATGGTGAAGAATCAGAGATAGTCCAATGTGCAGTTGGCCGTACCACTGACTGCCATCGGCTATGGCCTAATTAACCACACTTGCTTCTTTCTAACTATGATTTCTTAGTGCTGCCCTTTACTTTCAGTGGTGGCTGTTACTCATTAGCCAAGGAATGGCTGTTTCTATATAAATTTTACACATTCACACTGACTTGAGATGAAGAGCATTGGCTTCTGCTCCCGCAAACCTACCCGCTTAATGGAGAGATGCTTGGCACCTCCTAAAATTAGGTCATCCAAGGGCCTGACTGCCAGATCTTCAGAGGGATGCAGATAGGACATAGGTGTCTACATACTCAAAGCATCTAGGCGTTAGAGACAAAATTCAGGCAGCCGGGTTTGGGTTCAAGCAGCAGTTTTCTGCTTCCCAGGCCCATATTTGAAGATACAGTGGAACCCATGCGGCCAGGAGAGACAGCTTGCTAGGTACCAAATAACCACTATCTGTTGGTACACTGAGGTGCCTGTGTGACCCCAGGATGGCGGTGTGGACCTTGGCATGAACAAGAAAGGTCTAAACCTCCCGCTTTTCACAAGCACTCCAGCTGGGGTGTTTCTGGTCTCTCTGAGGATCTGGCAAGGCTCTGATTCAAGTTTCCAAGGGTTTCCATGCCTTGCCAAAATTTGTGCTATAGCCTGGTCTGAGGGGATCTAAAGTCTGATCATAATCTCTCTGTCAAAGCCCCGGGCCCAGCTAGCAAGCTGGTACGTGCTGCTCTTTTTTTTCGTGATGTGAATAAGCACCACAGGCACAAAGAGAAGAGTTACATGAAGACCTCTACCTGCTCCTGAAATATTTTGGCAAGGGGTGCACAGTCGGTCAGTTTAATAAACCTCACGACATCAGTCACGGTCCACTCCAACGGATTACTGTCCAGGATGAGCTTCTCTTCCTCTTCTTGCTTAATTTCCTACAAAAAACCAAAAGCTGTCATAAGGAAAAGCACCTTGTGTGGAGAACCAGGGCAGGGATGCCCTCCTCAGATGAGGAAGGCTAATTTAGGAAGAATACTGCCGTTAATCGGGAGCGATCGCGGGAAACGCTCACCTCCTTGACTTGCGCGCACTTCTCCGCCTCGCCGTAGGAGTGGGGCTGCGGTCTCCGGCTCCGCCGGGCTCTCTCCGTGGGAGGAGGTCTGTCCGACTCGGTGCTGCTCCGCAAGGTGACCGCTCGCCGGGGCCTGGCGGAGGGGACCTCGGCAGAAGAGGTATCCGTCTGGTCATCCCGCAGCTCTGAGCTGGTTTCCTCGCTTCCCGTCTCGTCCTCCATCGCGTCCGGCTCGTCATCTTCGCTCTCCTGCACAAGGACCAGCAGAGAAACGGCATCCAGGCTCGGAGATTAATACAGCAGAAAATCGAAAGGCACTGGGTCAAACTGCACACCCGTGCCCACGCTGGTCCAGGGTAACATTTATTTTAACCCAATTATCTCGTTTTCATTGCAGTGCTAAGTAGATTAGCCCTCAATTTAGATTTGTTACACAATACAGAAGAAAAAAACCACATGGTGGACAAATCCTTTTTCTGTTTCTAACAAAAGGTCAACGGCAATAACTCATCTGGCATGAAATGTTCCTCTGCTGGTCTTGCAGCTCAAACCTTGTGGCACTGGAGATGTGCATGAGAAGGGGAAATGGAAAATACTAAAAGGACAAAACGAAACTCAGGTTGCTTGAGATAAAATAAAATCACAAATAGGCTTGAGTTTAAACCTTCACCTTGCTTCAAATTACCACAGGTGTCACCAGTATTGAAAGGAAGGAAATTCTGGTGCCTTTTAAAAATATCTAAATCTACAAGTGCATACTTGAACTTGATTTCTTAGCTGGCATTTCTGTAAAACCCAGGACAGAGGATTTCACCCAGATGTCCCTGCTTTCAGCCCAACACCTAACTGCTGAAGGTGAAGCACAAATTTCCACGTAAAGGATATTATACCAGATTCTTGTTATTTCTGTCACACAGGGCTTGCAAACACTCATCAATTGGCGGGAACTGTGTATTTTGAACTTTATATATACGTAAGTGGCCCAAATGGCTTCGACAGCTTAGCTCTGATCAAAGCGTGAGCATGCATCCAAGCCATATGCTTAGGTCTTAAGTGAAAGAGCAATTTTAGGCAAAGTTAGTTATATTGGCTGAAAGGCTGAAAAATTGGCTAATGGTTGATTTAGGCTTAACATGAGTTTAAATTCCTTTGAAGCAGGTATAATTTAAGGAAATGAAGCAGAACTACACCTAAATGAGGACCAAGTCATGAAGATGCAAGCAATCAACTGAAAGCTGACTAAAATATCCCCCTCCAGCTGAAGTACAGGGAATTTAAGTAAATCAGTTTTATTTCACATTGCACAAAGCAGCAATCACTGGCACTCAGCTGAGGAAACGAAACCACATATGAACTTTGTCATTATATCACGGGAAAACCACCTGGGAACGGTCCACACAGAACTAATTCTGCTCCAGGTTGTATTTGGACACAAATCATTGCTGAAGCTGGGATCCTGTCATATAACACAGCATTTGGAAAGACTGAGGCCTCAAATACCATATATTTGGGACACAAACCATTTGCTTGTATTCTAAAGCCTCTAGAACTTCTATTGCTTGATGTTGTGAACCCAAAATATTACAAATGGTTAATGAAAAAATAAAAGCCCTTGAAACCACAATGGCCCATGAGTTGTTATTATTATTTATTATAATACATGGAGATCTTAGACGTGGATCACAGACCTCCTTCACTCTGCTAGATGCTGTGCAAAGCATCTAACAGGCTCGTCTACCTGCCTAAAGGCTTGTAAGGAAGCAAAAGAAAACAAAGATACAATATTAGACAGCATGTTAGCTAGTAAGCATTATGAAGATGGGAGCAAAAACTCTATTTGTTAACTCTAGAATGGACAAGGGTAGAAGTCCCCAAAGTGTCCCAAGAAAACCAGTCTGACCTTAGAAGAACAGAGCAGCAAGGAGGGATTCAAAAAGGAAAACGTAAGTGTTGAGGTTTGCTGAGACGTCCCTCAAAAGGAAAATGCAGATGGGGGGACAAAAAAAGCACCAAGGGGCTTTTGCTGATTTATCCCAGCGCAACACGCACCTCTGCAGAGCCTGCAGCATTCGAATCGACAGCTGATGACCTCCTTTTCTTCTGCACAAAGATGGATTTCCGTCTCTTTCTGCGTCTGGCTGGCTTGACATGTCCACTTTTCATGTTATTTTCCCCAATTGGTGGCTTAATGATTTTTTTCCTCTTCCCGTAATAATAAGCTGGAGGAATGAAGCAAAATACCCATTAAAAACTTTAACCACCAAGAGAAGGAAACTTTGGCTTGCTCCTTGCTACTGATTCAGTACTGCACTCTAGGTGCACTTTTACTAGAAACTTTAAAATACATTGATTTGGAAAAAATGTCCAGTGTAAATACAAGATGTCATCTTGGACTAGCGCAGAGTGTTACAGCTCTTATGTATACACATTTATTGCTGATGAGTGAGGAGTTCAGAATTTAACCCTACAACATGTACTTAGGAAAAGCTTCCACTAAGCCGAGCAGTGATTGGAGGGAGAGAGGCTAGCATGTTTCAGATTTGATCCCATGCCCTTCTGCATGAGTTAACAGTCTTAGATACTCTTTCAGTTGCTAATGTTTTCAGCAGAGAGTGAAGAGGACCGGCTATCCTGAATTATGTGTGTTTGTTCAATGCACGAAGGAACGGGCTTTTATTACCTTCGACTATTTCGTGGCCCAAGTTGAAATTATGACTCTCAGAGGATGTGAGAGTCCTCTGACCTTACGTTAGGGACTTGTGTGAGATGCCTTTTGACATGCTCTACAGCAACCTCTGGGGCTGACAGATACTCTGCCCTTCACCACGTAGGGTATCCTGGGACAATTAAAATGTCACTTGGCACCTACGTCAAAGTTCATAACTGAATTGAGCTTTTCATCAAATTGATGGAGTTTTGAGGAACGATTCATCCAGCCACATATAACCATCAACTCTGAGATGAGAAAATCTCAGCTGGAGCTTCCCTACCTGTACTCCCACAGCTCTCCAACAGGAGCTAGGAGTCTAGCTCAGGTGTAGACTTGTAGAGAAACCCTTATTCAGCAATGGGAATCTCTCCCTGAGCCCACTTCTCCTTCTACTCTGGCACCAAACAGAAGCTAATTAGTTTAAATCAATCATATGGGTTTCTTATAACCTTTGTGGAAAGACAGCACTCACTTCCACTTTCCTAACCTAAGAGCCAATAAAATCAGTAACATTGACAACAAAAAGTGTCGAACACATGCCTACCTTCAGTCTTCCTGAGTAGGTAGGAGCATGTTTAAATACTAAATACCCTGAGCAGAGAGAGTCAGTGCTACCAAACTCCTTCCAGTGCCTCGGCACTGTGATACCGGCCTGTGCTGGTACGTATGCCAGAAACTCTTCACTGAGTAGGACAGGATTCATCTCACCTAACGATGTTGTCTCAGATGTAGCAGTTTAAATCTCAGCTGGCCACTGCAGGTTCCTTTTATGTGTTCATTATATTAACTTCATGTATGAAGAAAAGTCAATACTTCTAAAAAGTAATGACTTTCAAACAGATATATTAGGATGGAGTGAGATGGACAGTTTTCTGGAGATGCCCATTTCTCTGTACAGAATACTAAGGGAGCCTATGGTGGCCTGGTCATGATTAAATAAATGCTCTTAGATGAAATGAATCCTACTCAATATTAACATATTACACAACTCCTCTTCTTCACCACTAGCTCATGCACAGTCTCCCACCACTCTGATTCCCAGCTAGCAGCAAGAAGCATTTTGGCCAATACTCACTGTACTTGGTTTTAGTATGAATGGAGCAGTTCTCTGGGCAGACTTCGGCCACCAGAACAGGACTGAACAAGTTGGGGCAGCATTCCAACTTTGCACAGACTCTTCTGCAGAAATCTGCTACCTGATCCGATGTCCGCACAATCTTAACGGTCGCCCTGTATGTCTTCCCTCTGTATCTAGAAAAACGTACAAGACCCCATGTCACCAATCAAACAATGTCCTCTGATGCTACAGACCAGACCCTCCTCTGTTAGGGAGATACCTTCCCTAATGACTTTTGGGAGAGTGTCTCTTGAGAAGGCAGGCAGAATAGGTCTACTTGTTTTAGTGGCTCCATTTCAGATGGACTTGAGAAAGGAAAGGCAGGGTGAAATGACCCTGGAATCAGAGGTGCGGACATGACTTGGGGAGGAATGCATGCGCAGACTGGGTATATCTGTAGATAAGCCAAGAGACAGAAAAAAATCACAGGAGGCTTCGTGAGGATATTACACAGGACAGCATGCCCATACTACGAGCTGATGCAAAGTTTTGGGGAGAAGGATGTAGTCTCTCCTCATATATTGATCTGCAATTAGAAGTTTGTATGCCTTGCAGAGCTTTCTGGTCACCACCCTGTATGTGGGCTGCATTGGAGACTGTCTCTGTAAGCCCCCAATACACCTTTGGTCTTCTCCATTGCCATCTTTCTTGAGGCAGCTCCCACATCATAGAATCAATCATAGAATCATTTCGGTTGGAAAAGACCTTTGAGATCATCGAGTCCAACCGTCAACCCACCACCACCATGCCCACTCATGTTCCAGCACACAAGAAGCCCACAGTTTCGTTGTGCCAACCGCGGTTGCATCTGGGTGAAACTGGACTGCCTGCCATACAGGGACCAGATGACTTCACCACTATGAGATTTGGGCAGTACAAGACCCGAGGAACTCATCAGGAGTCTCCTGAGTCATTTAACAGGGCTGCGAGAACAGGCCCTAAAAACAGTGATTCCTACAGGGAATGCTTAGAGCAGATGCAATGAAAGGTTTGTCTTAAATTTGTTATCCATGTGCTACTAAAACATTTATTTCAGTGTTTTATATGAAGTGTTTCTGAGCGATAAATGGCTAAGAAAGATATAGTTACATCCCTGCTGTAATACATTGTAGATGCGAACTCTGAAAAACCAATTATCCCCATAATTTATTAAACAGCAGCACCAAGCTATTGTAAATGGTGAGATAAGGTTTTTAAAACATCTCTTGCACGTCCTGAGGAATGCAACACAAGAGACAATCACGCGAGCGCCTGGTGCTAAGGCATTATAAATGTGCTTAGAGGAGAGAAAAGTAACACACACAAAAGAAAAAGAGGGAGAGACAGTGAAAGAAAGATTACTGGATGGGAGGCAACGAAAGACAAAGATACAGTCGTCAGGAAAAATGAGACAAAGCATTTGTGAGCGCATTATGACCCACAGTTCCCTAGCAGAGAATCAGCTGCTGATAGTCAGATATGGAAGAGGAAGAGGAGGGGAAGGTGAAACAAAGGAGATGTGGCCAGAGAGTTAAAACGCACAGCATGTGCCCAGACCCAATTCCCTCTCTCTGAAGGTTTTACTGAGTTGCGCAAAGCAGCTGAGAAACCACCTTTTGCTGCTCTCCCTCCCAAAAGCTTTTTCCAGAAACACTGGGGTATGGGAAAAGGGTTTGAAACTGTGGTACATGAAGTGTTATAGAGGCGTACCCAAACGAAACTTGGGTCTGAGAACCGCCCAGTCCAACCATCCTCATGTCACAAAAGACTTGATCCAAAATATCACCTCAACACAAAACTCTTCCAGAACCTATATGAGCATTTCTGCAAGGCACCAGGCTCCGATACCGCAGTTGGTGCCTGACCAAGGACACCAGGTCATGGTGACAATCCTGGATTCATTCATCCTTCTGAATGAATGAATGAATTAAATGACTTAATTAGCCAATTCTTCATGCCCCTCAACAGACCTGGACAACAGATCTAAAATGGAAAAAGTGTTCCTTCCAGATACAGAGTGCTGTTATCCCAGCTTCCCTATGAAATAGCTGCACAAGCAGGCTGGCTAAAGAAGGTTTGGCAATACCTAATATCGAAAGAACAAATTCCACAGGCATTTAAATATATCTACTTATAAATGTTTTATATTTCTTTTCAGTGTGTTTGAAAAGACTCCTGCCCTTATTACTTCTCCAGGAGCCATTAAGTTTAACAACAGCCTAGATCATTAGGTCAGTAAGTCTGACTCCTGTGACAGGCTGTGGAATTTCATTGCGTTACCTTCACCTGAACCCCAACAACTTCGGTTGGACTAAAGCATCACTTCCAGAAAAGCACCAGCCTCCTCTCGAGGGTCTCCACCCTGGAAGAATCCTGGCAGTGGGAGCACCTGTAGCTATAGCTCATAAGCCTATGCCCCATTTTATGTCTGGATGTGTCTGGATTTAACTTGCATTTAGTTGTCCTTGTTCTGACTTTCACCACTAGGATGAAAAGACTGCATCTGGTTTTGTTTCCCTGCAAAAGCACTGTAATCAAATTGCCTCTTGATCTTCTTTCTTATAAGCTAAGAAAGCTGCCTGATGGGTGTTATTCAAGGATGGCTGACTTTTTCTAACTGTGTGCTTCCTATTGTGTTTGGCTGCCTAGAAAGGACCCATTGTACTGAAGTGCCTGGTGAAAGAAAAAGATGAAACTAGGAAAATGAACAACTGACTGATTTCACAGTCTGGTTTGAATGCAACGCATATAGTAATTAACAGAACGGATGGCTAAATGGAGATCAACATGACTGCAGCAATCAGTCTCAATAACCCAAGGTGTTAGTACTGGCCCCAGTAATATTTTTTACGTGATTTTGGCCTTGGCAGCACCTCTTTCAACTATAAACCAGGTTCTACTAATATTTTCCATATTCCTCACACACTAAAGATTTTTAACACAAACACCACCAAACGTAATCTGAGCTGTTCTAGGACAGCCATGTGGAAAGAGCTCCTTTGTATATAATCAGAAAACCCTTTTCCATTAGCATTGCTCAAAAAATTGCCAACTACTGATACTCCTATTGATGTTTTCATACTAGGACTCCTACCTTCCCAACCACTTACAAGCAGTAAGTAACCTGCATGCACAGCATGGCAGCACTGGAGACTTGGAAAACAGCCATGTCAAGCATAACATTTTCAGTCCTCTTAGAAATCACTGTTCTTTTAAAAAAGATTTATCAGCTAAAGCCAAAGAAATCTTCCTTTCCTCTCCCCTTTCTCTGCCCTCAGATACCAAAACCTGGAGAAACCCTTACAGCTGAAACTACTTCCATGAAAAATATACTTCGGATCTTTGCTGATCCACGCGCAACAATATTAAGCTAACAGCACTTTGCTGGCAACATCATTCTTCCGTTGAAGATTCCTTTGGTGGTAAAATAGATCAGAGGTTCATGAGAACAAAATGTCTTAGTTAGGGACCACTGTGTGATGACACAAAGTCTTGTGCTGAAGACACTTCAAACAGCAAGAACATTGAGACTATCCTCATTTTCAAAAGTTTCATCATAAGGATACAGCCTACAGTTCTGACAATCCTTGAGACTTTTGAACAACTCAAGTGGCTAAAAGCCTCAATTTCCTTTTAGGGGACCAAAATCTCCTATTCTTTTGCAAGAAATTTCCAATTTGTCTTACTAGCTTAAAGTCTGCTAAACATAAGAAGGTATCTTCCTCCAAAGCTATTTAATCATCCAGTGGCATTTTGTACTCTTGAAGGGAGGATTCAGAAAAGACACTGGAACTGTTCTAGTTTTAAGGACATGTCTTGTTAAGTCTCCTCCCAATTACGGAAAGAAAGGAAGGGTTTAAGTCATTCTACTGCTCCTGATGACTTCTATCTCCAATATCTGGCACAGAAGGCCACCTGGTCACACTAATTCACCTTTGCAGTGCCTCAAGAAGTATGTGGCACAGCTGATGTGGAAGATGAACCAGATTATATGAGCTGTAGCTTTGTGCTGACCTTTGAGGAGCACCGTTAATAACTAGCTGCCACTTGGACTTTGTATAATTGATTGTAACCCTTTGGGTTCATTTGTCCAGTCAATTTTCCACTCATCATGCACGCAATTCAATCCACATCTCCACAGCCTGGCTATGAGGACACTTGGGAGACTGTGTCAAAAGCCTCGATAAAATCAACCTGATAAAATCAAACTTCCACTGCTTTTCCCTCAACCACCAAACCAGTTATCACATCAGGCACAACTCACCCTTCGTAAATCCATGCTGGTTCTTGCCAGTCACCTATTGGTCCTGCATGTTCTTGGAAATGGCTTCCAGCAGGATTTGCCTAATAACCTTCCCAGGAAGTTAGACTGACAGCCTGTAGTTACTTGGATTCTCCTTCTTGCTCTTCTTGAGGAGGGCTGTGATGTTTGCCTTTTTCCAGACATCACGAAACTTCCCTGATCGTCATCAACTTTCAAACATGACAGCGAGTGGCCTTGCAATGACATTGGCCAGTTCTCTCAAGCAGAGCTGGCTGCATCCCATCTGGTTCCATGCACTTGGGCACATCCAGTTTGCTTATAGCATCTCTAGCTTCTTTTCCATTTACTGTGAGTAACACTTCACTCCCTCAAACAGTAACAGGGACCTGGGAGGCCTGAGAGTAACCCTTGCTAGCAAAGGCTGCGGCAAAGAAGACTTCGAACACCTCAGCATCATCTATCACAAGTGAAAGGCAGTCTTCTAGAGCATCCACAGTGAAAAGACTTTCTTTGAAATGCAGCTTCATAAATAAGCAATGCTGTCTGTGATGGGGGGAAATATTCCTAGAGTTCAGCTACTGGATTTGGGCAGCTCTCGAAATTTCGTTTGATGAAGGAGTCCAGGAATACTCATCTTTCTTATTTTGATTAACTGGGCTTCGTACAAGACCCAGGAGATAACTCTCTGCACACACTGGTACTGTTTGTGTCCAAAGTCCTGCAAAAATGGGTAAGTCCAAACAGCCCCACTTACAGCCCTTAGAAATGAAAACCCTTAAAAAGCGTAAAGTCCCTCAAGCATTTTATGTAGAATCGGGAAGCCAAACCTAGATGTAGGCACTGAACTTAAAGCATCAAAACTATAAGGGTTGAATGCCTACCGCTTCGGCTGGCGCTTATGGGAATTCAGAGGATCAGGCCTGACATTTCTAACTCATCATCACCAATAAATCAGGTTTGACTATTTTCACAAAGAGCCAGCAGCGCTGATGGGAAGCGACTGCCATCACGCATTGCAGACACATCTCTTCGGACAACCTAAATTGTTTATCTTCTTTGCAAGGCTAGTGTAATTGATTCTGCGCTGGTCACTCATGCCAGCAGAATCAACTAAACGCAGGTTGCCCTAGGACTGAGATAATGCATTCCTGGTAGTGCATGATTTGGCATTTGGGCCAGTGGGAAAAGCAGCCTCCTCTTCACCGTCTTCCTCCCTCCCCTTTGCTCTACCCTACTACAGCCGTCGCCGCAAACAAACAACAACATTGTCAAGATCCAAGGAGTTGTCAGCTTACATCAGAAGGCAGGCGGTGACACGACATGTCACATTACAGCACAGACGCTCCAGCTGGCTGTAGAGCTGTCATCATTAGCAGCAAGACACCATTGGGAGCCGGTGTAGCTGGAAGTCGGTGTAGACAGGCGTTTGCTCGTTACGGGTCTGTTTAAGATGCTGGAGCACAACTGACTGTCATACCTGATGTAACGTGTCATGTGCTGTTTGCGCATCCCAGAGTACCTGATTTCACGAGCGTGTTTTCTTTTCTCCTTTTGCGCGACCAAATGCAATTAAAACCCTGGTATGCTTCCTGATGAAGCAACTCAAGCAAATTCAGCAAGGAAAAAAGAAAGAAGTCCTAGGGTAGCCAGACAGTCTTAGGGCATGTCAACCCTCTGTCACCCACTCTTAAAAGTACTCCAACTACCCACAGGCAAGCTGGTATGACCACCAAGCACCGCTCTGCAAACAGAGCTCCAGCCCCAGAAGCCAGGTAGCCACAGCAACAAGGTGTTGTCCAGCCCCATGAGCTCTGCCACACTGAACGAGAATAAACTGCTGCGCTCAGAAGTCACTCCGAAACTCGCTGTCCCAGCCTCGAGCCTGTAATGATCCATTCTGTGGCTTGATAAAGTTGAGAGATGCTCTCTGACTCACTGAAGAGCTGAGGTTGCTGCCTCCTGAGGTAGCCGTCACACAGGAACACGTACACAGCCTCTGTGACTGGCTGGCCAACATAAAATACAAAACCTCCTTGCTGGAAAGCACTGGTATACTTTTATCTGGCAGGCTATATAGATATAAGGTAGATCCCAGCAGGCTGGCTGCCCTGCTAAATAAACGGGAGGAGATAATAGAGACAGGAACGAATGGGTAGAAGCGTCATGGGGGAAAGTAACGGAGACGGAGGTGCTCGTTACAGTATGATTAGCACGTCAGGTAACACTGAGGGGGGATAAGTGGTTGATGCGATACGGATGAGTGACAACCTCTAGCAGCCCATGTACTCAGTGAGTTGGTCGTCTTGGTGTAAGCACACCCAGAGTCAGCAGGCTGCCTGGGGTCACAGGGAATTGGGCTGTAGACATAGCTGACTATCAAGGACAAGACCTCCCTGCACTTGATGGTCAGTGAAACATTTTCCAAGGTGCCTCCCATTAGAAATAAGGATTGCGGCAGCCTTAAGAACTAGGTCCTGCTGCTTTTGCACAGGGTGGATCCCCACAGTCAAATGAGAAATCCCAATAAAGTCCTATTTTGGATACTGCTATTAGGAAAACCGCCTGTAAGCTCAATTCTTTGCAGGATAGGATATTAAGATGGGGCCTTACAACTTGATTTCACAACTGCTAAGTACCTATAAGAGTGCATTATCTGATGTACAAGGTGTGGGAGCCTGGAATCAATGAAAACCAGGTCATGGACAATGACTTGATTTTAATGAAAATCTGCATGCACAAGGATTACTTTTAGATTTCCATCCACAAAATTTTAACTGAAAAACACAAAACCATGACTTTCCACATGGGTGAAAGAAGTAAATTAAAAATAGGATTTTCTAGTAGCTTTTCATTTCTATTTGCAATCCTCCTTTAGAAAAACAGTTTCTGAGTATGCAGAATAAAAGGTTCTCAATTCTCTACCTCAACAAAAGCACAAATGAACTTTCTGCAATATCTGCATGGCCAAAGATCAAATACAATTGCAATCAATAGTGCCACATTTGACAGCCAATCATTTCAAATAACCAAGAGAAAATTGCTTTTATTTGAAAAGGAGTAACAGTTCAGTACAAAGGGTGAGATTCACTGTATTTAACTTCAGTACTCAAAAAGTCAAGGTGACCAAGTTAGTCAATGGAGAGAGCTGTCTTCAAAGAACTATTTGTTGACATCCATCTTGAAGAGGGAAGAATTGCCCTTTGGAGGGACTCTGGAGGGAGCTTAGGTGAGACTCCCCCCTTTCAGAGAGACAATGGTTGTTGCAATACATCCTAAGTGTAGTGCCTATTACATAAAGAAGACATCAATGGGTAAATTTTAAAGTTGGAAGGAGAAAATGAGTATTTTCTAGATATACAGTTTTCTTCAGTGTAGTTGAATATCGAAGCATATATTCTAGAAAGGCCTCAAATCTTGACCTGAATCTCGGATTTGTTAGTATTTTGTCCTAATCGCTCTCCTGCTTAAAAATGTGTCCCTGCTATTCTCTTCACACTTTTTTTGTGCCATTCGTTCTCACCAGGTTTTTCTGCATAAGAGTGACAAGCTCTATATTAAAAGCAGTAATACTCCTACATTTAGAAAGCCAGGAATTGAGTTAATTCAATAATAGCCAAGCTTATAGGAACAGCTCATCATAAACTCAGGACTTCGCTGAATAAACATGGCATTTTTCATAAAAATCTGGACAGCTGCTTGGAGAAAGACAATAGAAATGAACCATTCAGGTGAATATTTCATTTCTTAAGTTGCTATAGAATGAGTCAAATAATTCAATGAAGCAAAATGATAATTAGAAAAGTAAAACTGTCACAATAGAAAAAAATCTTTTGTTCTTGTCTTTTTTTTTCCTCCAGTCAGTTCCATTTTTGAAGCCTCCCAAATAAGAGACCAAATACTGAAGACTTACTTTGCTTTAAGTGTTTCTTCTTGGAAATTCCACTGAGGGTCTTCCACTAGCTGCAGTTCTCGTAAAACACTCCCTGGCTTGTAAGCTGCATTGATCACCATGCTGAGAACCTATTGAGAGACAAAACCAACAACACTGATGGGTTTAAAAGTAGCCCTTGACCACACTGAATATGATCCCAGGTGCTGCATAGGCAGGAGCAGCTTACAGGTGTCAACTTAGGGCCCAGGCTGCACAGGGTAAGTGCTAGATGCAATGAGAAGAGGTCCCAGATTGGATCGATGTGCCAAGTGTATTGTAGATGACACATCAGTCTGATATGGTGGCTGCATTAAATGCTGCTAGCTAACCCCCCAAATCTCCTGTTAATCAGTAATTTTCTTTGAGACAGACCCTCTCACCCAAAGCAGACTCCATTCGCTGCATCCATACTGGCTCATTTTAATAAAAAATGAAAATAATTCTGATGGCTCAACCAGGTACAAAGTCACGTGTACCATTACACACGGAACGGGAAATTTACATACTTGAGCTCAGCAATACGCTTAAGTGTCTGAGTGCTGCGTGCCTCGACTGTATTAAAAGAATATTAATGAAGTCTACACAAAAAGAATTTGCAGGAGGTGTGCCTGAAACCCAGTCTGTGTCCACTCTGTAAAACAAAACACATGTGCCAATCCATTTAATCCAAAGTCTCTGAGAATAAAAATGATTCCTACTATTGACTCCAGTAATCCAAGCTTTAATAGTCCACACTTGGCCTAAGGAGATAAATACAAGAAAAACAAATCTCTTTAACAGCCCCAGACCATGTGTTTGAACACCCTGCATTGTATGCACATGAATGACCCCACAGTGAGTCCAGAGTGGGTTTGATATAATTTAGCTCTTTATCTAATGCCTGTTCTTAATTCTCTGGGGGCCTGCAAATGATTTCAGTGTGATGAGCGTTAAGTTTCCCCAGCACCCATGAACGTGGTTCATCAGAAATGAAAAAGTGACTAGATCATATTGCAAAGAGCAATGTGCTTATGTTTGGGGTTTTTTTGGGTTTTTGTTTTGACTTTTTTTTTTAATCCAGGAACCCGAGGATTTGCTAGCATTCTGAAAACCTTGTAGGATTAATCATTTTCAGGCAAGGGCTTCACTTAAAGCTGCATAGTACCATGTATAACAGCAGTGGTTTGAGTTGCTTGGCTAGGTTGTTTACTAGAAGCAAAATTTGATTTATCATTGGGCCCCTGGAAACATTACTCGAACCACTCTTCAAAAAAGCGCAATTAGAGACACCTAAAGCAATGCCTAATAATAGCACTAACGTCTTAGGCAGCTCTGATCACCTGTACATCTCAGAGCACTCTATGAGGAGGGGCAGAAGCACGCTCCCCATCTCACACAAGGGGAAACTACAACACAGATTTACCCACAGCTCTCCAGCTGGTTCCCATCTCATCACACAACCCTGCTATACTAGTTACTAAGCCACGCTGATTCCCAAGGCAGCAAAAGAAAGCTTCTGAGTGAGCCCGTCCAGTTGCTCCTCCACATCTTTTCTTGCCTGCCTCTCACCGTACAAACTGATGGGGCACTGGCCTCTGACGCAGAGGCACCGAGACCCTACGTAGGGAAGCCAAAGGTGGATTTTCAAAAAAACATCAAGTGCCTGGGTAGCTCCCACGCTCGCTCACAACTCATCAGATGTGTTCCCCTCTTAATCAACAAATCCAGGGAGTCATTAACGCCTACGCAGGAGCTTGCTGGGAAAGCTCTCCTTAAGCACACTTCTGCACCCACCCTGCTTGCTGGTGGGAAAGCCAGGAGCAGAAAGCAAGTGTCTCTTGCTGACCAATTCCCACCAACAGTGCTGTCCTGCTCCTTTATCAGGGCGATGGTGTTTGTATGAGTTGTCAGAACAGTTAGGAAATGAGCAAGAAAAGAAAACCCAACCCTGCAAATAACAGTGTGGCCATGTCTGGGCATTATCCCAGGCACCTAATCAACTCCAGCCCTGCAAAGACACCCAAAATACCAGGACTCTTCTCAAAACCGGCCTGTCATCAGCAGGACTCTGTAAACTTCTAAACTCACTTTAAAAAGACAGCGTTTTGTAAGAACAATCATTTCCCTTTAAGGGAAGAAAAAATGTTTTTTAAAACCTTTGGCTTTTACTCTTCTCGTACCTCAAATAAGTCACTGGGTTTGGCATTTTACCCTACAGCAGAAGTCCATCACCATGTTAACAGTGTTACCTTCTAACAACATTATCGCTTCGTATTACACACTATTAAACACTAGGGAGAAACAAGAACACTGGTTCTTGTGGAAAAATTAACTGTGATTAAAGCAAAAACAGTGAAGAAACCTAGACCAGTTTCCAACTTTCTAGTTTCCAACTTTCTCTGGAGATGGAAAGTTACTCCACCCATATCAGACTGGTCAAATTTTGATCTGATTCACTAAATTCCCTTTGGCTAGAGTGTGACCAGTCAGAGATTTTGGTAGTTTATTTTCAGCCCTCTCCATCAGGAATGGTTTGGGTGCAGCCAGCGGTGCCATGGAGCAGAGGGGTGGATTAGACACCACCAGCCTTTGCAGCTATGCATCTATGAGGTTTTACTTTGCTACTGCTGAACTTTGGATTTTCAGAGTCAAGTAGGTTGGAGTCACATCAGTGAGCACCACCACAAGCCTCTACCCAACCTTATAAGCACCTGACATCTTAGCTATAAAGTTTTCCACGTCATAGATTTTCAAGTGCACAAGGGCCCTTTTCTGAGCACGTCCAGATGTGTCTGATGCCACTGGGCAGTTCAGCACCTTTCTTCCCACCATAGCTTTTTGGTATTTGCACATTTCTCATCTCTCCACCCCTTTTCATTGATGGTCCCAAACCTGGATGAAGCTTTCTCAGGAGGTATCACTGTTGAGGTGCAGTTCAAAATACCATCACACCTCTTCTTCTGTTCAAGAGCCCAATGCTCAGCATCCTTATGAGGAGAAACTCAATTTCCCTCCTCTATCTGAGATATATGCCCACATCTCCTACCTAACAGGAGAGACCCTAACTCCCAGGCTAGCCTCAGGCAGGACAGTAAACAGTTATTTTATTTTACTTGGAATAATGGCGTGTCTGTGGGACAGAGAGAGAAGGGAAAAAAGAGTTGGTGTGGATTCTTTCCTTAGATGATCAAGGATCTAAAAGTGAGCTTTTGTCATAGTCAAGGTTGTAGCACTTAAGTGTTGACATGCTTATGACAGTCCATGACATTTCAAAAATACAGATGTCCAGATCCTAAGTTGGAGGAACTACTACAGCTGAGCTGAAGTCCACAGAGCAGTCTTGAGGAGGATGTTAGTGAACCCTCTTGCAGAAATGCAGTTTATATCCTTCCAGACCACAAAGGTTTCTGCCATTCCAACAGCATATCTGATGACTAATGATAGCACTATCAGCCCGGCTCAATCATACACCTAAGGCTCAGTACAAACTACTTAATTTTCTGAGCACCATGATTTAATTATGCAAATTTCTTGTAAGAAGTCATGCTGTGCTTCAAAAAAGTCAAGTTGCAGAGTGCAACAGCCTTCCTTCACAAATACTGGCTGATTTCTCCTGTTTGCATCAGTTGGACAGTCACATTACCTTTAAGTCCATTTTCTTTTTAAATAGAGAAAGAGCAAAGTATCTTAAGAATAGTAAGAGCAGTAAGCAATAAGACTAATTAATCTTTACAGCATATTTTCCTAAAATATGGTGGGTTATAGATCATCTGAAGTCTTAAAAAAGACACCTCATTTTGTTTTACAATGTTGCCGTGGTGAGTTGCTGGTATAGACAGAACAACTGTTCAGAAGTATTCTTCAGATATTCTGACCCAAGAACTAAATCTAAAGCTGATAATGTGTTTATTTTAATTTAACTTAAAGTTAGCATTGATTACATATCTTAGCCACTATACAGCCACTAATTTTCAGCCCAGATGTAGTTGTTGGATGGCAATAGTTGATGTCTCCACTGTGCTTGGCTCCAAGTTTCAACTTCTTTTCCAACAAGTATCTCAGCAATGAGATAAGATTTGCAGCTGATGTTAAACAACAGGCGTTACCACCTCACTTGCCTCTTGCTGTGAAAGAAACCACAAAAGCAGGAACTTGAGCTGGCACCAGGAATAATGAACAGCTAGGCTTTAAAAATAAGTTTGGCACTAGATAGCACAAGAGTTACTTGTCACTCACCTAAGGCTTTGCATGGATTCACGGATACACGCACACAAACACACACAGAATTAAAATCAGTATTTTTGATCATACTACCAAATAAGCTGCAATTGCTGTCAAGATTTTGCTGGGAAATCTTGCTCAAGGGCTGCCATTCTGGAAGGCACCTTTGCAGTTCCCTCCCTGCAGAGCTCACAACCTCTGAATCCAACGCTAGGACAAAGCAATTGGGCAGAAATCGGAGGGATGCAGCAACAACGCAGAACTCGGCAGAAATGCCTGTTCTGTTGGAAAAGAGGTGCTGCGCAAAAGCAAACCTATCTGTGCTGCTTCTCTCCTGACATCCCAGGTAACAACAGCCCATGCTATTCAAATGGAAGGAGATACTTCTACTCCACACTACAAGGGTATCTCCTAACCTTGTTTAATCCCGAAGCAAGCAGTACTGACCCATAGCTATCTCACTATTAGCGCGCAGGCGAGTAGCACCAGTTTGGAGCTGGATCCAGGATGATGCTTCACCGCATCAGTGATGGAGGTAAGGAAGGACAAGGCCTTGGGGGAAAAGAGGGCTGAGGAGCATCATTAACTACAGTCATGCTGCATTTTTTTGGTTGAGTGTGGAGGAAGGCAGAGGATGGGGAGCCACTTCCTTAGCACCCAGCCAGGAGCAAGGTCTCCCATCACCTAGTGCTAGTGGGGAGAGGACATCTGCTCTCTTCTTGCTTTAGGTAATCCAGGCTGGGGAACGGGACAAGAGTTGGCTGCTCAGCTGGTTTTAGTCTGTGGTTTCCATCAGTGCCAAACACAGCAGCATCTCCGTCATGGAGACTGCTGCCCACTGTGAACTGGCTGGCGACCGGCACAGATTTTTAACTGGAGCGTCTCTAAAGGCAGTGAGTGATGGCTGGAGACCAGGGTGATTTAAAAAGCTCTCACCAGACTGCTACGGACTCCGCTCTTCCTTTGTAGCTGTTGTTTTGAGTTGTCTTTCCCACCCTCCCCTGTGTGTTGCCAAAGTAAGGCCCATGTATAATTTATCTATTCCAGACAAGTTATGCTGATGCATAATTTACAATGGCCTGAAATTTTCCTATATAGTGAGAGAGAGATAATTATAATGCATTTGCATTCTTGGGGCCACATCATCAGCGGGTGTAAAGTGAGACGAAGGCATTGAGCTCAGCACCGAGGGCGGGCTCGGAGGGATGGGGAACCTTGCGAGCTCTTCAGCTGTGCAAAGCCTGGTGGCTGTGGTCTTGGGCTGGAGGAGATACCTCCTGCAATGTTCTCACCACTCAGCTCTGCAGTCCTTCTGGGTGCTCTGGCAGCTGCTACAGATCTTTGTCTCGATGCAGGGACGTCTTCTTTGTCACTTCTTGCCTCCTCCATGTGCTGGGTACCCCTATCCTCGCCCCTGCCCATGGTTCTCTGAGCTGCTGACCCCTCTCTTGTCTCAGCAGCAGCTGATATGAACCAGGTGTTATCTCCCCTACAGCAACACCCTGAAAGCCTTCTCTTCACCTTTTCCAGAATTCGGGCCTGGTCCCCATGGCCAGAATGAGCTTCAATTTATCTGCAAAATAACACTGACCAATGCTGGACCATTGCCATTGTCCTGCTCCTTGGGAAGTTGTTCATGTCTCCAAAAGCAAGATGCCCATATCTCACTGACACGGCTATTTGCTCCTTCAGCTAGCAATTCTGTAAGGGGGCAGAGCAAGAGAAAACAGGCTTTCTGTAGGAAACTCAGGTTGGTTTACACAATTGGTAATCGGTCCCATTCTTGAGGAATTTGGAGAAGCTGGTGTTAGTCTATGCAGCAAAGCCCTAAGATACTAGGGGAGGACGTGGCACAAACTTTGCACTGCTTATGTTTTCAAAATCCAAATTCCAGGAGGAAAGGAGGAAGAAACATTAGCATAAGTACTGACTGTGCATGCCTCGTGTTTCCCCCATGTTGTTTTTTCATTGCCTGTTTTTCAAGTAGCAGCAGATTGCTAACGCTTGCCGTCAGCAAGCCACTATGGACTTGCTTTCAAATTTGGCAGCTGTCAACTTTTGCTCTGCAACCACTTTATCCTGCTTTCTGCTGCGGGCTATTTTTGACTTGCCTCTTTGAGACCCAAGTGTCCCACCTGCAGAGGCAGCTGGATTACTGGGCTTTCTTCATGGCCCAGCTTTCAACCATGTGAGACAACCAGCAGTACTGTTGTGCATAAAGCAGTGCACGTAGGTGATGAGGAAGTGAATGGGGACACAAGAGTCACTCTACAGTACAGTACAGAGGTGTTTTCAAAAGTAGTGGGTGATTTGGGAGGAATCTCACCTTCCAGGTGTTTCTGTTAAGGGCTGGGATTCATCTAATTTCAGGCAAGTCCAAACATCCTGAGCTGGGCACTGAGGGTCTTGCAAATCCATCAGATAAATGGACACCTAGAAGTTCCCATACTTTTCCACCAAGGGCAGAGGGAGCTCAGATATGGCCTTGCGTCCACATCAAGTGCAGTTCATATAGGTACGGACCTGAAAGCTGGAAGATCTGGATTTCTGAAGACCCAAGTCAAACTGAAATGGTGTCCAAGGCACCAATGGCACCCTGCTTATCCAACAGTACCATCCTGCTGTCCTCTGCCACCTGCAGTCACCTTGCCTTTCATCTGTATATGGACTGTAACCTTTGTGGAAAATATTTATGCATTTTTTCAAACAAGTTAGCTTTTCTCTTGAGATCAACAGCAAGCACTCATGGATTTGGCCCAAAGCAAGCATTGATTGGGTCAGGATGAAGTGAAGAGGCAGTGGTGCTCTGCCATCCCTGCTGCGTGGGATCAACCCATCCACATTCAGCAAGAGCTGGGCACGCCACAGCTTCCACTCAGCACATCGCACACAGCCCTGCTTGGCTTTCTCTCCTGTTCACTTTGGATCTCGATGGTTTGGGCCCCATCGGACCATGGTCACATATACAACGGTGTCACCCACACTGAATCTGCTGGCCCAACAGCATCGTGGATGCTGAGAAACAGGTTGATGGCAAAAACCGCAGAGGTCCTCTTTGGGGACGGCTCTGGTCAGAACATGAATTCTCTTGCACACAGTTAGACAAAACTTGCTCCCAACCAACAGAACTCTCCATGTTTCAAAAATGGCACCTCTCCCATCAAAACCCACAGTGCATATACCTACCCTCTCTTCCCAGCTTGCAGTTTTCACTTATGGAAACCACCATGGAGCTCCAGGACAATTTTAGGTGCATTCTTTTCAAATTCTGGGCCTGGTAACCCATGACCCATGCTTTCCCCAGAAATCCCCCCAAAAGATAGCTGAGCCGTACCTCTTTGAGGACCAGCACGCACTTGCCAGGCCCGACAGACTGAGGTAGCTCTGCTATTCTGCCTTTGTTTAAATATGGACCTGAGAAGCAGCGGTGGTTGATGTAGAGCTGAGGGCAGCAGTATCTCCCATTGATGGTGCCTGCAAGGAGAAAGTAGCGTTGATGTGTGTGTAGCGCTTTTGTACAATAAATCAAGGGCCCTTCTTCTTCCTCCTAGATGTGGGAAGGAGGGGAGAAGAGTAGAGGAGGCACAAAAAGTCTTCCTTGAGATAAAACGTAGAGAAGCCTCTGCTACTTGAATCCATCCAACACTGGAAAAGCAAGTGTCTTTAATAGCAACTGATTTGGCTGCACACCCTACCGAAAGGAGAATCAAGAAAGGATTTCATTCATAATGTGACCCAAACCTCTTCCATAACTTGCATCACAGATGGACATGAGTGACTCAGTTGCAACTTGCCAGAAAGAGAATGTATTAGCTGCCTCTCACAGATACGGAATAGGCTCAGGGAGAAAATTCAAGTGGAGAGCTCTACAAACCCCTCTTCAGCTACTGTCCAGCCCAGTAAGCACTGCAGTGCCATTCCCCTGACCCAACATGGGTCTACAGAGCAGTTTTCTTTGTCTGGGCTAATTACTCTGGGCTCCTTTATAGCCCATGGAGAGAAGTGTGTACTTCTAGATGCGGTCCATGTGCCATCCAAGTGGTTATCCACTTTTTGGTTATCATACCCAAAAAGAGCCTGTTTCTCCCCATTTGATTGTAAAGGGGCCCTGGGATGTTGGCTCAGATGCCAATGTGTGTCCTGCAGTCTGCTGAAATAAAGTGAGTTAAATCCTGCCCCTCCTGCTGAGTCTATGCAATTAACTGAATGAATATTGCGCTCTCAGAGCCTCCTGCCATTGCTAAAGGGGAGAAAAATTTGCCTTTAGCAGAAGCAGCAGCCATGCCACACAGTCTTGATGCTAACACAGGGACCCATTAAGTCCGGGTGTAAGCAATTTCACTGATGCCAATTAAAAAGTCGCATCCACCTCCACCAGAGCTTCATTAGCCTGGCCCTAACATTGTTAGCTGAAATGGGCAAGCTGCAGGGGAACGCCGCTAACCCCAGCAAGACACGATGCTCACGTGCAGAGGACCAGACCCTCTGTACATCAGAGGCTCCTCGCGCCGGTGGTGCGCCCACACCACCTCACCATCCCTGAGGATGCGGTCCTGTCTCCCCACCCGTATGACACACTCGCTCCCTTTTTGGGGTCATTCCCTTCCACGCAGGCAACAGGTCCTTGAAATAAGGATCCTGCTGGTGCCGAGCAGCCTTACCTGTTGTGTCTGGCTGAGGAACCGGGCAGAGGTCATGAGGTATTTTCTCAACAGGCACTGTGGATGGTAACCTGTTAAACAGCAATTCAGTGTATTTTAACAGTGTCGGATGGAGCAGAACCAGCCTTCAGGCTGGACCGAGAGATATACCAGCACCCGCCTGGACCAAGGAATGGCCATACCTCAAATGCAACACCACTTCCACATGGTTCATCATAGCCCAGGGCCAGCATATTGCAGAAGGAGGAGACAGATTCGCTCCTCCTCCAAAAATATACTCTGGTCTGTGAGCTTTAGCCCTTCAGGCTGCAAATATTCACACTTAAATCCCTTAAATTCTAATTTCTAGAAACTGCAAGGGTTAGATAGGGAAATGCCCTCCTGGTACATGTTCGCCTTCCATAAGCGTCCCTTATTGGCCATCAGACACTGGCTACACAGTCCCAGCCAGTAAAAAATTTCTATTACAAAGATTTTCTAATATGCTCACAAATATTTTAGATTTAAAATAATCCCCTTGTCAGCTCTACTGCAGTATCTGGGCAGTAGTTAGCAAAGTCACTCAGCTGCTCTATTATCTCCCCTGAAAGACCTGATGCATCCCAGTAAAAGTATCACCTTAAATAACAAAAACTTACTGCTTTTCTGGTTGCACAACTGCAATTCTTCTCTTCCTTCGCACTGCAAAAATGAAGCAAGGAAGAAAAAAACAGTTTTGTACCCTTCTGTCCTATAAAGTATACCCATAATGCATAAAGAGCTGTATAAATGCACTGACTATAAAATGACTTCTAACACAATGAAATGGTACTTAATTACTATCGCCATCTTTTCTTGGTTTTTTTTTAAGTAAGTCACTACATCATTAAAACCTACTTTAAAGATGTAATAATACATTTAATCTTTCCTCTGGAATGCTAATATCGTGTTTTATGGGATCGGTATAAAAAAAATTAAAATAAAAACACAAATATTTTTCCATACAGAAACACATATGGGTAAGATTACGTTTTACAAGCATGATTACCTCCAGCATAATTTATCCCTAGCTATAAATTGTGATAAGGCTGCATAATGTTGCCATAGCAGTATTCTCCCAAATTAGGCCCCGGCTGCCTGATTTTTAACTTAAGCATATTTAACTCTTCAGAAGGGTTGACACATTTTAAAATTTGCCTTTCAGATGTTAATTAATATAAACAGCGAGGCTAATTTTTTGTCTGGTGGCTTGAGGTCGGGGTTGGATAGTTTCTGCGAGGAACGGGAGAACACCACCAAGCCACTGAGCACTCATGAACTGCCTTCAAATGCAAATGGAAAGGAAAGAAATTGGTCTTAATACACACTGGAGGCAGGACAAAACACTATGGGCTTACTTGTGCCAGAAGAGATTTAAATTAAACACCAGGGAAATCTCTGAGCTGGTAAGGGCAGTGAAATAATGGGATAGATACCCTGGGAAGGAGCAGAAACTCCATCACAAGAGGCCAGCAAACGTTTCGTCATTTAGACGGAGCAGATCCTGTTTCGGAGAGGGAGCACCTGGATGGCCTCTTTATGTCCATTCCACCCTATATTTTATGGGCTTTTTCCAATTTGAGGTCCTGTGTCCCTAATTCACTCAGCTGCCCAAGTGAATTTGGCTCGGCGCAACGAAACCTGGTTTCACTCTGACAACCCCACCGCAAACCCAGAAGCCACACTGTGCAATCCCAAACCACATAACAGCCTTTCCCAGTGAAAACAATCCCATTTTTAGAGGGACTGACCACACAGACAAGTACAAATTGCATAATACCAGTGCTGCGGAGTCTGGTCACTAAATAGATTTATTACTATTTATTACAGTACGCTCACAGCCTGGTTACCAGCCTGCTAGTTAGGTTGGTAGTTTCAAAAATTGGATTATAGACATAAGACAAACTCCCTGATAAATCCGTTGATGTAATATCTGTGCTGCTTGAGGTTTCCATGTACTTACAAACAGCTTTGTGTGGTGGAGTTAGGTTATAAGCATTCGCTTCACACCAGCCAACGGGGAAAATGTCCATAGACTCTACATCAACTATGTACTCTGGAGAGGGCATCTGTAAACCTATAAACACAAATTTATAATGTAATTTAGACATGGAAATACCAAGCCCAGAGCCATTTGAGCATTCATCATGAACCAAGGGAAGCAAATGATGGAACACGTAAAAGTAAATCTGCTTCCCTGCATCAAAATCAGGCATCATTTCACCTTCAGTTTTGCACAGACAGCAGTGATAAGGCTGTTGCATTTACAGTGCAACGTGATTCCAGAGAAAAACCCCATTAAGAGCACACTAAGGCTGCACAATGAAGCAGCCAAAGCCGGTAAGGTTAAACATGCATGACCTTCCCCAACAAGACAGCCTGATTGCCCCCTTGGTTGTTCTGTAGATTTGCACAAGCAAGTTAGCGGAACGCCAGCTGGGTGCTTGCTCTTACTGGTAAAAAGAGTGCTGTAGCAGGATAATCGCTAATGGGATACGCCTTTATGCCCCAGAGCCCCCCTGAAGCTTTTTCACGTAGTTCTGCCCCTGACTCGCTGTTTTTAAGGGTGGGAGATGGCCCCTCTTCTGTTTAGAGGTGCCATGAATTCTCCTAGGGCTCCTCACTACAACATGACCTGATCACCCAAACACGGGAGAGTCGGTATAAAAACCCCAAGGGGGACAGATGCGCTAAGATCTCTGGCATAACACTGAGTCCAAAACCCCACTGAAAATCTCCGCTTAAAGCAAGTCTCTTCCAGTTTGGTTATTATGTCTCCTCTAGAAGACACTCTCCTGTCTTGGTTTACGTGGGTCACACTCAAAGCCCATTGCAGCAAATGGAAATATTCCCACTAGCTTTGAGTTCTTTTGAAAACACTCTGGGTCCTGAGTCAAGACACCATTTAATTATTCCAATTCAAGTCCATCTGTGCTGGCACAGCCTGGCCAGCAACTTCACTCCCCTCTGCCACTTCAACCCTAGGACCTATAGCTCCAGCACCAGCGTGAGATGATCTCCTAATAAAAGAGACCAAAGGATCAGCAGCTTCCCCTGCAGCATCCTCGCCTTTGCATCTGTTACAGCATCTTTGCCTCCTGCTTAATGCAGCCGTGTTTGACTGTGCACAGCTAGATGACTACGGCAAACTTCCCACTAATGAATGTTCATCAAGGGCTTGCAGTGTAATTGAAACAGTAATTGAACTTTGTGATGGGAATGCCATTGAGGCTGAGATGCAGCATTTGGATCAATCTTGTCTCTAGTAATAAACTTGCTGCACTTTTCGAGTGTGTGGTTGTATGAAAACCCAAAGGAAGCAGAAAAAATAAGTGCTGGCGCTCACACTGCTGGAGACAATAATTTAAAAAATGAAATCCCGACGTCTACATAGGTTCATGGATGTCGTCATGGTATTCCCCTGAGCCCTGCACCATGTTCACGGATCACACATTGAACGTACAGTCTCTATTTCACCAGGATATGGGGAGGGAAAAACGACGGGATGAAGGCACACGACAGAGGACACGACCTGCTCATATGAGCAGCTGAGCCTCAATGCGAGATCTCAGCAGCTGGCATTCCCTGCAAAACCATTTCCCTCCACGAGGAAATACCAAGAGGTCACTGATCAGTCTGAACCTGATGAAAGCTGCACTCTCCAGTGGGCAAAACATTTTCGCCTAATGCCACAAATCCAGCCAAGGAACCGATGTGAGAACTGCTGAAGTCAGTGGCAAGACAGGCATGAAGTGAGCAAGCCATGGATCAAGCCTGAAACACAGCAAGAGATCAACACAGTCCCCACTGAAATTTCACCAGATCTGGGAAAATCCACTATTTTCATTACTGTAACTGTTCTACAGTGTTATTCTGACCAAATAAACAGATCGAATGTACCTTCCTGCTTGCAAGAAACAACAGATGCGACACGAACGTTTTGAAGTTTACAGCTGCAGCCACCCTGACGAGCGAGGAAGCACCACAATGTCTGCTCTCCTGCAACACCACCATTTCTCTTGTAAGACGTATTCACAGCTACTCTGTCCTCCCGGGCACTGCTTCTTCCCTCTGGTAACTGATAACCCTGCCTTCCATTTCTGACATCCTACCGCTTTGTTTGGCCTCGCTCATATACGTGGAAAACAGCTTGTCTGAGACTCATTAGTTTCATTTGCTGCATTTTACGCTGCCATCTTCTCAGACTAAGAAATGTCCGTGAGATTTGAGAGGTTAAATGGAAAAGAAGACAACAAGGAGATTGGAAACAGGATGAGGAAAACCTCCATCTCATGCTACGAATCTTACAGGATGGGCAGAATAGAGCAGCAATGCTAGAAATCTCTCAAAGGGAAAATTATGGAAAATCTCCCTGGTGAAGCGATTAACAAAAGGGTTTTCCTCAAATTCCTAGGCTGCGCAGAGAGTGTACATTATTACTTGTATAAATTCACACCGGAAAGCTTCAGCTTTAAAATCTAAAATGAACCAGTAAAAATTAACAATGCAGATGATGAGTAATAAAGTAGCAGAAAGTGATGGGATGTGCACAGCATCGCATCAGCCCTATGCTTCTTTTCCACCACGGGGGAACTATACTGCTGCTCATTAAATGCTCACCCTGAAGTTTACAGAGTTTTGCTACTGTACAAAGCGTGATTTATTAAGCAATGTTCCCTCATGTCTAACTCAACGCCGCTTAACTACTGCGTCCTGTTTTATGGCTGCAGTTTGGGCTGTCAAACAGCGAAACTGGGAGGGCAACAATGAAAGCTTCAGACACGCCCATGATAAATGGTGGGACCCGAGGTCTTCAGCCATGGGCTCCCATGGTACTTGGGAAGTCTTGCTGCTACCAGAATATAAATAATCAGTTAGAAACAGTAGTGTATTAATGGAGTCAAAAAAACATGCCACAGTTCAAGCCACATTTATTTTACAACTCTGCAAGCAGGGTTTTGGGGTTTTGTGTTTTTTTTAATGCCTAGTTTTAGCCTAACACTGTGCATACTCTAGTCATGTATTTCAACAGCAGCAAGGATTTCTTTTTATTTTTGCAGTCTTGCATCTCTTCCTTTTACTACAGATCATTCTATTCCTGGTATTGAGATATAAACCAAGTGTAAAACGTCTGTATATCAGAACTCAAAAGACAAGGAGATGCATGCAGGTTTTTTTATGATAGGTTGTAAAAAAAACCCTTTAAGAAATTAAAAGAGTAAAAGGCAGGGAGAAAGAGATGAGGGAGGGGAGCAAGGTGGGAGTGCGTGGCCCTCTCCCTGCCTTTATTCAGGGTCTTGGAGGACTAGTTGATTTAGAGACCCAAAAACCAGCACTTCCTATTCACTATAATGGGCCAGAGTTTAGTGAACACTGAGTCCCTTTGAAAGTATTACAGCTTAGGGGAAAAAAAAAAAAAAGAAGGATTCCCAAACCCCATAAAATCTGCATATAAAAGAGAAGGCACCTGGCCATTTAAGAAGGAGAGTTGCCAAAATGGGCCAGATTACTTGACCAGATGGGTGTAAATTCGACAACAGCCCTAGTGAGAACTGAATTTCAAACAAGCATTGATTCCAGCTCTTTAACAAAAATATTTACCACGTGTCCAGACCAGGCTGCAGATGAGCTTTAGCCACCCCGAGTCAGAAGGCAACCAGTCGTCTCAGACGAAAAACCCAAAACCCGCCATTGCGCGCAGCTCCACCAAAAGCAAAGATGCAAAGTTGTATCTGCTCTGTACGCCGGAGGTAATCACAGAGGACACAAACCGCCTGGGGTGTCAGGGATGGAGAAGGATGACAACCCAGCTCTCCTACATCTCCCACCTCTGCCGCATTCGGGCGCACACCTGCAGCTCTGCTCTCCCCAGACCTCAGCCGGCCCAAACCACGAGGCTTAGCAGCAAAGACATGAGGAGCACGAATGGTTTGCCCTGCCAAGCTTTAGGTCAAGAGGAATCTCTCTTTAGATAGCAACTGAGTTACAAATCTCTGAGAATGGAATTTATCACGGAGGCAGCCTTGTCTACCATATAACGCTACTTCTGTAAAGCTAACCAGCACAGAAAATCTGCCTTTCTTATAGAGCAAGCTGCTAGCACAGATGAGGTACTTTGGGTTACCTGACAACGTTTTTACTAACTTTAAGGGATTTGATTAGAGACCTTTCCTCTTGCACAAATTGCACTGCACATTGTCAGATGCTGAAATACTTCTTGGGTTATTATAATCAGGGTAGCATGATGCTGAAGGTGATGTGCCAGGTGATGATGAAGCAATACAGCTACTATCTATCTGGCTTCCACTGTCTTTCAGCCCCAAAACACTGAGAGCTGAGCATCTTGCAGAGGAGGGAAGGTGACTTTTTGTGCAGATCAGGCTTGAGACTTCATCTTACATGGGATCTCTGCAAGAACGTCTTGCTGCGAGCCCTGTTCCTCTGTCCCTTCTGGAAATCATGGACTTGACTATGGTTTGTTCTCCCATTAACACTTTCCTACCTGTTTCACCCTGCAAGGGCCAAAATAAACTTGCGCTAATCTCTGAGAACGAGGCTTCACGCTGCTTTTGCAGAAAAAATCTTGACAGCAGCCCAGATTTAATGCACTTCAGGGGAATTCCTCATGAGCCACCACACTGACCCCACAGGCCGTCAGAGAAGACACGGACGACTCCTTTCCTCCTTCCCACCTCCTGCTACAGAGCTCCCACGGAGCAAGCAGGTGTCACTGACTTTAGCAAAGGAAAGTCTTGCTCTGTTTCCCTTTGATTCTGCTCTCTGCAGGACAACTCTGCAACCTGGAGCCCAGCACAAGCTTTGTTTCTCCCCATCCCTTCTTCCCGTTAGAAGACCGGGATACCACCAACACGCAGTACTCCCTGAGCTGCAGAAGATGACCGCGTCTTGCCTTCCTCCCAGCTCACTGCGACAACATGCCATTGTATTCCCTGGGGTTGTACGTAGCAAGTGTTTAAGAGACGCTGCTCCTTCATCGGCCCAATCTCTCAGGGATGCCTTGAAACATCTAGCGGCATCTATCAGAAACGCATAGGGAGAGCTGCACAGCGATCTACCTACCAGCACGTGATTGCAGGCAAAGCGGTGGGGGTATTTTAACATCACGTCTCCCTGAACCATCGTGGTAGCTTAACCGAATGCATTTTAATTTGCAAATGGGGTGTTCCAGCAAGATGTTGATTTTTGACTCTGTCAGGGCTGGCAGCACAAGTAATGGCACATTTGCCTCATGCATTCTTCAAGAGGCAGAAGCACAGATCTTAGAGGTTGGTGATGAGCAGGACTATGGGCCACTAGAAGTGCCTTTGATATTTTCATGGCTCTCCAGAAGAAAGCAAAGCAGCATATTGCATTTGCAATTGATGCTGCCCCAATTACTATTGATTTCAGAGGGAAACTGAAGCTCTTATATTCATTACAGGTGAAGCCAGTAGCTTCAAACACCAGTGTGTTACCTTGATGGGTAAAAATTAAACTATGTTGTGACAAAGATACTTGCTACAACAAATTTATGGTTTATCACAGTGCCCATCAAAACACTTAAATGAGCATGGCTTTCTGCTCTCAGTGACTTTACAAATAACACTGGTTTTAAAGCAATAAGAAGAATCCCTGTGTTGTTCTAAATTACACTCACCTAAGAAGTCCTTGCCCAGATGAATTGAGAAAGAATGTCCCAAGAGCAAAACCACATTAAAAACGAGCTCATCTCTACCTCATTTCAAGAAAGGTAGAAATGGAAGTTTTTATACGGTATTATGCTCTGCTAGTTTTTCAGCACTCTCGTAATACTGCTTGTACAGTGGTGGGTGGTGTTCTCCGTGGGATGATGGCTTTCTAAAGTCTGCGTTACAGAGTTACTGCCTACAAGAGCTCTCTTAAATCAGCAAAGGAAATTGTACAGTCACAGAGAGGAGGGATGTGAGCGTGCGATGGCCATAGTGAGGAGCAGCATATAATGCAGAAGTTTTATGGGCCTAGGTGAAAAAAAAGGAGCAAAAGGAAGAGGAAGGAAGGAAGGAATGAGGTTGCAGGGGGAGAGGAGATCCCACGAGAGCGTGTTGGAAATCCCAGTGGAAGTCTCAGCCGCACAAGTGAGGCAAACATCCATTCCCAGGATGGAGGCCTATGATGATGGCAGTGAGGAGGTTTCTATCGTCAATGGAGATCATGCGGATAGAGTCCACATGGATGGGAGGATGGAAGATCTTGTGGCTCCCTCGTGGAGAGAGCAGGGGAAGATAATTCTTAATAACCTTTATTATTATTATAATCTATTATTATTGGTCAATGTGTATAAAGAGGAAAGGCTGGAGAAAGCAATATTGTGCCGAGGATGAAGGACAAAATTAAGAGAGCATTTGAGTGAACCACACAAACAGAAGAAGCCTTTACAGCACATACCTTCAAGGTGAAGCCACATTAACCGTCCTTTAACTGAGGTGATAGAAGCGACACATATCTCTGCAGGGTTCCTGGGGTTCACCGCCTCCAGCTTCATGTTCTTAGTAAAGCCACGGCTGAAGGATGTCTGAAAGAGTCAAGGACCAACACTGAAACATGGCACTGCAGCACTCCATGACTTTAATTAGGCTGTCCACTGGGAAGCATAAATTTAGCATGGTTTGCTTTTCACTGGAAGTGCAGGATACACTGAAGAACACAAAGGCATCCAGATTCAACATGAAGCTACCCTGGACACCCATATGAAAAAACAACGATGGCAACAAATCAGGAAGCAATGTATTTCATGGTTTACTCCAATCCCTAACTCTCAGAGACTGGGAGGAGGTTACTCCACACCAGCTCCAAGTATATTTGAATGATTGCTAGCGATGCATTTACTGGCCACTGTTGGTGGCAAAATACTACACAGAGGGTTCCCAGATCTGCTGCACCTGAGCATCTTTCACCTTGCTAGAAGAAGTCTTGTAAAGCAAATAACCCATCTTGCCTGAGACCAGAGAAACTTCTTCCCACATTTAGTTGCCCAGGCTGACTGAGTCTGGAGAAATTTGAGTAACTGATTCAAGTATGTTTTTCTTCATGGAGTATTTTAAGCTTAAGGTACAAGGTCCTTCTCTGTAGACTTCAGGTACATTAGTTCATCAGTTGCAGGTGGGTGTAGATGGAGCCAGCTGCGTTTACTGCTACAGCAGTACCTTGTACACTTAAATACAGCACCAAAGAAACAGGTCTTTCATGGGTTATCTGAGGCCCCCGCTGCCCTCCCACTCTTCTCCACTGAAGGCAAAGCCAGGTCAGATATTACAGCAATGGTCCCCAAATGAGCGGTCATCACCCCAAGTAAGAAACACAGGACCAAAACGTGGGGTCACGAGCTTGCGAGAATGCAGCATCCCCCGTTGTACTAAGAGTTTGGGAGCCTGAGAGAAGCTGCAGTTCAAATCATTCAGGTACCACCGCTGTAGGCTAATATATGCCTGGGCGAACTGCTTCAGCCTGAGGTTGGCCTGGCCGTGGGATAGCAGCAGGCTCCTCCTGCTCCTGCCAGAGCCAGGATGGCTCAGCCCCAACCTAACGAACCACAGCTCCTGTTTGTAGTCATTGCAGGTGATCCCAAGTGCAGAGGGATCCCAAGACCCTACAACCTCTCCAAAACCTTCCCCACAAGCCGAGCCTCAAGCTACTCTTCACCTACCTTCATCTTTACCCTCTGTCCCTTCCAGTGTCCTCTCTTCCTTCACTTAAGGTCAGTCCCTTCCCAATATCCCCACCACCACTATCGCTGAAAACAGACTAATGAAATACCTGTGGCCATGCCACGGCTTCCTTTTCTTGCATTTTCCTCCCATCTGTCCCATCCATTTGGCAACGCATCAGCTCTGAGTGCTTGCATCTCTCTGCACACAACACCACAAAAAGGTTCCCCCTCTTGGCTGAGATTTTGGCTAATAATAATTAAGATGGGTAATAATTGTCACTGACTCAAAATGACACCAATCTCTCATGCAGCAGCTGAAAGCCAGACTCAAATTCACCCCTTCTGCTATTTGTACAGCACCTAGCACCACGGGCACTTCACCTTGAACAACCACTGGGAGCTCTTTGTGAGACTAAAAACTTCTAGATTTGGTCTTTTTTTTTTTTTTTTTCATCAAGAGGCCTTCCAGGAAAGTGCTGCTACTCTCCAACATTGCTTGGACCGTCACAAGCCTTGCTCAGCACACAGATCAGTCTCACCATGTAAAAGCTGCCAGTGGCCAGGACTGCAGAAAAGCAGGGCGTGTTTGTTTAAATGGCTTTTATGTTGCCTAACAAGGAAACATCATTTATCATCACACCGGTTCCTTTCATTGCAATTTGGTGCTGGAGGCTAATTTATACAGAATCAATGGCAAAACAGTTAGCTGGGAGTTTATTTTACTAAGCATTTGGTCATGTCAATCCATTTCATAACTGCCTCTCCTCGTTAAATATCCCCCCCAGGGAAACAGTTACAGCATATCCACTTCCAGCACCACGTCTGGCTGCGCTAGGTGGAAGATGTGCTCGCAATACAGCTTCTATCAAAGAGCCGCTCACAGCCACGAAACAAATGGACCGACCTGCCAGAGAGGTTGTGTAAGAGACAACAGCGAAATTACATCTCTCTACAGAGAACTGTGTTATCGAGAGTGAAAGAATAACAGACACGTGTTCATCTGATGAATGTGTTTCCTTAAAAAAAAAGGGAAAAAAAAAGTGCTTAGACCTGATTTAATCTTTGGAGCATATTACACAGAGACTGTTCTCAAGATGCCAGCGTTGAGAGCATAGATCCGTTACTTGACAAAACAAAAAGAGATATAAAGAAAAGGGAGAGGTGCTTGCAGAAGAGAAGAAATGCGACAATTGTTCCACTCCATTGGTGCGATGCAGCATTGTCCAGCTTGCCTCAGTTCTTTCAGAAATCTTCGCTTAAAGTCCCTTGAGGCAGAGGGTTTTGCACGGGATGGCACAATAAACGGGGCAAAGAAATCCTAACTCGGATTTGATTCCCAGGTCAAACTCTGTTGATGATACAGTTCCTCCAAATTTATTAATAAAAAGTGTTCAAATTCATCAATTCACCATCAAAGGTCTGTTCCAAGCCAGGCTGCCCTTGGGCCACCACAGATGGGGAAGGCAATGCAAAACCATGGCTGGTGTCTTGTGAGACCGTCTCCATTCTGCTTTTCACAAACGCCCTGTCCCCCAGTCTTGTGACTTCTGAGTACAGTACAAGGCTGTGTAACTCCTAGAGGAATCTGCTTGTCCACCGTTCACAACACCACTTTATTTTGCAAACCCTTCTGCGGTCTTTTTAGGTCCCACCACGTTTTCAGTTATTGATGGGATCTCAACTTCCACCAGCTGATGGGAGCAGGAAGAAGAGCACCAGGTTATTGGAAAAGGCAGAAGGCTACATCTGCCTTTCACCAAGTGATGAATACCTGTCGGATCAAGCCATGCCGGACTGTCATTGCCAGAAAAGACTATTTCAAAAGCTCTGAATGTTAGTGGCCTCCAGCATAATGATGTGCTGCTCGCTCTCACATCACTGTTGCTTATCAAGAAAGCACATGAACTGTCCCAAAGACCAGAGCATCCATGCAGGTTAATCACTTCTCACAGTCTGAGCTCAACAGTTTCAATCGTAGCTTTTAAACGCATTTGGTTTGGTTAAATGTATCTCCCTGGGAACCAGAGAAAACACCCAAAATATGAAAAGGGCCAGATGGTATCATGCAATTTTTTTACCTAGTTTATTTTCTTTTAATAGCACTTGAATTACTTGCAATGATCAGCTGAGAACCTTCTTGTGCTAGGTGCTGTACAAAATCAGAGAGGAGATGAAGAGCAGGAAATCTAAATGAATCAGATAAAGAGTAAGATTTTTTCTCTTTTAGGGATGGAGACTTGAAACATGTCTCCAGCTTCCTTCCTCAGACAGACTCACGGCGGTCTGGGGGAACCTCCCAAAGCCTTGCTGCGGCTTTTCCGTGCAAGCTATTTTGTTTCACATGGATCAAGAGGAGCGACACAAAGGCAAAAAGAGAACTTACGTTTCTAAAGCACAGGTGAGGCGCTGCCTCCGCTCCACACTGCTTCTGGTAGTCTGCCCAGTCAAAGTCCTGGCCAGAGTAACCTGCAGGATGACAAAACAGCAAGTGCCATCAGCCACCATGTCACACCAGAGAGAGAGCACGAAATGGCCCCCAAGCAGATGACCAGTTGTGTTTCAGCATCCCATCCCACCTCGGTGAACTGCACAGTATCAGCAGGCAAGTTCTCCAGATGCCTGTTTATATACCACGAGAGCCAATGCCAACGCTCCTCCAGCCCCCACTCACACACCTTCTGCATTTCACTTCGAAAACTCCAGGTCTTCATTAAAAAGTAATAAAACATATTTATTTTCCTTATTTTCCCTTTCCTGTGAGCATCTCCCAGGCTTTAATAAACCTATAATTACCAAGAAGTGCTACTGTCCCCAGTTTCCAGGTGGGGCTAGTCACCAACTCCTTTCTCCTTCCTTTAGCTATCTAAAAGATGGGGTTATGGAACTGGACATCAAGGGTCCCTCAGCAGCGGACAGGGAGAGGACCAGCACAATCAGAAGCTGGTCCATCCTCTCTTTCAAAGCTTGAGATAAATTCTCCTCTCTCTTCATTGATACGGATGTACCCTCCATGAGGGACTTCCCAGCAGCTCAGTGTACGGGAGCTGAATCCCACCACAGTGAGCATGTTATCCAAGGTTTTATAGAATTCTGGAGCAGGGGAGGAAAATGAACGCACATTTCCCAGCTCCCAGACTAAAGTCTCAGCAACTGGATGATCCCTTCACCCTCTGCTTCTAGGAAAAAAATTGATTTATATAAGCATTTCTCAAACAGTCCCATCACAGAGAGACAAAACAGACCTCTGCTCATCCATTCTTCTTACACGGCTATTTAGGCAATAAACTCTTGGGACAAAGAGGAGGGCTTTTATTTGCTTTTGGGTTTTTTTTTTTGTCTGCCTCCTAGTCTATATTTTCACAATGCTTGAAACCAATGACTGCTAATCCTTTCGAGGGCCCTGTGACGATATTGTTGATACTCTAATAACATTATTGCAGAACTGCTCACACTGGAAAGTTTCAGGAGTCACTTAAAGGCCAAATTCTCCCCTCAATCTCCCTTCCTGGCATCTCAGGCTAGCCTCATTTCACAGAACATCCCTTAATGCCTTTTTCATTGATAGTCAAAAAGGGACACTCAAGATCAGATAGGAATGAATCATTTATGAAAATGAAAATTGTGACATTTTTTGTAGGCAAGAAAGGACTGGAATACTGAGTGCAGTCACCTATCAGTCACCCAGATCCAAAAAAGGAGGCAAAAATTTTGAAAATGAAGTCCCAAGCATCCGACTAAGATGCAAGTGTCTGGGATAAGATGAACTTCTAATCCTAATGATTGCATACACGACAAACAAATTAATGAGATAAAGCCTTGAGCTAAGATGCCTGTCTCTGTGGGGCATGAAAGTGCATAATAATTGGAAAGCTAGAAATAAACATGCACAAGGAAGTAAAAAAGGGCAATTACTTTTACAGAATGTTCATTTTTCATACAAAAAAAAAATAAATCCTTGCACTGTTTTTTAACAAACAATTTCTGCAACAGCATTCTCTTCCCGTATCTTCTCTATCTCCTTTTTTCTCTCCACTTATTTGTTTGCCAGGTACTTCTCAGCTTCATAAAATGAAATGGAAAACAGGAGAAGTGCACATCGCTTCGCATCGGAACAGGATTCATCTGATCGCATACGGATGTTTGCAGGGGAGATGCCTACACCTGCGCCTGTCCCCTGGGTTCCCTAAAGAGTCAACGGAAAAACAGGCAGATCTAGAGGTGACAGAATTGCCCCGCAAAAAGTCCCTCTCCACCGACTCCAGAAGAAGCCAGGGTGATGGGCTCAGGTGGGGACAGCCACAGCGCAGTTGTCTACATGAAATCACCTGGGGTCCACCCCAGCTGCCAGAGGACGTTCCCTTCAGAGACCCAAAAACCTGCCCACACCCTGCACGTTCTCATCTCCGATTTAAGCCCCGCACGGACAGGTTTTGAATCTTAACTGCAAGCTACGCAAAATCTTGGCAGAATGGATGGAAGAAGGCACGTTGACAAGGTTACAGTGAGGTATAAAAACTTGAGTGTGCTGTCACTGCACAACCACCCGTTGGCTTGGCCCTGCACCACTGAAATCGCCAGAAGATCTTTCACTGTAGACTTTAGCAGGAACGAAACCTGGGACGGCAATTCGAGAGTTTGCCGTAACTCACTTCAGCAGCCCAACGAGGATGACTCCAAGAGGAGCATACTCAGGAATTGGCTTCAAATAAGCCTGGACCTGCGTATGGCTGGGAGCGTGGAGCATCACGATATAAGCCACCTCCCTCAGCAGACGGGGAGCTACCATGTACCCAATACCTCCATCAGCATTCATATACCATTATCCTTTAAGGCTCAGCCCAAGTAATAACGTTCAAAGCTTTGCTTGCGTGATTCAACTGCTGCTCCTCAAACATGTAAAAACCTCATTGTGTTTGCTATCTCAACTCTCAGCATGGAAGAGCTCGGCAGTCTAATCGGGAGCAAATATAACAATACAAATGTACTGGAGGTTTTGGAAGTGGCATTTCCTTAGTAAGCCTTACAACCAGGAGCGCTACTGAAATGTTTTTCCCCCTCTTAATAGCTCATAAAAAGGAACAATGGTTGTTACTCTAAAGGGAAGTGGTCTATAAATCCAGCTCTAATAAATATAAACAGCGCTTGTTCAATGTTTATACAGCAGCAGTAAATGGGTATTCATTTTTGGCACCGCACAGGAAAATACTGTGCTCTATTTCTAGTAGCAAATGTTTGCACCTCCTGTTCATGACTCATCTACTGTGTGTTTGGCTTCAGCAAAGGCCTGATAGGCAAAAAGGCCAGAAAATGGGTATCAGGCAAATAAAGGACTCTGAACCCAAATACCCCGACCTCGCACACTGTTTTGATGAAATAAAATCAGTTAATTTTAAAATCCGAAAACCTCCTTGTCAACCAAAAATAAACCAAAAAACGCAAGCCCAGAATACAGCAAAGAAATCGTTTTCACAAAACCAAAAAGGACTTCTTCCATTGTCATCTTTCGCTCCATGGGAACTTCTCGCCTTTCAACAGGGAGAGCCATTTGGACAACAATAAAAACTGTCAACGTATCCTCTGTTAAGGATGATGTTGGCTGGGAACGCATGAGCGCTGGGAAGCAGGAGGCTGGTCAAATCTGGTGTGAGAAGGGGCAATTCTGGACACCCCAAGGCAGGCAGGACTGTCCAGTGATTTGGGTGGAAATGGTGGGATTTCTTCCCCCTGCAGACCTGCTCATTAGCAGCCAGCTCACACCACAGCCTTCCTCACTTTCGCAGCATTGCAGCCCACTCGTATCAGTTCTGGTTATTTCTTTATCCAAAGCTGGTATTATTCTGCTCAGAGAAGACCGGCTCCTTCAGTGGGAGTTTGGATGCTTTTCACTTTCCCTGTGCTTTCTTTTTTGGTGGTTTGTGGGGTTTTGTTGTGGGGTTTTGGTTTTTTTTTTTTAAAGAAATAATTCTAATATCTGATTATATTTTAGTGACTCAAAGAGCGTATCGGCCGATGGAAGAGTTTTTTGACACCAAAGGTCCTAAAACACAGTTTGGGCATGCAGCCCTCATACGCAATGTAACAAACACTGCAAAATATAGCATGCATCTATCTGCCACTTCTTTTATACTTTTTTAATAGCTTTCCTCCACAATTTCTGATCTGACAGCAGAAAGCAAACTACTTTCATCAGAATGAGGGAAGACTTTCTACACTTTCCCAGGAGTCCAGGTGGACCCCAGTCATCGAGCATCACACCAGATAATTACTTGCCCCTTAGACTTTACTGGCCAAGTTGAGAAATACCCATATGATGGATGCTACAGCCACTTCTAAAAATGCTGGCATCTAAAAGAGAGTTTGCATGCACTTGACCTGTAAAACACCACCTCAGACAGGCTTTGTGTGGATTGGAAATTATTAGGCCATGACCCTGTAAAGGGGAATGTTTGGCCTATGGTCTGCTTTGGTTAATTAGCTGGCCTGGGGGAAGCTGCATGAGAATTTGGGGTGGAAAAAACAAAACATTCCATTTACTTTCATTTTTAGCATTTTTAGCAACTTTTCTGGCCAATATCAGTAAGCACTTACGCAGACATTATCATTACACCTGGATTTAAGCAGGAGGGAGCTAAAGCATCCAGACAGCACGTTTATTTCAGTAAAAGCAAGAGACTAATTATGGATGCACCGTATGCAGCTGCACGCACAGGACTCCAGGACTTCGGCGGGAATTTGAAATCACACGAGCTGAAGAGACATTCTGGATATACATAAGAGGACTCTGAATCTGGTAGGGAATAACTCTTCACTTCCCCGGGCTTGGCAGAAGCATACTTTTTCCAAAATTAAGACAAATCTGCATGTGCAAAACTTAGTGGGATATTTTTTTTTTTGGAGGCATTTCTTTTTCTCCCAAGCAACACCGAATTTTGGCAAAGGGTCAACATTCCGGCCAGCTTAAAAAATCTAAAATTCCAGAGAACCAACACATTTTGCAAGCAAAGAAATATTGCTAGGGCACCGCAGGTGGTTGTCTGAAATTGCAAGTAATTAACTGCACTGCTACAAAGTTGGGAAATAGCAGGGTTGGAGGCTGTTTCCCTTGGCTCTGACCTGTACACTGCTCACAATTTGCCCTCACCTGGGGTTTTCTGAGACAGCTAAGGAAATGCCTACATGCTCCTGGGCAGGCAGCTGTGAGTTTAGTTTAGACATTTAGATTTAGGAGCTTTGCTTGGCCTCGGCGTTGTACCAAGGTGGATACTACAGGGAGATGCCTGGTTTGCCTCTAGCATGATACGACTTTTAATGCTCCTTTTGCTCTCTACACAGACAAAGCATCGCGAAGATGCATTTCACAGGAATTCACTAGGCTTCGGTGCAGCCTGCTTCAGACTACAAAGCACACGGACATCAATCCACCAGCGAGACACGTTTGCAGAGATGTTCACGAGCTGGTATGAGCCAGAACAGCCCCAGTGACTCAAGAGAGCCACTCCGGCTTGAGATACTTAGGGTGATGCTCTGCTGTGAACAGCATCGTGGTTTTAAAGGCAATAATAACAAGCAAACTTCCTTCAGAGGAAACTTGCAAATCACCAAGAAGGAATACGAACCCTTGGGAGGTGTGAGATTGACTCCGTTTTTAAGGCACCACTGTATTGGCAAGATCCCTAAGGAATCCGCATGGCAAAGCATTGAGATTTTGCTGGGTTCAGGTCTCAAGTCATCAATGGTCACTTGTAAATAATGATTGTTAAAAACCTAAGGGGTTAAAAAAGAAGAAAACAAAATCAGAAGTTAAATTTGCTATAACATTAGGTAACGTGGAAAGCTGAAGCAGCCAGGCCCTGGAATCAAACTACTCCTGAAAATAACCCGCTCTCACCTAACACTTTTCATCAAAGCGTTTCTACCAAAGAGATCAAAGCCCAAGTTTGAGAGACAGGTAAACTGAGGCAAGGGAAAGTGCTGGGGTTCAAGGTCACCCAGTGTGCCTATAGCTGAGCAGGGACTGGAAGCTATCCTGGAGACCCCAGAGCCTTCCTCTCTCTTGCCTTTGAGAGTGTGGATTAAATATACAGCTACCGCCTCCACCCAGCTGTTTTATTTCAAAAGGTTTCCCAGATGTGCAGGGAAAATACATATGCATGGATGGGAGACAGAGATAAAAGAAGGATCCTTTTGGTTTTTACATGGAAGTGGTAGATGGACATACCCATCCCCATTGGATCTAAGTGCATATACTCAGCTGGTGATGTTCGTAGGAAACAAACAATTCATTACTTAGGAACATCCATGGATTTTAAACATATTTCTTAACGTGTTCTCCAGCCAATTAAGTACCACTCTTGAGTTTTCCTAAATGTGGTGGAAATCAGTAAGAGGTTCCTAATCAGGCTCTTTTCAGCCCTTCTTTCTGGGAGCTCACCTTGGTCACTGATGCAGGACAGATATGAAACGGCTCCCTCATATTCACCGCCTCCAGCTTCATCCCCACAGTGAAGAAGTGGTTTCGCAAATCAGCATGGTCCTGTGGGAAGAGATGGCAAAGAGGAACACATGGTATGCCAGTGCCATCCACCAAGGAAGGGCCGATACATTTGAAAATCTATTTGAAACGTGTCCATACAGATTTTGTCACTTAGCCGATTACCAGATTGACCCCCAGCTCCAACTGGGCACTCCTGGTCTTACGTTATTTTCGTGCTAACCCAACCACAGAAAGAGAAGGGACAGCCTCACTCCTAGAGGACAGATCTGCAGCACCAAGCCCATCACATCTAAAGCACAATGTGCGTCCATGTCATCAGCAGCATCTAACTTGACCTTGGTCAACAAGATTGTGCTCACCGAAACGAGGACCTGTCTGAGAAACGAACACTTGAAAATCTCCCCTGGGCAGAGCCTCTTCACCTCTGACACCCACTACCATCTGAGAGCAGCTAAAGGTGTCAAGATTCAACCTGACATCCCCCAGGGTAATGCACAACATGTATGCAAACAGTTCAGGATGGCCCTGATTGACCCTGATGGGTGTCTAGTTTCTGCAGGGCACCAATATAAGGACCTGGGCTGGTTTCCACGTGCTGCAAGATGGAAAGGTCTTTGCTCCAGCCAGGACACTAAAGGTGGACTAAGGCCCAGACAATGAACTCAGATCAAAAATGTGTGCAACAAGAGAACATGGTGGGAAAACGTGCAGCTGCGTTCAAGTATATGCCCACCGCAACACTTTCAGCTGGGATCAAACCTGGCTGCATCCAAAGGGTTGCACCCGGAGCAGCTCTGGGGATGGCAGCAGGACGCAGTCCTGAAACTCAGAAGCAACCCAGGTTCAACTCCCTGGTTTGCCACCAGTTTAGTGTTTAACATCTATCGAATTAAACCATCCCTCGTGACCCCCGTCTAATAGGTGTACAAGTTGGCATCCTAATTCCAGAGTAATGATCATATTTTGTGTTCATTCAATAAAAATGTCCTGCAGTATTTCTAAACAGTCTGTGCATTAGCCAATACAAGCATAAAAAGAGATGATTTTATATTTAACACACACATACAGACGGCTCCAAAATACATGCAGAGAGCTTGCTATCTAGTAAGTGGCTAGCAATGTCATTCCCATCTACATTCATTGCTACATGTTGTATTCTTGTTCTAAAAAGATTTTCTATTGATCCAAAGTTGTATGTCATTGTGCTTTCTCTTCCCAAGAACTGTCTTCGCTTGTAGATTTAACAACTTCTATTTTGGGATCTTACATTCCTGGTGCCATTAGAGATAGAGATTTTTACAAACTCCAACCATGGCTAAATGAGTTGTTGTCTTCATCTTACCAACCTGCAATGTTATGGAGCCTGTTCTGTGAGAACCAAAAAGCAGTCAAAAAAAATCATAATGGATTTAGACTCACAGCAGAAGCATATACAGTTAGGGAAACTGAGGAAGATTTAGCAATAATGGCCCAGAGCGCAATGAACTAATGGCTGAGGAAGGAGCAAACGTTCAGGAGTGTGAGCATCCTGCAGTACAGCATAACCGTCAGCCATACGTGTGCTTTCTGGCAGTCGCTTCAATATCACTAAAGCCCCAGAGAGACAGGAGACCCATTTCTAGCAGCTTTACACAGAGAACGTTCCATTGAATAAAAGTCTGAACCAGGGAAGAGAATCTGGCTCCTTGTACATAGAGGTTGCCTAATACAAGGGATGCATCGGACAAACAGGTTATTAAAATTGCCTCCGTTACTACTGAAAAGGTTTCAGCTGGGAAAAGATGATAGCTGCAAAAATCAGACCTCGCCAGCACTGAACTTCAAATCTCCAAAGGCAAAAAACATCTGGACTGGAGGGCTGCCTCCTCCTGCACGAGGATCCACACCCAGCATCTCTTAATCCTTCGGGTGAGGTTGTAAAGAATAGGCGACTTTGCAAAATGTGCACCTGGAAGTAAGCTTACACTGCAGCATCTTCCCATCAAAAGTTCCAGGATTCAATTCACGCTCGTATCTAGCTTCAATACATAATAAGCCAAGATTCACCAAAGTACTTAATCATGTTTATCTTTAAACATGCAAGTAGTTTCATCAACTTGAAGTGATTTGTTGATTGAGACCAAAATATATCGAGACCAAACCATATTGCTTCTCACTTTTATTTGAATCCATTTCTTTGGTTCTTCTCCTTCTATTTGTTTTGCCTTTTTCAAAGGGAAAAAATAATCAGGTAGGGGGAAAAAAAAAGCTAATAACATTTAGAGCTATTTTGCTTTAAAAGTATATCCTCTTTTCACCACGCGCTATGTCCCTTAGGATCAAACCTCCCTTCTCATTCAGCATAGCATGTAAATATCTTCCCCATTAAATTAATAGCAAGCGTGAATTCGCAAGGGGAGTTCATGGGATCTCGGGTACGTCTCCCTTTTGAGGGTCAAAATCCTCTTTGAAGCAGGAACATACATTTGTTTGGAGAAGGGCTGCAGAAGTAAAAAGCTTGTCTGTGTTAAATGTCTTTTTTGAGATGGAAAAGCTTTCATGGAGAAAAAGCCTTTATATTGTACCTCTCTGGCAAATGGTCAGGGTCTGGATATTTGATGTCTCTCATATATTTGCTAAAGAGAAGCATCAAAATTTACTGAAGCAGCCTTAGATTTTTGCAGCCACAAAAGGAAAAAAAGATCCTGATGCCGTTCTCCAGTTCCAGTGCTGGAGTTGCCTCAGCCAGCAGGGAATTACTTAGGATTTGGCATATGCTCCTCTTCAAAACTCCAATTAATTTACATAATTTCTAAGAATAGGTTCCACAGAAGTGAAGGCAAAGCTTTTAATTAGTATTAGACTCAAAGTGATACACTGGATAATGAACTGCTCTCTACTCCTTTTATTCACACTGACAGGAAAGACGCCTGTTTAATAAAAGCAGCTACAAGAGGACTGGAGGGGTGAGACTTTCCCCTGGTCCCCACCAGGCTCTGCAGCCGAGCAAAAGAAATGCCTGAAATGATTATGGGTGGCAGAATCTGACCCATTACCGCTATTTCACGGCGTTCAAAGCCACCTAGGAGGATGTCACCAGCCATTATTTTCTAGCAACTTCTCCAAGTGAGTTTCCAGTTTCTCTGAAATGGAGATGAATAGGCAGCATATTTTTGACCAGTTGGAGCATTTTATAGCCTCGTGCACAGTGAACCTTTACTCCTGCTGGCAGTCAATGCTTCCCACTGACCACACGGATTTACACCACCGGATTGCCTGTCCCAGGGTTCACAACCCCCGCGTGGGCAATGGAAATACCCTCTGACAGCTGGAGAGCAGTCAAGTAAGCTGGATCGACAATCAACAAGGATGCAGAAGAGTCCCTTCCAGCAAAGTGAAAAATCGTGCCACAGAAAGTACAACGTATTAACGTGGCATGAGCACCACGGTCGCTTATTCAAAGGGTCACAATCTCTAACATGATGGATTACAGCCTGCGACGGTGCTCACGGGTAATGAATGGAAAATTGCATAACCCTCCACTGAACGTCTGTCACTTACGGCCCAAATCCATTGGCAAAAGCCAGGGCTGTCACAGTTCCCACTACAAGCCCCAAGAAGCAATCAAACTCAGCCCTACACTCACAGTTTTAGAGCAGTATGCATTTGCAAATTTGCCAGCGTGCACAGGCTGTGACCCGCCGGGCCATCTGAAAGACAGCCCTGCTTTGGTATGCATCTGCATCATCTTTACCTTCCTACCGCACGTATTTCTGCAACCCTTCTGCAAAAATACTGATGGGCTTTGCAACAGCTCACTGCAACCAGCATCACCTGCAGGGCTGAAAGCTGGAACGTCTGAAGGTCAAATAACAAGTCAGCAACAGTGCTGGGAGGAGAACCGGGCTCCTAATTCCCAACCCTCTTCTTTGGGTATGGAGATAGTTGCATAATTTTCTCCTTCATAGCTAACGAGCCACTAGCAGTGCAGGTTTCAAAAATGTCAGGTGACTTGGGAACCTAAATGTCATTCCAAAGGAGATCCACAAACATACTTAGAAAAGTATTCAGACTCTTAAGGATGCAGACAGGCTTTAGGGAAGTACCTGTGTGGGTGACATGCTTAAGTCCTAATAATAAAGTTACTAAGCATTGGCTTTAGGTCTTGAACTCAAAAAGATATACTTCAAAATCATCATAGTCATTTGCCCTTTCTGGTACCTAAATACCTTGCTAAATCCGGCTTCTGAGCACTTCTACTCAGCAAAGGTCATTTAAGTGTAAATAAACCCAAATTTGCCCATGTCACAAGAGTGGAGCTCAGGTAATTTTACAGTGCACTGGGTAATGCAGATAGAGCAGGGGGACTTGGATAAGCTGCTTTTGCCCGTGACATTCAGGGAAGCCGTCCTATGGGGCAGTTGCTCTAGCTGTGTCCACAAACCCAAGGAAGGGCATCACCTTCAGCTTGTGAAATGTTCATTTTTAGCCCATTCTGCTCAAGACAGAACACCGGAGTCATCTCATTTTAAACCCAGCAGCTTACACAGTGTATAGATAAGAGGAAGAGGCTCTAATTTGAACTCTGATTTTCAAATACTCTAGAAGTCAGGGCTCTTTTGGTCCAGGACAGCCAGATTCACACCATTCTAAGACCACAGCTTTGTGAAAAATTCAGAATTAAGTCTGAATGCTGAAAAGTTGCAAAGTTGAGAGGCTGATTAGAAACACTGAGCACTTAATAAATGATTGACCTGAGCCTCTTTTAATCCTCACCAACTGTAACAGTGTGAAATGCTATTGCCTTCAGTCACATCTCTCCTGGTTTACCCTACTAAAAGGCACAGAAGAAGTGGGCCCCATCTGGTATGATTGGAACCATATTATTTGATTCAGTTTTTGTTTTCAAAGAAATTGCTTCCCCCAGTGTTTTCTCTAATTCTCCAAGAAACTGGCTGCTTCTAATAGCCTAATTTTAATCACAAAGCTCATGTGTGGTAACCAGTCACAAACACAGTAATAGCAGTGGTTAAACTGCCTCTGCAGGAATCTGGCATTTGTTTTTTAATTGAGCAAAAAAAAAAAAATAAAGAAAGAAAGAAACCCTCCCAAATGCAATCCTTTGCATTATTTGCAGATGAATCAGTCTTGTTTGCGATTCATCAACTTCCTTTGCTAAACACAGAGCAATTTTCCCTAAAGACACACTCTCTGCAGGGAGACAGAAATCCCCCGGTAAGACACAACACGAGCAAATCGTCCCTCGGTTTGACAAGTGCAGTCACTGGAAGGCCAAAATGGAGAGATGTGGGGTGGGATGAAGAGGAAAGGGTGCTGGGAAGGAGGCTTTAGAGATACCATGACCCTGAAGTAATGAGCACGAGAGCCAGCTACGAGCTGCACCTACTGAAGAGCCCCTTAAAAACTGCAGATGCTTCTGCCTAGGATCAAATTTAGCCCTACAGATTTTTAAGCTCCTCTTGTTGAATAAAAAATAGTTACCATAGAAACAGCAACATTGCAGAGTAGCCGGTCTAAATCCAAATACACCTTCTCCGTATGGCTCGGCCCGCCGCAGATGGCATTAGGGCAAAGATCCCCTCCCACGCAGCGCCTGCTCTGATTTGCCTGGGCGGTGGAAGGTAAAAGAGAGAGAGATGCACCCACTTGGGGCAGGGGGGGATTGCGTTTGGTTCGGGTTTTTTTAACGTCTTACGGCATTCCGGACCGCCACACCACTCCGCAAGTGTTCGCTAACGAATCCTGGTTGTGTCACACGCACGGGTCCCATTTCACAGGTGGGAAAGTCAAGTGGAAAGGAACACACAGGTGGGAAACACCTACTTGAGTGCTCCAAGTGAAACCATCAGTGTCTCTTTTCACACCCCTAAATAAGTACCTCGGCTGTGAATAGCGACCGAGTCCTCCCAGGCACTTGTTTGGACTGAGTCTGCCCTCAGATCGTTATTGAGAAATCAATGGGAATTTGTTAGAGGAGAGAGGATCAGAACAAATTCAGTGCACGCCGTGGGCTGCAACCACCCTGCAAAACAGCTATGGACCAGAGCTGGCTTTTGCTTTCTTTGAGAAAAATCATCCGTCTTTAGATGGATGACTTTTAGGTATCACCCAGCCCCTACATGGGAGCAGACTCTGGCTGTAGGTGCACATTAGCCCCCGTCAGTGGAAAACATTGCCATGCCCAAGGATGCGGGAGGCAAGAGCTCAGGTCGTCATGCACAAATTCCCTGACGCCGAGCCTGGATGCAGTAAGTACGCTGGATCGGGTCCTTTTGCTAACTTCTCACCATCCTGAGAGACGCCGGGATGTAATGGAGAAAGAAAACCACGCGTGCTAAACGTACGGCCGGAGGGACAAGGAAGGCTGAGGGACCCGGTTCCCGCTCAGCCCGTCTGCTTTGCTTGAACCATCTCCAGCATTTCTCTTCCAACCCTGACTTTCGTACGGTGCTGCCAAACGGACCCTCGGGGTATTTCAGACGGGGCTTGGCTCCGTTCACCTCCTTGGATTGCTCTCCCCGCCTGCCTCCTTGCAAAGCCCATGGTCGGGAGGGAGCTGCAGAGAGGTCAGAACTTTTCCCTGGTCCGCAGAAGTACTGCCAGACTCCATCTCGCCCGAGTGGCACCTTTGATACCGGAGACATCCTTGCTCCCAAGAGCCGCGAAGGCAGCTACGTTTATAAGGACCTTTGCGGTATACCCCCTAACGATGGTTATTAGGTCTTACAAAGATAAATGGCTTTAATGAGCTGAGACAGGAGTGGGTCAAAAGGCAGCCGAACGACAGAGGGGTCGGGACGCCGTGCACGTCTCCCAGCCAGGCAAACAGCAGTCAGGGAGGAGGGCTGGCGAGCGCTACGGATGGGGAAGAACAGATGGGAGTATAAATAATCTGGCAGCCTGCAAACAACATGGCGACTCGCGGGTTATTAAAGCACAGCGTGCGCAGCGAGGGCCAGCCAAGCCATCAGCGCACGAAGGAGCCGGGGATTGCTTATGTTGGGATTTGGCTTCCAAGTGAAACCAAAAGCGTGTTCGTTGTAAGCTACTGCACCAGCACGTGCCCATCTATTAGGGGAGCTGAAGACAGAAAAACCCTGTTGGACTTCCAAGTCTATTCATATAGCCAGGTCAGGATTGCCTCTGAGCAGAAAGTAACCCTTCAGTTTCTCTATTTTACACTTAAACTCCTCCAGCATACCAAATAATGGAAGAAGACACCCTAAAACACCCAAAGGGTTTATTAACTTTTGAGAGATGTCCTCCTTTTTGAAAAAAGTCAGTGTCTTGGAGAAATAGTCCATCTTACTCTTATAATTAAAACGCACAATTCATCTGATGGAAAAATAATATTTTAGAGAGGGGAGGAAAGAGTCCTGTTTAATATTTATCTTCACACTTTTCAGTGTAGGACTAGAACCACCACTCCATCCTGAATTTCAGGGAGCAGCTCTTGCCTGGATGATGGCAGCTCTTGGGGGCAGCTCTTGCCATCACTCTCCTTAGCAGAGATTTGTCCCAACTGATTCCTTCCATGTTATTAGTCTTACCATTAATTAATACTATTACTGATTACAGGAAATATCAAAAAGCTCCAGTTAGAAACAGGGGCACACTGGGCTGGGCATAGTGTAGAGCTTTTTTTGCCAGAGAGAGAACAATTTCAAGTTGGAAAAACCCAACAACTTTAAGAAAGGAGGACCAGAGGGTGGAGACAAGAAGAATGGGACCAAAGGCTATAAATCAGGAATTGCCGCCTGTCTTTGATAACACCTCTCCCTCTTAAGTGTCTGTGCTTTTCAAGTAGTTTAACAGAGTTTGGGTTAGGGATGTGACTGGTGACAGCTCCATCCAGGCTAGTCATCAGGACCCACTTTACAGCAATTGGAGAAAATTGGGAACAGGATGCCCATATGCAACATCTATGGAAAGATGATGAGTACCCCAAATCCTGGGTAGGATTTAGTTGCCCAGAGGCATCTGTGAGCTGAAAGACACCTGAGGATCCACGACATCTGCGTGGGACACACAGATATGGCACAGAAGACCAGGGGAAGCATAATGGGATGCCAGAGAAGATCCCCAGGATGCTATCTGCCTCTCTCCAGGAAACTAAATCCCATGATCTGTGTCCAGCATTCATCTTACCCAAGCTACAGGGCTTTAACTCTAGAAAATGCATTGATCCATAAGCATTAGGGCTAGAAGGTGCTGTGTTTGGAGTCTGGCTTCCTAATGCAAGGCTCTCTCTTAGAGAGCACCACCAATGCTGGTGGTGAAGGGAACAGCTGAAATTGTCACACTTAACTTGAAATCAGGCCATGGTAACAGTGTGACCACCCTTCTTCATACCCAAAGCTCTGGCCATCTTCTCAAGTGTCCTCTGAAGCCTAAGCCATCGTTTATGACCGGTACCCAGCCAAGCATGGGGAATCCCTATAGCACCCTGAAATCAGAGCAGAAACAGCAAAGGACGCAGCTCCTTGGGTTGTGGTCTTATGGAAGGATCTGCGCTCCTAAACCATTCCAACACCCTTGAAAATCCTGTCTGTATGTAGTTTTCTTTAAGGATCAACATGTTTTCTGAAAAGAACAGAACGACAAAATAGCGGGTGTGTTGCAAAAAGCTTTTGTGAAGGAAAAACTTATTCCAGGATGTGCAGTTTTCAAAACACTATGTTTAGTAGCTACATAATAGCAGCATTTTCTGGCAGTTGAACATCACTTTCCTTCTCAAAGGATCCTAAAGCATTTTACAAACACTTTCAACATATGGCCAACTGTAAAATAGCACCAGAAAAAGAGAAGATCCTGTTTGCAGCCTTCTCCCTGATTTTTCCAACCAGCTCACGTGGTCTGATGGATGGTGCCCTCTCCTTGGATGCCAAGAGGGGATCAGGGCTGCACTTCTGCAAAGCATTTTTTGAACTGCTGCCAAAGACCACCACACGCAAGTTCAGCTCTGCCACACTTCTGAGAGTTGATAATTCAGGCTCAAAGCCACGGCTTATGAGGTCTCAGGCAGAACCTAACCCTATTACATCAAAACCAAAGAGCATCACCACCAACACCAACAATGGGCTGATAAACCCATAGGAGGAGCCACTTCTTGCGCTACAAATGCGGATCTGCTTTCCCAGCACCACCACCTGGGACCGGTTTGATGGTGAACTAGTGACACTGCCCACGGTCATCCACAGCTCAAAGGACAACAGTAATTAAGTGGTGATCCAGCCAAACGTGCACGTGCTCACCGTAGGGACCGCTCACGTCTGCACAGCGAGCATACACTTACACTCTCCTCAGTGATGGATTTCTGTAGGGAAACGTGGAAAATGCGGAATATAATTGCTTGGTGTGCAGTTTACCATGTCCGCCAAAGTAAACATTTCCAGCTTTCCAGAAGATCTTTAACAGTTGCCAGCTGTCAAACCCTGTGTTTTATATCTCATCTAACACATGACAGTTACAGTAGCACGGAGCCCCAGGCACCATCTAGAGACATTATTTCTGTGCTGGGTTTGGAAAAAAAAAAAAAAAAAATAAAAAAAAAAAAAAAATTTAAAAAAAAAATTAAAAAAAAAAAATTAAAAAAAAAAAAAAGACTCCTTTGGATTCTACACTTTTTGCTGGGTTCTGGGATTATCCTTGAAGGTCCCACACATAAATATTGGCTTACCTTGTAAGATCAGACAAGTGTATTCTCATATAGTCTCCTAAAGCCTTTCCTTAACTCATATTTAAGTCATTACTACAGGAAGACATGCTCGCAGGCACAGATAAGCTCTCATATTTTTCTCCTTAATTAAGAGGCACAAGATGGGGTTGATTCACCCTGAACGGGCAGAATAAAGTGATGGCCACGCACAAATAATTTATTCAGCCTCCCGTCCTCCTAGAACCAGGGGCTTAGATAACACCAAACACTGAATTCAGCTCACCTTGTGCTCAGCTTTCACATTACAAATAAAGAAGCCCTATTGACCTAATCTTGCCTTTTTGTCCCATCTGGCCCCAAAGTAACTCTCCTCTTGGGCCATTCAAGCATTCCAATGTTTTGCATTGTCTTCTAAGAGGAATATCTTTGCAAGCTCCAACCGCATGGCACAGCAACTGGGATTTGCTGAATTTAAATTTATGACCCTCATGCAATAATTAAAATAAGTGGGTATAAGTCTGGCATGCTGAGAAGAGGCAGAAAAACAGCTGTTAGTTATAAACTTTTTTAAAAAAAGGATGTTTTATGACCCTCATCAGAAACATTCTTCACTCTTTCATATAGACAGGAATAAAATTTACACATTAGGCATTCCCTATTGTGATTTAATCCCTGCCCCACACAATGCATTTTTGATCTTGAAACTGCAAACGCAAACTTTAATAGGGTTGGCGGGTTGAAGCGTTGTATGAAATAAATGGCAGAGAATCAAAACTCTCCGCACGCCACTCCCATCACAACACGGGGCTTCTCAAACCCACGCTCGTGCCGAAAGCCAACGCACAAATCTTCCCACTTCTCCCAGCCTAGCCGAGCTTTCACATTGCAAGCAAATGAGCCGCTGCCTGGGCCATTAGCAAAGCGTTCCCAAATTAACGTTGCTAATTCAAGTGCATCTCAGCTGGGCGAGGAGCCTGGATTCCTCACGGGAAGCTGCCAGCCAGCACATCCCTGCAGAAAGGGTGAAGGTGGCACCGGGGTTTCGTGGCATGCCAGCCAGGATGGGACATGATGACTGCCTTCTTCCAGTTATAGAATCATAGAATCATTTAGGTTGGAAAAGATCTTTAAGACCATCTAGTCCAACCGTAAACCTAACGCTGCCAAGTCCCGCTAAACCATGTCCCTAAGTGCCACATCTACATGTCAACTGCACCAATTGCATGGGTGTTTTGGGGTGTCCCAGTGCAATGTTCCTTAAGGGCAGGGAAGGAACCCAGAGGGTCCCCAGGATGGTTGGATGAGCCAGGAACGGTGGTGGGGAGGACACCGTGGTCCACAAGGTCCCCAAGCAGGAGGTGACACTGGAGACAGCAGGGCACCGCTGTGCTTCAACGCACCTCCTCGAGCATCCTCTCGCACCCGCAGCCGCGCTGCCCATCACACCGCTGTTAGAAACCAGACGGGCACAGCTAGAAATCAGGATTATCTGGAGCCGTCATGATTAATAGCAGTGCAGATCTGGATGGGAAATTAAAGCCGGTGCCTCAGGGCTGAAGCACATCTCTAACTATTAAAAACCAGAGTGAGAAGAAAGAAAAGAAAAAAAAAAAAAAAAAAAGATGTGGGAGCAAAATTATCTCCCACTTCCACTATAGGTCCCTGAAGGAGGTTTCTCTGCCTTGTGGTTTGTGATCAGATGAAAATTTTGGTGCAAGGCTCACTGAAATCTGTCCAGCTTATGTCAACTTTCATACTCGTAGCCTTACAATTTCACGGTTGTATACACCGCCTTTGCACAGGTCTAACAGAATAAGACACGTTAAAAATAACGTTGGAGGAATCAGTGCCGATCACCCCCAGACCCTCGAAAAACACTGACTGCTCTCAGAATGGAAAGTCCACACATAAAACTGCATTTTATACAAACATCTCACTTGTGACCTTTCATGGTGATGTATTAGAGCAACGGCCTTTCCTGCAAAAGTTTAACATAAACTGCTAAACACTGCGTGATATTTATTCATTGCAGGTTCTGTAAGTGAAGGAAAAATGTGTATCTTTTACCTTGAACACTTCCATTGGAAGAGGAAAATTTGCTGCATCATTAAGGGATTTTTCCAGAGCGCATTTCCACTCAGATATACTCTTCAGAGAATAGATATCTAAAGCAATGACAACAACAAAAAAAAACACAACAAAACCAAGAGGTGACTGTTTGGGGATCAAATATTTTTGAAAGACTTAAGTTCCTATGTCATAAAAATGGATAGTACAAGTGAAATGAATAGTGTGTATATTCCAAGCTGTACAGCGTGGATAAATTCAACACAAAAGCAACTAGCAGGGGCACATTTCAGGAAGATTGTGTTTTATATCCTGGAGTAAAACCCAGAAAAATGCATGTCCTTCATTTTCTGCTGAAGAAACGAGAATCGTACTGTCTCATTACTTGAAAATAACAAAAACTCTCCTTTGATTTTCAATTCTCAAAATACCTGATGTTTCCAGTTTGAGGAGCCTCAGGTCTTCAGCCGATATTAGTTATATTTGAACAAAACCAGAAATATCTTTACCAAGGCTTCTGTTCATTGGAAAGTTTGTTGTTTTTTTTTTTTATTGCAGCGTTGGGGTTTTTTTGCGGTGGGTGGGGGTAAGTGTGGGAAGGAACATTTCAGCTAGATCTCTGTCCAGACCCCTTTTTTGGTACCACACTCAAACCAGAGTATCACACCAATTCAAAGATTTACACTTACGAATTTTCATCATTATACTTTTAGGCAAAATCGTTGTGCAGATTCACATTGCTTTCAGTGAGTTTCTTTAAATAGGTTTAATATTATTAAATCATTCTATTAACAAGCCCTTTATGGTTCAGTGCAGTGAAACGCCTATGAATCATCAAAGGAAACAATGTAGGAAACAATACTATGATGAAGAACATTATATTGGATTTACTTCTGCCCTAGAAAACATATTGTTATCCTGCACATAACAAGCTATTGCAGAACATTCATATCAAGGTCTTAAAGAGACAAGATAGGTAGATAGATTGCAACAATTATTAAAATGGAAATGAACATTTACTCAATAATAAACTTGAACCTTGATACGAAGTGAACAGTGTGAAGCTTCTGTCGGTTTGGCTTCACGCACTTACATCACAGTTCAATTTGGCCCAATTTGTATTTCAATTCTGTACATCTAATAACGATATATATTTACTAGCTAGCAAAGATTTACTGCTGTATCTTACAATTCCGAAGGAGGAAATAAAAAAATATGTATAAAAAAGGAACTGGCAAGCACTGTTTTCACCTAGCACTGACAGTACAAGAGAATTTTATGCTCTCATCTCAACAGATTTAAGACCTTATCAAAATAGGATTTGCAGAATCACTCACTGGAAGTGGATGTATTTATACTTCCACTATATCAAACCTCGCTACTTCAGAACAGACATCAAGGATATGCATATGAATTTAAACACACTTAAAGGGAAATGTTAACCTTTCAGGGCGGTATTTTTAATTCCTCAACTGTCTGCTTATTAATGGGAATATACATTTCAAGTCTTTGTTTACAGCATGTGCAGTGGCCATAAGTGTTAATAAGTGCACTCTTTATCTAATTGTTCATTATTTTATAGCCTTGTTGCTCCAGTTCTTCCTTACTTGCAGAAGCTCTGATCGGCTTGAAGCGCAGGGAGGGAAACGACTCACCTCGTTTCTTCCTTTTTGGTTTAAATGATGCCAAACAGAGAAATACTCAATACAATATGATTTTGCCCCAAGCTGCAGCCAGCCCGTTGTTTCAACTAACAAGAAGTCTCAGCTTTGGAAAATGCTGCTGAATGCTCCCTGGACAGAGCAAGCTGAAAACAGACCCTCGCTTTCTACTATGATGGCGGCGAAGCATAGGAAAGAAGAAGAAAGTGGCATTTTGGGCAGTTTTGCCCAAAATCAGTGAAAACAAGCAGCAACTTCTTCGGGCAGCGTCAACACAATTCGAGAGATAAAGACAACTCCAATGGTTTCAATAACCAGCAAGCAATATCATGCGCATTTAATTAGTGGCAGCTCGCTTATGCTGGCAAGTATATGGACACTAAATCGCACGGTTAAAAGAGCATAAAGCATTTTGTTTAAGTGATAGGGTTGCAGGTAATTGAACAAAGTGTACTGTGTCAATTTGTATTTAGGTTAACAAGGAGTGAGCAATTAAAATGACTGCCAATTTGTCTTTAAATAGAAAGTAACATAAAACGAGACGATCTCTTCCTCCATAAACAGTCGAGGCAAGACCTTCAATGGCTCTGTGTCAAGCAGCCTGTGCCAATTTGCACTAGCAAGGAGGCTTATTTTGGATTCAGATATATATCTGAGGGAAAAAATAAGCTATGACCCCTTTGCCTCAGTTAAAAGGGCTCACAAGACATACAAAGTCCCTGGAAGTTGCCATTTGGAGAAGACAGCCAGGATGCTATTTCCTAACGACCCTCTTGCACACTCTTGTACATTAAGTGGGTGCTAGGATGTGGATGGCTTCAGAGAAGAGACCTCTCCATCCAAAATACTGTAGGCATTTGGATCCATGGGATCTCCTTTATATGAGATGCTCTGCTGCTTGAAAGACTGACCTCAAACTGCTGTGCAAGGTGAAACCCAACCTGGCAGGTCCCAGAGGTGGATCAACACGGAAAAATCACAGCCCAGACACAAAAGGAAATAAAGCTGAAGGTGCATATGCAGCATCCAAGTCAAGAGCACTGTCACAACCTGCAGAACTGACGTATAACTGAACATCCGCATTTGATAGCAATTGAACACGCAGCCTGATTTGGGGAGGAGCTGCGTGTCCTCGGCATCTCTTCGGAGGAGATTCATAACAGCTTTGATATACGGTCTAAGGCTGTTCCTGTTATCGATCAAGGAGTCACCTTAACTGGCTTCAGATGTTCAAAAGTTAGACAACCAGGTCTGTTCATTGCTTTCAACCCCCCCGAGTGGAAAAAATAGGCTTATGAAGCTGTCATTTCATCTGACCTACGTTACACATGTCTTAAGCATCCCCTTTTCTCCACTGATCATAAAGAGAGAGCAATAGCTCATACTGAACTGTCTTTTTGATGCCTACACTACAACAGGTGAATCTAATCCCCGATGTGTAAAAAACAAACATACTGCCCACAGACTCCCTCTCTTTCCTAAGAAGGTCCACACTACGTCTGTCACACAACAAAGGTCTTTCTAGTCTAAATCCTATTTACTACAGAAGTCACTTGGAAGGATGTAAGCAGGCAAGGATGTGTCCCTGGCACACTCTCCTGGCCTGAGGTCCTCAGGAAATTGCATTCTTTGACAGTTTATGGTTTAGCAGCTTCATCCCTGCGTTTCTTTAGAGACCTCTGCTGCCAGCATCTCATCCTGACAACTCACTACTGCTTGCCTACCTGCTAGCTCCAAGATTTCTTCTGCAGACTCTTTAATTTGAAAGAGATCCCCTAAGACCAGCCACTTGGCTTTTTCCTTCTTCTTCCTCTGGGTTAACGTCTCATACACTTTATTTATCCATTGTGCTTTATGAACATGCTGATGTTAGGTGGACATCAAATGGCCGATATAGCCCACTACGTCAGAAGTGGAACAACCAGCATTCCTGCCTCCAGAAACGCATCAGATTCCCATTTCTGACTGGCTGTTCCCTGGAGTGCAGAGCCTGATAACTGGGTAAACCAGAAGAGGAGATCAAAGAAAGATCATCGGGGGCAGCGTTCAGGAGAGGACTTGTGAGAAAATGGAAGTGTTCAGACCCAAAGGGTATTTTCTCAGCAAACTCCTATGAGACCCAACTTTAGGAGGTGTAAAGTAATGACCACCTATTTAAGTCAATGGAAGTCAGGAAGAAGATCCGGGCACTGAATTAATAACAACATTCACTAAAAAGTGAATGACCAGAGAAACGCCAAGGAGAGGAAACAGATCTCAGATGAAGACAGATGAGAACAAGAGAAAGAAATTTTAAAAGCAGTTAAATCAAGGAGAAGGGAGAAGAAACATAAACAACTTCAGCATAAAGAAGAGTCCAATAACAAGTTTAGAGACAAGACAACTGAAAAAATGAAAAGAAAAAGAAAGCCGGGGGGAGGGGGTGGGAATCCATAGAGAAGGAAGCACAGGTGGATAAAAGGAGGAAAGAGTAGAAAGAGAATGGAATAAACAAAGAGGGAGCACAAATCTCATTTGGGCCATTTCTGTATTGATTCACCAAACCTATACAGGCCAAGAAGGTGCAAAGATGGTCAATGAAGACATTTTTCTCTGTAACACAAATACTCTGTAAAAGAAGAGAGCGAGTGATAGTCATGCTCTCCAGCGTTCGCATCTAATTTAGAAGTGATGGGGAACATTGATTCCTACCTATCAGTGAAGAAAAACACACGCTTCCAAAAATCATTTGAGACCCCAAGTTAGACCCGAGACCCAGACAGACTTGTGAACACGACAATTGCACGTATCAGGGTAACCTCTCTGAATCAGGTGCAATGGACAGAAGCCACATTAGAAATACCTACCCAAAGGAGGGCTACCTTTCTGCTATCATTTGACACTCATTGCAAAACTTCACCCACAGCACAAGGAAAATGAGGTACGGACCTGGACAAGTTTTTCACCTACACAGGAAAAGGTGGAATAGGTCTGCTGGGTCAAAACCTGTGCATTAACCAAGAAAGCACCTCATCTCTCAAGAGAGGTGCAAACAGCTAGCAAATGGGAGCCATGATCCACAGGACTTGGCAAATAGCTTTGTGATCCCAAGCATAAGCCACAACTTTATGAAAAATACAGATGCTGCACGCTTTCTGCTCCAAAGAAGACCATGCATGCAACAGTCTAAGCTGTCATGTTTAACTAGATCCCTAACTTCAAGAGAAATCAAGTCAACCAACTTGACTCAACCAACTCAGCCAACTTAAGACAAACGCAGAGCTAAACGCCCTGAGCAGAGAGAAACCCAACCGCCCAGAAACTTCCACAAAGTCTTGACCGATATTATTGGGTGGTGGAGAAAATTCACCCTCCCAGTCACCCCCCACTGTAAAGGGGCAGAGCCTAGATGGAAGCATATCTCCAAAGCCAGCCCCAGAACCTGTCAGTGAATGCCTCTGCAAGTGTTTCTCCAGCAGGCTTCAAGCAGCCCTGAGCCCCTCCTGTGTGCTGTGGTCCCTAGCCCATGTCCTGCTTGCTAAACCTGAGTAATGCTTAGTGTTCCCCTACACTCAGTCTTGCAATCATTCCTTCCCTGCCATTTTGATCCTGCTCCTTTTGCCAAACCCCATCCCACTGTTTGGAATCTGATTCCAGCTGACCCCCACACTCTGCTCTTGCCCAGCCTCCTGGCCCAGCCTGCTTGTCCCCGATTCCTCTGCCTAGCTCCCGTCCCTTGAACTTCTCCTACCCCTGGATTTGTGACTTCCAGTTTCTGACCCCAGACTGGCTTAACTGCAATCCCTACCTCTCTCTATCCAAGCTGGTTTGAACACTAAACTCAACTCTAGCGAGCTGCTTCTCCAAGTTGCAATCTCCTGATGTTCAATCTGGTCTGACATACTCGCAAAGACTTCACTCCCTTGGAGAAAATGCAGGACAAAATCTGTGGTCTTTTAAACCCGAAAGACCCCCTCTACCCTTACTCAAAGGAGTATTTTCTTAGCTTCTAGCAACAGACACCCCATAACCCCTCGATGGGCAGGTTGACATGGACAGGCAGACAAACCCAGCACTCTCACTGCACTTTCTGACTGGTTACACACAAGGCAGGTCTCACTCCGCAGATGTACAGCAATGTTACAGCTGAATATGAAAGACCTGTGTTAGAGGGACCATAAGGGTCCCAAAACACTTCCTCCAGCACTGGGAAATTTCATGGAGGTCTACTGCTACCCAAGAGAAATGTGTGTGGCCATGGAAAGACAAACAGGCAAGGGGTCCTTGGTTGAGGGGAAAGCAAATGGAGCCTAGTATATGCTGAGAGGTATCACCTAGGACTTGATTTGAACAGCAGAAGACTGGTTCCCATTGAGGCCTCCACCAGGATGCATACAGTATGGCCAGGAAGAGCTGGCCACTGAAACGCCAATGGAAAGGGCTGGGCAAGCAGGCACATCCGTGGACTATTCCCATCAGCTCTGCTTCTTGGCGGAAAACTGCACAAAACTCCTCTTATTAGACAACGCTTCCTTCCAGGAGTGAAGCTAAACTGAATTTATTAAATAAATTTAATACAGTTTACCTGACCCACTCTGAACCCAAATTAGATGGCTCTCACGTACCATCTGTGTTACATCTAGAAACTCCTGTCAAAGCAATGTGAATGCTGGAAAAGAAATGGGTTGCACGAGTATCTCAAAACATCAATAAATGCCACAAAGGGAGACGGTATTTTTAGGAGGCTCTTTACCTGCAGGTGGGTCCATTCTGTATTTATTCTCTTGACACCAACCGACTGGTCGAAGTCTGCAATCCAAGTAAAACAACCACTGGTCATAGGATTCAGTCTCCTCCAATCCCACATAGCGAAGGCGTAATCTTCCTCCAACATTTTCAACCACACTAACTATCCAGTACTGAAAGGGATTCTGGGAATCCTGCAGCTCTATTAAGGAATCAACTGTAATGAGGTCTACAGGGTTTTTTCCTCGCAGAGGCTGTTTGAATAGAAGCAAAACTCCTTATTTTAAACTTTATTTGAAGACTTCTCAAGGCAACAGATGACAGCAGAAGATTATTTTTGTTTTTCACACCATCATCCAAGCGATCAGCAAACAGTCTGTTCTTCTTCTATTTTACCCAATGTCTTCCAAGTGCAAATTCAGAAGTAAAACAGAAAACAACAGTTGTGCTAATTTCTCAACCGACATCATCAACAACAACAAAAAAGAATAATAAAAGGTGGAACAGCTCTTAAGTCACATCCACTTAGGATGCCCCTGAACAACTCAAAGCCCAGTTATAATGGAGGATTTCAAACCAAATTCTCATTGACTGCACCTGGTAAGAACCAATCACAGGACTGGACGCTGGCATTTGCCTAAAAGGCGACTACTTTGGGCATGACCCTGAAATTGCCCTCTGTGCACTGATCTTTCCCACCAAAAGCTTCCTCTCATTCCTACTGTCATGTAGAGCAAATTATTCCCCACAGCCATGGATGCGAGAGTCGATGGTGGTTACTCCAAAGCCAACGGCAGGTTCCCACCAGCTTAAGCAGTCTTGGGATCAAAGCCCAAGGCACACAGGATTTGTCAGGTCAAGCCACCATGCCCAAAAAATCCCAGTGACTGAGGTTATTTGCTTACACATAGTATTTTCTGTGATCCCAGTTTTGCAACCATTAAACATGTGCTTAACTTTACACCTGCAAAGCTGCCAACCGCAGGCATTAAAAAACCATGAGACGCTTTGCAGAATGACACCTTTGGGGCTCAGTGTTTTTGTTTCGTGATTGTGAGCATCTCTTTGTTGTCGAGCTTTTCTCCACTAACATAACAGTTAGATTTCTTCTTTTTTATTAAATGCAAGTTCCAATTCTTATGCAATTTCTCAATTCCAGGGCTTTGAGAGCAGCACTAATAAACACCCCAAGAGTTGGGAGCATTGGTCCCCAAAGGAGATGCTAAGCACAGGCATAATATATTAAAAACAAGGACTTTTCTGTTTTCCTGTGTGTTTGTCCCACTTCTACTTAATTAAACAATATAAACTTTTCACACTATTTTTAAAATATTAATTCTGTAAATCAGAGTTAGCCCAGGATGGTTCTTTGTAGGGGTAGCTAGAAAAAAAAGAGAGAAGAAAGCCTTATTTTTAAAAAAAGTTCCCTTTTCTATTGAATTTTGAAAATATTCAGAATTTTGAAATGCAACCAATTTTCACTACATCTCTCTCAATCCAAAAATGCAGGCAACAGAATGAGAATTTGGTAAAAAGTGTAATTAAAATTAACTAAGATCTTATCACATGCACAGTTTTAACCAGCTCTATGATTAATAGATATTTCTCAGAACAATATATTTGCCATTATAAGTCACTCCTCTATAGTGTAAGCTACAAGCACCCGTATAATCTCTTCAAACATTATTTCATAGCAAAATGCAGTGTCAGAATTTAATAATATAGTAGAAATCTACTTTAATGGGTTTTTTCCTCTCATACAACTGCTTCATTGCAACAAAACGTTCCTTAATATGAAACGATGGTGTAATGATTTAACTTATTATAATAAATCCCTGGCTGTATAAAAGCGAATATTGCTTCTCTGATTTGTGTGCTAAATTTTAAGCCAATGGGTTGTCACCTACTCCTGAGAACTGAATGGCTAAGATTAATAATTGGCTTGCATGAAATATTAACATTTACCATAATGCAAGAACTCTTTATATGCATAGCTAGCATGTTAAAAAAAAAAAAAAAAGGTATCACTACATATTGATTTAACAGTACAACAACAATCTGCAGCACTCACGAACAGCAAATCTGTCAACAGGGGGTTACATACATTGCACAACACAGACAGCACTAAGCACATATACCGCATAAAACACCAGAAAAGGGTCAGAAACTGTTTCAAGCCAATGCGCCGCTTTCTCTCTCTGCAATTCTGCCTCTTTTCTCTGCCTGCGGACAGGGAACGGAGAGGTTCGCGATGGCACTGGCGTACACCAGAGACGGGTGTTGGACACCACCAGCTTTTTGCATGTGCCACCTGGGAGCGGTCCAGGGACGGGGACGCAGCAGACCCGAGGACGTGCGTTATTTCGGGTGTGCAAGGGCTGTGTGGCTAACAGATTGGGGGGGAGGAAAAAAAAAAAAAAAAAAAAAAATCCCTGATGGTACGCTATTAATTCTCTCTGCCAGGCAGCTCGTACCGCACAGGCATGTGGAGTAAAGGATGCGGCTGTGGCAGGTGGGAGCGACCAGGGACAAAACGATCAAAAACGGTGCCTGGATGCACACTCGCTTCCAAAAAGCCAACACGAGTGCTAAACACAAAGGTAAACCGTCTTTACGCCCGCACTCTCAGCCTAAATACAGAGGGGCAGAGAGCATTATCTCCTGCAGGATGGGCTGTTTCCTCTCCAAATGCCCACACAAGCCCCGATGGAGAAGGTGCCCTGCTCCCATGGTTTCAAGGTGAATCTGCGGGATTTTTGTCCGAGATCTCAAGTCATGCTGAGGCTGCCCCAGGTGCAAGTCACCCTGTGAATATGCTGCACAGACTGGGCTCTTGGCCATATGGGTGCATCTAAAAAACCAGCCCCTTCTTCTCTCCTGACTACGGACGACCGAGGCCACCTCACCCAACTGCCCTACTAAATCCGACTGCTGTGTTTAGGTGGAGGGAATGTCCCGGGGGGGGTTATTTCCATATACACATAAACAGATAGTGCTTCCCATCAACCTGCTAAACCTCTTCTCCAACCTGCATCCTGGCTTGAAAGCTCAGGTCACCAGTTTGCTGAATCTAATGGGGCACTGAAGGGCTGTGTCCTCCTTCCTACAGACTCCCTCCATGCTCTCCTTCACCACCCAGCATTTTTTTTTTTTTTTTTTTTTTTTTTTTTTTTTTTTTTTTTGAGTATCCAACTTTCTAAGAACCACCCTCCAGCTTGGCAAAAGGCAAAAGAAACTACCCATCGCTGGGTCAGAAGCAGAGCCAGCGGAGTCAAGGCAACGTTGCCACCGACTTTTGGCCAGCGCTGGATCAGACTCCGTTGCCGGCACACAGACGCCGCAAGCACACAACCCTACACATCGGAAGCGCAAACACTGCTGCAGCATGCACACCGCGACACCGTATCAGATAGAAACTGCAATCTAATACATACGCCTTCCAGTAAATTTGCAGGTGCAGTCCGGGCGCCGGTCAAATCGTGTATGAGAAACTCTGTCCAGTCCATGTATTTCTCTTTGATTGCTGGGGAGGGTGAGGAAAGAAAAGAAATGCTTAGCACAGCAGACTGCAATGGACTTCCCACATGTATTTTAGAGACATCTCAGGGTTTACCAGCTCCAAAGTCTGCAATCGAGACCAGGAGAAAAGCTGGTTTCTTGCCCAGTTCCTTGGGCAACCCATGCACACGGTTACAACCCAGCGTGAGGGAAGGTGTTGCTCCACTGATAATGACTTACAACAGCGTGGCTTATCATCTCCCATTCAAAACTGGCCACCGCTTGTGTAACCGCTCGTTTCCTGCTTACCACGTAGGCTGAGATATGATTTATAAAGTCTCTTTGTATGTTCACTAATGACCTCCGAGAAAAAAAGCTGTGCAAACTTTCAGTTCCTCGACAGGACAACAGAAACTCCAGGCGCTTTCCCCTTGCAAAGCAGAAAAATCAACCCTGAGAACATCGTACGTCAGCTGCCAAGTCAACACACTTGCAAGAAGAAAGACTTAAAGAATCTATCAGGAACTTCTATTTCATTTTAGAAAAAAATCTGATAATTTCTGAGCTAAACACTGTAAGCCTATGCTACTTTAGGATCTGTATCCACAGAGTTGTGTAAGATTTGAACTGAAATATATAAATGTTGCCTCTGGGATTCAAGTTCTGGTTCAATCCCTGTTGAAATCGGTAAAAGTTGGGCACAAAAAGGCAATTTAGCAAATCTCAGCTTCAGAGCTACAGACGCCTCTTCAAATGCATTGTGCGTTTGCAATTGGAAACCCAAAAACCAGACTTTAATTCCACCTGCCTGCAAATGGGAATTAAATTACATCAGAAACATTTTTCTCTCCCAAAAATTCTTACTTATGTGTGAGAAAACCAACAGTGATACCGTTATGCTGCTAATATAGCAACACCCATAGAAGGGAAAAATCGCAAACATTTGAAAATTAGAACGTTTCCTCTGAACAAAAAACTGGATACACGGCTTAAGGACCATTACCCCACAGGGGAGCCCAGGAAGGTCTGTAATTAACCAGCATAGGTCCAGAATAATTAAATGATAGCAGCCCTCATGGTTTGCTCAGAGGAAGCGGAGTCCTTTGCTCCACACTTTAAGGAAATACCATGTTAGTCAACCAAGAGCAATCCGGTCTGAAACACTTTGTGCTTCCACACACATCAGGGTGGGATTTCTAAATGTTTTAAAAGCTCGGTGACCGTGACTTCTCAGTCCTTCCCAGAGATGGGCGTCAGCAGCCGCACTGCCCCGACAATGCAGAACCTGAGGTTTTGGACCTCTGAGAAGGGGCAATCTCGGTGGTTAAAGCAGGAGGACTACAGACTGGAAATGCAAACAGCGTTGTGGGCACAAATATTGCCACTGTTACCTCCAGGCAAGGAGACCAAACCTGAGCTTTCTCATAACGCATCCTCAAGCCATCCACTGCCAAACACTGAATTAAAAGAAATGCAAAAAGGGAGCGTTGTGTTTGCCCAAGGACAGTTACACAACATTGCCACAAAACCTGGCACAACATGCTCGTGGTTGGGCTTCCATCCAGCATGGGTGCTTGGCAAACTTGGACTCTGGCCCATACTCAATTTATATCCTCAATATCTTATGCAACACATACAGTTGGCCATGGACGAAGACAGAAGCCATGCCCAGCAGACCTTACATCAGACCTCATTTCTGAGTTGTGCTCCTTTTCCCCAAAAGCCAGTTCTCCCAACGTCACTTGACCTATACATTCAGTTTATAGATCTAAATTACTTTGAAAGTGCATTTAAATGTATTTAAAATTAGCAAACCTTAAAGTGCTGGACTTGAGCCTCTATAAAATAATACTTGAACTTGCCTGGAACTGTTCTAAGTCTTTTGCAGCACTGATTTTGCATGACTTGCAGGAGATTTATGACCTTTACATTATTTAAGATGAAGGAATAGCCTGAGAAGAAATGGTTTATACAGGGTACTTTCTCTCTCAACATTCCTGTTGCGTACACCTCATCAGTTCCTGTCCACCTATGTTAGGATAAAGAAAACAAGCTTAATTTTGGCATCAGTGAGAAGATAGTAATTGCTGTAATGAATGAGAGTGGAGTCCCTCTGGTTCAGACTTCTGCCTCTCGCTGCGAACAGCACTGGGTGCATCCGAGAAAGGTGCAAGTTGAACTTCATTTTGGCTTATACCCACAAAGTTGTCAGACAAATTTTGAATGCCAGAGCTTCATTACTAAGGAATGACAAATGTGATAAAAAGAACACGGTTCGAACTTTCAAAGCTGGCAGGAGGAGGAGGGAGGAATAGGATTTTCAAAGTTGACAACAGATTTCAGGGGCCTCCATTTCCAGATGCCCAATTCGAGATGTCTTAACGGTGCCCGATTCACAGATCTTGCTGTCTGTCAGTCAGTCCCCCTTCTAATGCCTCTCAAACAAACAAAAAAAACCACCCAAAAATCCCTTGTCCTTTTTAAAAGACTCGCACCTCACAACTTTTTGACACCTAAATAAGATGGTGCCCCTCTCTGCATTCAAATCTGGATTACAGGCTTCCAAAGTCCAAAAGTGCCAAGGTGACCTTTGTTTTCAGAATAAACAGACTCGGCTGAAAAAACAAGCTACTCCCATTTTCTGAGTGGTTTCAGAGCCATCCTCCCCAAACAAATCTAGTATCTGGTGTTTTGCTTTATTTTATGCTTCTTTTGTGGTGTAGATAAAGGGACTCTGGAAACCTCTGGGAGAGAACAGATTGCACTGGAAGTTTTAGGAACAGGGATTTGCACTGTTTTCTGTGCCTGTAGACCACAACTGGGCTTCTCAGTAGTACAGTTCAAGTTATTACAACGCAAATATTAATTTTTAGTAGTAATGAAGTGAATCTGAATCATCACGATACCTGCAAAAGCCTTCCGAGGACCAAGCAAAATGTTAAACAAGAATATTCAAACAAAGGCAAATCCGCTGGGTAAATGAGAATATCTGGCAGTGTAATGCATGGGTGCCCAACCTGAGCATCCATCTCAGAAAATGCTGGTGCTTCTCTGGTATATCAGAGCCAGCACCTGTGAATTGAAGCACTGATTTTCAATTGGTAATTCACATTTTCACTTGCTAGCTACAGAAAAAGACCCAACTGAACCTCTCCTACTGCAGACAGGCTGGAAGAACTCTGCTTTTAGAGCCCATCTGCAGCTGGCTGACCAACCGGTGGGACGGGAAGGTGGACAGGACAAAGGATCCTGTTTCACAGGGACCTAAGCTCCACTAGTATTGCTACTTTCAAAAGAATTTTTCCTTCCTTAAATAACTTCAGTGAGTCAGGAGTGGTCCGCGGGGCTCAGATATCCATATTTTCTCTACCTTTCAATGTATCCATCTTCCCAGAAGACCTCTGTGAACCTCCTCCACCCAGAACCTGTCAAGCTGAACGCACCTCCAGAATCTCAGCTAACATCTGTGGTACCACAGAAGGCAGGGGAAACACACACACACGAGAAATAAAGCAAAAGAAATCTCATCAATCCTTTCAAAGAGAACCATGTCACGCAGGGAGGTAGGGCCTTCTACAAAAGAGAAAAGCCACAGGGGACAAAATGTGTCCTTCAAACCTTCAAATGCAAATACTCCGACGAGACCCCTCCAACCACAAAGTTGGCACAAGCAGTAATTTACAAGCGCATGATTAATGTCACCCTAATAATTCATGCCACCCTAGCCCTTACTGAGCTACATAGACTCAAAAGGTGGTAAGAAATCTTCATAGAAAGAAAGTCCCTGGTACTTCTGTCTGTGTGGCAGAGGAGGAAACATCCCTCGCCCTTCGTAACCCAGGGAGCTGGCAAAACTGGCAGGAAGACTCTTACCAACGCATAAAATCCTCTCCAAACAGGGGTAAGTACTGAAGTCCGTCTGTCCCTTTGCACACCCACCCTTCCCTCACCAGGCACAGCTCGCCTGTGAAGATGGGAAGGGGACTGCCACCCATACCACAGTGGAGCTCCAAATAGGCCCAATGACAAGAAAACGTTTGAGATATTCTAGTTACTTTGAGGCTACTTTGCAAATTATATCCTAAGCAGTGATTGCTTGCTTGACCAAGACGACGATAACATAATCACACGATTGGTCCTGTAGAGCATGAGGCTTTGATGCTCTACAAGGACAGAGCTTGACCAAGAATCCCAAAGTTGCTGTGAGCAACACACCCATCTTAGAGCCATCCCATAGTCCTGCACAGGGTCTGCTGTGCACAGAAGTGACCGATACGAGATTGTGCAATAGTCTGAGACCCCGGGAGCCAACGGCCATCATATTTATCATAGTGAGAGGAAATGATTCAAGAGAAGCAGAGACATGGTAGCAGAAAAAAAGACTCAGTTTAGTGATCCCACTGACGCAAAGGCCACAGCATGAGCTGAACTGAATGATTAAACACTAGATAATCCAGAAAGGAGACAGGTATTAGCAACACTCTCACCACGGAAAAAGCATCGGTCAGAGCTTGCACCAGATTAGACACAGCACAGCCCAAACACAAGGCACGCATCGCACGAAGCGATGCTCCTGAGACACCAATGCCCTCGTAACTGCTTTTCTTCCCAGGTTTAGCAGGCGACACCACAGCCCTGTTTGGAGCTGCAGCTCGTGTACGCAGACGTGCCTGCTTCCTTTGGATCGGGTTCAGTTCATCTTGGAGCCGGCATGGGTGGCTGTTTTCACACCTCTGCAGCTCCAAGGCCAAAGGCTTTAAAGCATCTTCCTGCCATAAAAATGCCACCGAACCACCTGCCTTAGAGTAAAGCAGCCCAAAACAGAGGCCAGATCTGCACGTTGCTGGGCCAAGGTGTATCCATAGCAGAGCCAATAGCTCTGCTCCCGACTGCAGTCATGCAGGACTAACTGCACAGAGAGGAAAATCTATCTGGATCTAGATCGCTACAGAAAGACCTGAGAAAGATCCCACACTTCTCTCCCCAGTTCCTGAGGAGCAGTTGTAGTGGTGCACCAATTCCCAGACTCGGCACCGGGCTGCGCTGGTTGAAGCTGAGCCCAGGCTTTGCTTCCTCCTAACAGACCTCCGCGAAATTATCCACACCTGCAAAATTAAAAACCAAGTATCCCGACTCCGCTGCAGTCTTTGCAGCGTGCTACCTTCGTGTCTCCCGCAGGAAAATGTAAAGCCCTCCTGCCTCCTTCAATGAAAAATGTTCATTTCAGAGAGCAGCTTCTAGTTTGGCAGATATTATAGCAGATTCTTAAATTAGAAAGAAAAAGGATCCTTCCACATTAAGACTCTTATTTCCACAGAAATCACGGTACAGGTTATAAAACTGAGCTCCCCTTCCACAGGGCTGAACTCCATCAAAAAACGGATCCCGCTCAATATCCCTCAAATAATAATAATTCTTCCCACTTCTTTCTCTACTTGATTCACCCTGCCCCCAACCTCTCCGACTCCCATTCCTCTCTCCCCTTTCAGCTCCCTACCATTTTCTCACTTTTACTCATTTGTCTCATTTTTCCCAAGCAAACGACTGTGGGTCGGGGCCGGACCCGACCGCTCCAAACCCGGGCACGGTGGCAGGAGCCGAGGACCAGGGGCTGCTGCAACCCGGTCAGTGGTTGAAGAGCAAAGTACCGTTAGCATCGCTCACCACGCACCAGGTTTCCACCATCAGCTGCTCAAAACCAGCCCTTTCCCCTTGCACTGTGCGTGCTGACCACGAAAGCCATGCAAACAGAAAAGGCCAAAGATCCGCACGCCCTGCGTCACCACATCCCCCGTAATCCCAGTAACCGCGCGCCGGAGAGCGGGACAGCACCTTTATTCCCGGTGCACAACCAGCTGCCCTTGCAGTCCTGTCGATCTCTGTGCCCTGCCTCCGCCACAGCATATAATGGGTTCAGATTTATTTGCCTCTCTAGAGAAATAGGAGATTAAAAGAACATTTACAGTCCCATGAAAGCACTGAGTCACAGGTGCTCCGTTCAATGAATATGAGATACTATTATCGCATTACCAACTCTTGGGATTTTATCTAGTTGTGCTGGTTTTGGCTGGGATAGAGTTAATTTTCTTCATAGTAGCTGATATGGGGGTGTGTTTTGGATTTTTGCTGGCAACAGTTTTGATAAGAGAGGGATGTTTTCATTACATTCATTGAGCAGTGCTTACCCAGAGCCAAGGGCTTTTCTGCTCCTCACCCCACCAGCGAGGAGGCTGGGGGGGCACAAGGATTTGGGAGGGGACACAGCCGGGACAGCTGATCCCAACTGACCCAAGGGACATTCCAGACCATGGGACGTCATGCTCAGCATATAGAGCTGGGGGAAGAAGGAGGAAGGGGGGACATTCGGAGCGATGGCGTTTGTCTTCCCAAGTCACCATTAGACGTGATGGAGCCCTGCTGTCCTGGGGATGGCTGAACACCTGCCTGCCCGTGGGAAGTGGGGAATGGATTCCTTGGTTTGCTTTGCTTGCACGTGCAGCTTTTGCTTTCCCTATTAAACTGCCTTTACCTCAACCCACGAGTGTTCTCACTTTTACTCTTCCGATTCTCTCCCCCATCCCAACGTGGGGGGAGCGAGCGAGCGAGCGGCTGCGTGGGTTGAGTTGCCGGCTGGGGTTAAACCACGACACTAGTCTCCTAGTAGTTGCTGGTTTTCTTAAAGCCGTTTCTCCCAGGGTCATGGGTTTATATGGAAATCCTCATTTTCTTTTTGTTTTTGCAACAACAGTACACTGCAAAGCACAGGAGAAACTGAAATCTGAAAGACTGAGAAGACAATGGAAAGAACACGTACTTTTTTTTTTTTTTTTTTGGCCTTTTATGTTTTGTTTTTGTTTTTTTTTTTTTCCCCCAAACCACTCCCTCAACTGACAAGAGCAAGGCTCAGGAATTTGAACTGCCACATTCAGTAAAAGAAAAGAATTGTAGCACAAAGGCATTACGGTGTTACAGCACCTAAATAAGCTACTCCTCAGGAACACCTTTACATACCCCACGGATACCCTCGCCCTTCCCAGATACAAGGGAAGATATAAGAAGCATAAACAGAGGTAGAGTGGGCCAGGACTATGCTTCCAGCCACCAGACTCCACCGAGCAAGCAGTGTGCCATTACTTCAAACTAACGCGTGATAATACAAATTAATACATAATGCATGACTGAATACCTACGCCCATCTACCCACCTACCATTTGAGCATGTTGAGCACAAGCTTGCAGGCTTGAGGACCACCTAACGCTAGCTCATCTGAGGGGATCTGAGCTGCTGCCACCAGTAACGGGGCCCAGGACAAGTATAACATCAAATTATGTTCATTTTTGTCCTTTAAAAAAAAAAAAAAAAATCATTAGAAAGAATGTTTTTCATGTTGGTTTTTTTTTTTTTTTTTTAATAACCCTGGATCACCAACAACCTGTCGACACCTTGACTGGAGAATCCCCACTGGACCCCATCAACCTCTAAACAACAGCGTTTCGATTTTCTCATATGTGAAGTGAGGAACAGCATCTTAAACAGCTTTGTAAAATGGTTTAAAATCTCTGGGATAAATCTGCTAAGTGACAACACTCTCATTGCGGCAACTACTCTTATTATTAAAAATAGAACTCCTTCCTAGCATTGGAATGAACAAAAACGGTTAACAAAGAGGAATTATAGCTGGGCAGGACTTGGGCAATTCTTGTCACTCCATTATGAAGGAAACTAAAATACCAGGTCCTCATAAAAACCCCAATTTTTTAAACAAGTAATTCAAGATGTTCAAAAGTTTATATATGGATATTATACATATATATTTAAGATATGCAGGGTTTGGAAAGGTAAATACCATATTGCACAAATATAGAAAACTTGTAATATTGATATTTTAAAGCTGTCACACATTTGATGCAATATTTATATGTTATAAAAGTCTTAACATTTAAATGTTATAACTATGTTAGAAAGGTCTAAATGATAGAGTCAATATGAGATGTCTTTATATCGAAATAACATAGAATGCTAAAACAATTTGTTTAGACTTCACCCATCAAAACAATTTGTCAAAACTGACATGTTCTCACAAAATATTTCCATTTTGATAAAACAGCATTTTGACAGAAAACGGTGGGATCCAAACATTTTCATTCGGCTTGCTGAACTATATACGTCCTTGTGAACCAGACTGGATGTGAAAATAGGACGGGGGTGTGAGTGCTGTCCCTGCTCCTGTGCTGTGGCTCAGGCTGTGCCTACGCTGCTTTTGAACCCTCCCCGAGTCCTTCAGGGCAGGGAACATCCTCTGCTGCACAGCCTACAAAGCCAGATCCCCCACGGGGCATTTCCAAAATCAAATAAATAAATAAATAAATTAAAAAAAAAAAAAAAAGGTATTTAGTGATTTAATGGCATTTTCTATAAAAATGACTTTGGTTTGGATTCTTTCGTGGGCTCCCTGGAAAAAGCCAAATGGGGCTGGAGACATCTTCAAACAACTTTCTTACTTAAAACTTCAAACAATCTTCTGTTCTCACACCAGCAGAGTTCTGTGGTTTGATTCGTATCACAAAATAATGAAAATGCAGTCCAAAAAAGAAAAACAAAAAAGCGCATCAAAAGCTGTTGATCTGATTTCCTAATGATGCAGGCATAAATATCAAGAGATAACAACTTCAGAGCTCACGCATCACCTTCTATACACCCGTCTTAAATATGGAAGGCCTTCAAAGAAAATATTATATATAGGGGATTTTCATGGAAACCAGAAGTTATAAGCAACTGTCTATCAAAGAATACATGTGCTCCAAATACATTCCTGGAGTCAGCAGTACATTGTGGTCCCATTCATATGAATTTACAACAGGCTAACAAACAGATGTTAGAAGTGTGATATCTGTAGGACAATGACTAGCTCTTGTACACTGTTAGAAGATGCTGCTTTAAGCTATCGATTGATCTATATCGATTGATCTTGAGCTCTTATAACTGTTGATTATCTAATAAATTTTCACAAATAAAACTGAAAATGTGTAAAAATCAAATTAATGTTATTTGTTTAGCCCACATGAGCTACTTCATATAACAAGAATATTCTGCATCACTTTTTAATTGTCTTCAAAATACTTGGTGCACTCTGGTTTTTCAGGCTAGCCAAACACCATGATCCCATTTCTGAGGGAAGACTACCCGTGCTGGACTTTTTATGGTCTTGACCCAAGAAAGGGCCAAGACACAGACTTCAATCCTTGCATTACCCAGTTCTGCACGGAAGAGCACCCCCCGATTAGAAAAAGGGAAGTAAAAATGAAGAAAGGCATGAACACATGCTTTAGGCTCTCACCTGAAGAATTCCCTTAGCTTTTTCTATGCAATTACACTGAATTTCAGTATAATGCAACTGTTATCCTTCCTGCTGCCATTCAAGGTTTCCAGAAACGATCCACTTACATTCTCGCGGTCAAAACAAGCAAGTTCTCGTGCAGCAAACTGTCTCACTGTCCACAGGAGACTTTACGTCCTAACGTCCTTTGAGTCCTTCACAGACACGCACACTATTCCCCTCAGGTTTCTCTAGTCCTTAATTAACTGTTATCTTTTTAACAATAAAAAAGCAGCCGGTGGTTTGGGAGTTGCTTTTCATTTCTTGAAGCTTGCTCTTCAAGAAGAGCAAGAAGATGTGCGACATCTGCAATCCAGCTGTGGGAACTACGGGTGGACGAAGGAGAGGATGTCGATGTGGGATGCTGTGGGAGAAAAGCGTCAGTGTGTGCAGACAGGGTGAGTGAATGCTATTACACTGAAGTGATTTTTTTGAATGATGCAAGATCTTGCAGCAATCCCCTCGCATTAACTCGCTGCAGCTCAGGAAGCCTAGCAAGAAATAACTGGCAGGAGGGTCACCACCAGCAACTGCTGAGGCACTTCCACGCCGGAGGTTCAGCTATCTTCACCCCAAACACAACGTTACGGAAACAATAATGTTCACCCCAGATGCTCTTCCTGAGAGCCTGCTGCTATGGCTTTCTGCTTACAAGTTAAACTGCCCAAGATCAGAAAAGAAATTTGACTAATAAATCCCTACAGCATGGTGACCCGTGTGCCATTAACCCGCATCAGCCTGCCTTGATTGACTGAGTACAACGGCCTCAGGTACCCATCCTGCATGCAAGCTGCAGTAAATGATCTTCTCATAAGTACTGTGATTAATTACTTCCCTTCAGTTAAAGTCAATATTCTACTTGCACTGGATTATTTAAATAATAAAAAAAGGGATAAAAAGGAGAGGTGTGTTGATAATGGGAAGCAGCTCTGCTCTATCTTCGTGGCATTATCTATCAATTGCAATCAGATTACATAGATAAAGAACAGCAGCAAATTTATCAGCTCTATTTGCACTTGTCACATCCCTTCGCTGTAAGAAGACTTCATGCAAGCGGCACCACGCAGCCAGGGACCACCGAGACGCAGCACGGCTCTGCCTTGGGAGTACGGGAACGGGGCAGGAGGGAGAGCGAGGGGCAGGTGGGAGATGGGAAGAGGAGAGGGGAACTCATCTCTTCCCACCCTCGGCCTTGCAGGGATGCAACCAATTCGTTCACCTGGTCCCTCCGCATAACAGAAAGTCACCCGCGGCCATCCAGCCTCAACAGGGTGGTATTCAAGGATGAAGCACTCAACTTTTTAGAGCATTTACCATGCATAACCCTATTTATTTATTTATTAAAGTGGGGGTTTTTTACATTAATTTCACCTGGAACACAATTCTGAAACCTTGTCATCCAGACCAGGTACCAAACAACAGAAACATTCCCATTACACCACTATGAATTGAGAAGAGCAGCCGCCTGGCAACTTCAGAACGCAAGAGGTGCTCCAGACACAAACATTTTTACTTGGGCCAGTTATCTGTTCTCTTGTATCTGCAGGCATTAACAAAGGCTGATTATTCCGATTTTGCTATTGCATCCAATGTGGTAAAAAAAGACCGATTTTATTCTCGGTTACCTATGCAATAAATTAGGAGGAAACCTGTTGCATAACTACAAAGGTCACGGTGTTTCACTCAGAGCAAGTACTTTCTATTTCTCAAAAATTTCTTACCTAAACAGAGATTGTACACTCTCTACACGTAGCAACAACATTGCTCTCTGCCCAATTCAGTTCTAGGTACAAGCTAACTAAATTTCGTTGTTATCAACAACAGTATTAGAAATTAAGCAGGAATGGCTCACTTAAATGGTCTCAGATGTGTACACACACAGATAGAGTTCCTGGAAGGTATTTCTGAAAGCCAGGCAATGCCCAGCGTTTGAAAGCTCTGAACAAACCATATAGCCATAGGGGTTCCTCCATCATTAGTATCGATGTCCATTAGGGCGATGGCTCACTGTGAAAATGAGCATCCAAACTCCACGGCTCTCACCACTTAACCCCAAGCCTCCACGTACATTCCTTGATTATTTTTTCCTCCGGTTGCATTAAGCGCCACGCTCAGCGCGCAGAAGAGATGTATCATGTGCAACGAGAGCTCAAACTCCCAATCTTCAGACCCAGGAGTCTTAATGAACGCCTTGTCAAATCAGCAGTTCAGGAGCATTCAGGGAGGGGGGAGCCTCATATTTTGATTGTAATTTCTAAATCCATTTTTATCCCATAGAGATTAAAAAAAAAAATAAAAAAAAAAATTGTAAGAGCTCTGTTTTCCAGGCAAAATCAGCACCTTAACCGAATTGCATACATAGAAGCAGCCCAGGTCCCAGACCTCAAAGTGTGACTGCAGGAGATGGGTTATGTGTGTGCCTATATGAGACGCAGGTACATAAACCAGATTCCCTGCCCAAAACTGCACTTAGCAGGCAGGCAGGCAGCTATTTTGCTTCCAAGCTGTAGCCCCTCTGGGTGAAAACCAAGGCGGCATTTAGTCACCTTTGCAGGCGCAGAGATTTGCTGTTGCAGGTAGACAGAGATGCACAGACGCTTTGTAAAACCCTGGTTTAAAAGTTTCAAAAGCCATCGGGGAGGACGTATGCATGCTGCTTGCCCATCATCACCCTGGTAAAGCCTACCTATAGCACTTCAGATGCTCCCTGTGTACTAGTTCCAGAAGAGAAATGTAGAAAGAGGAAAAAGGGACATCTACAAAGCAAAATGCAGTAATTCCTGGATAAATCCCCATCCAAGCTAGCATTCATAACCATAGCCAGAACTATTGCAATATAGCCATCAGCTTGGTTCATACCCTGAATTAGCATCTCCGACCACCGCTGGGCACGCGCTGGACCATGCCAATCGTTGTTATGAATTAGTATGGGGGTCCTTCACATAATACTGAATTGCACCAGATCTCTCCGATGCTAGAAAGTGGAGCTAGTGGAGGAAAGGAGGTCTGGAGGTTACCTGATCCTGATCCGAACGCCAAACGCTCTCCCCTTGGCTCGCCTTTGCCAATGGACGCGAGAGGCATTTTTATGCCCTGTCCCTCTGGGATCTCACACGCCAGCCCCAAATGGATTCTGCGGCGTAACAGCATCTAAAAGTTATGGGCCATTCTGTAAGGGGATGTCATTGCAGTATAAATATTGTGCCCAAGGCTCTGACCTCACGCCCCCAAACTCTATCCAATTATCTCACATACTAAGTGCCTTTTCTCACTTCTAAATCCCGCGGTCGCTTTCTGAAGGCTATTCAGACAGCTCTCTAAAATGCAACAAATTTACAGCAGCACAATGTTCTTACATAAAGCTTAAAGCACTTCACCGCACAATTACCTTTTTTCCCTGGCAATGCGAACAGTCTAAAGCAAATATCCACTATGAACAAAAGCACCAAAACACAGAAGACATATAGAGAGATCTGATGTCCAAGAAATCCATTCTGGGTTTGGGGTTTTTTTTTCATTTTCTACAGAAAGATGAGAATTAGTGGGGATGATGTTTGCAGTTTATTATATGCACTGTATTGTTTAATACACTACAGAAGAATAATTAAGACAACTCTTTCTTAGCTCTGGTGGGAAACACCAATTAAAAATAAAAAAAAGGATGGAAGTTTCGGTTAATGCTTAAAGTTTTTTTTCCTATTATCAAATTCACCAGATATGCATGAGACCCAGAGAATAGCCAAAAGCACATTTTTTACTTTTTCTGCCTTTAGACAGACACCACAAGTCTAGATTCACCTCACCCTGCACAACATATCTACGATTTAAGCATCTAGTCTCACGTTATTTGAGATTATTAAGTGTTATGACTACAGACAGGTGAAACATCTCCCTGGCTGTACGGCCACTGACTGGCAGTCCCAAACCGTGCCATCTTTTGAAGACACAAGCAGTGATTTGAAAGAAAAAGCAATCCATTACTAGTTTCAGCCCGGACCCCCAAAACGCGGGCAAAGATGCATCTCGGAGACGAGAGGCAGAGGGATACTTTGTGGGAAAACCCTGGCAGGACTCAGGGTGGCTGGTGCCACGGCGCTCGAGTTGGTGAGGAACAGTGCTGCGAGGTACAAACAGCAAAGCAGGACGCACTAGGTCTAATTTAAGGATCTGCCCATGGTTCTCCCCAAATTTCACTGCTCACGCCTGGAGCATGGGACAATACTGGAAATCTAACAATCCCCATGACCCAAGAGTGAGGCAGCACACTTCCAAATTATCATGAGAATAGCCAACAAGCCTCATTCACCATGACTTCACCTTCTGACACCCCACAAAGCAGAAGCACAAGTTTAAAAAAAAAAAAAAAAAAACAAAACCAAACCAACAAACCAACCAACAAAAAAAACCCCAAAACTCATTTCACACTTTGCAGTGTGTTTTGTAATTAATCAGAATTGTATTGCCAGCTTCTAATGATTGAATCCCATTTAATCACTTTGGAGGCTCTCGGCTGTGTGATGTAAGCACCACAAATCAGAACCTAGAGGGCCTTATGAACATTCATCATGCATCCTTCCCGAAATTAATGGTACAGTCTAAGCACAGCCAGGCCCCATGAGGTGCTTAACATCCTATGCACAAGATGTAAATTCATAATCATCATCACAACACCGTCAAAGAAATACTCCATCAAGGCTCATTTTGTGCTTGCTAAACATGTGTTTTCTTCACTTGAAACTAGAAAAAGGGCTTGAACTATAAATCCCAGGATCAAAAACATCCCCCAAACTTTGAAGAGTTTAGATCTGAATTGGAGATCAACATGGAACATTATGCAAGGCATCATCTGAAACAAGAATAACAACGTGTTACAGGACTTGAAAAGCCAGCAGCTCTTCCACAGTGCTCCAAACCTCCTTGGAATTCTAAAACATTAGCTACTCCATCACTCTGGGACATGTTGACTGGAGATGATGATGCTCTGATGAACCCAAATGCCTTCACTGCTAAATCGAAGGCTCCCAAATCTTAGTGCAGAGCTGGTTTGTGAGCTATTAATCTCATCTTCATCACGCAACGTTTCCTCCAAGTTTTTTTGGCTTGTTTCTAAATAAATTTTGTAGATGTTCTACAGGAAAGAGACCTTCCATAGGGAGCCACCTGCTGATGTCCAGACTGACAAGGTCAAGGACAACAGCAGAAGAGCTCAAAGCAAAGCAAGACGTAGCTTCAGTCGTCAAATGCTCAGGGTGTAGATGCTTCACACGGGCAGGGACTCCTCAGTGACCTTCCCAGCGTTGCTCAGCATGGGAGAATTACAGGAGTTACTCTCTGTAGGTTCTATACTCATCATGGCAGAGCCTCTTCAGTAAAACTTGTACAATATATAGCAGGATGGTTTCCCGAGTTTGGCAAAGTTTTCCCTGGATACATCTTCTAGATTAACTCCAGCGCTTTAGGAAGTAGCTGCATTTTTACACCACGACCTGAAAATGCTGACTTTCCCCTCATTTCTTCATCCTTTCCCAACAGTCACAGTGTGGGAAAAAGCTTTTGTTGCTACAAACGCAGGAGGTGGATGCTCTGCCTCACAACACAAAATAAACCATCAATCAGGAAAGGTTTCAGCACATCCTTAAGCTTATTTGCTTGTTGGTTTTTTTGCCTTTTGTGACCAAAATCAAATAGAAATGAGAGCACACACACAGACATAGAAACAAATCATTTGGGAATTAAGAGAAAAAGCTTTCCAATATCATGCAAAAGGGCCAGAATTGACCCAGAATTTGGAATCTGGGTTAGAGGAATTGATTTTTAATTGTCATCAGGAAAATCCTTTAGAGGAGCATCATTTAAATCTCTGCACCGTGTAACTTCTACCTCCACGGGTTCCAGGAGCATATGGTCTGCTTCACGAAGCAAACCCCTTCCATGGTGACTGGGAGCCCACATTATCATGTGTAATGAGGGAAAAATCAAGTGCAAGTCACAGCTGGCTCAGGATCATGCTGGCGCTTGCATCTGCCACTAGCAGCTTCCCGAGTTCACTATATGCATGCTCCTCACGAGCAAAATCTGAGGTGCCCCTAGGTGCATCTGAAGGAACACTCCGCTGAAGACATTACACTAGACACGTTGGCTTGTCCTTGGCCTAAAAGAGCACAGAAAATCCTCTGTTGGCTCAGCCCTAATAGAAATAATTTAATCTTCAACCTGATCAAAAAAGGTCCACTGAAGAAATGTGTACGTCAACTCTGGCGTGCTCTGGATCAAGTCCTTTGTGCTATTTACCCTTCCCACACCAATGCATAGAAAAGTCACCTCCTTCTCTGATATAAAAACCCCAAACTGTGCCTAACAGAATATGAATGGTAGGGGGTTTTTAATTCTCCACAGATGTCTCCAATGGCAATTATTTAAGACTGTTGATGTTTTATGTGTTATATCGCCACATTAACTACCTAGGCCTAGTCTTACAGTTGAGATGGCATTTCCATTCCAAAACTCCTCTGGGGGCAATTGTGGGAGACTGGGGAAGGGAAATTATAGGCTATTACCAAACTGCTACTTAAAATCTCTCAGAATTATAATTTTAAAAGAACACTTCATAAAAAAAGCATGCAGCTGGACATTAGTTAAGTTGACCATGTCAAAAAAGAGTGGTTTGCATCCACTCTTATGCTTTCAGGGTCAATCCTCCTATTTTTCTATCATTTTTGGGCTTTCTAGCTCCACAGCTTCAGAGCACATGTCCCAGGAGGTGGTGTGATTGTAGAAGTACAACTCTGGATATTCACTGCTGAATATTCAAGGTGTGGACATCTCTAGAGTCATGACCGAGGTGCACGCTTCAGGGGTATTTGCTTGAATAATGACATTGTAGTCTCCTCAATGACAACTTACCAAGTCTACCAATGGGGCTGTATGTCTTCTGCTCGACAGTAAACAGATTCTCAACTGTTCTGCATTTTGTTCTGTATCCACATGGTTTGCACCAAATAGTTGGATGATGTCAAATGGTGGCTCAACACAGAGCAACAGAGCCAGTACTTCTAAAATTTACTGTCTCCTCAACAACATTTGTTATTAGGAGGTTATTAGGAGCCTGACGGGGACTTTAATTGTAAAATAATTTATATCTTTCCATCCCTTAGCACTTAAATGTCTTGGGAGGAGGACTTTGCCGTTTTGTGCAATAGTCAAAAGGGGGATTTTACCTGAAATGGTCTCAAAGGTACCTTCTGAAAATCCACCCCGTTTCACCTGGTGCTAAAGAACAAGGAAATCTCAGGAAATCTCTACTCGCAGAAAAGCCTGATGTCTGCTCACAGCCTCTTCCTGCAACATTTCCTTGGAAATACAGCTTCTCATTCACAGTCTCTGCCTCGTGCTGCAATTACTCTTTTCCTCCCATATCTTTGTTCCTCCAGCACAACTTGTACTAAATGTCAAGTCCAAAACCAATGGTTTAGTCACAGCAGCGGCTGCAGGGTTATCCTGTGGACTGTGACCAGAATTGCGAGCAGCAGAAGGAGAAGCCGTGGGGTCTCAACTGCTCATCTTAAGCCTTCCGCGCATCCTGAACAGAGCTTGAGTCCCACTGAAATGTGTTTTCCTTGCAGGAGGTCGGGAGCCACAGTAGAAATTGGTTCTGCCAACACTTCGGGCTGGATCAGTCAACTACTGCAGCCCAGCACTACTGCAATGAGTTTTGCTCCATCAATCTTTGCCAAAGTTGAACCCTTTTGCTGTGCGAAGGGCTTGGGCTTTGATCTATACAGACACAACCTCACACATTGCCTAATAACACTAAAAAAAGTAAATGAAATCTAGCTCTACATGGGTTTGGATAAGCAAAGCTTCCTCAGTTTCTAATACAACTTCTCTTTTTTGTCACTGCACATACTGTGGCACAAACCTCACAGGGATGTATTCCATCCAGCCAAGAGGGATAAATTTCAGTTCCCAAAGCTGCCCACTAGAAAAACAAGTGGTTCCAGATCAGTGGATGTGGGGAAAAAAATTTAAAAAAAAAAAAAAAAAAAAAAGCACTTTTACTCCTTTTCATGGCAAAAGAAGCTGAGAAATGCCCCACTCCATGCACCTGTGTCCAACCCCCACCACCCCATGCAACGGTGCATCAGTGTCCAAGTTTAAGCAGATCCTCAGCTCACTGAGCAGCCCTGCCCGCAGATGCCTTCCCAAAGTTAGCTCTACCCCTCCGATCACCCTTGCTTTTACCTCCCTACTGTGTCTTATTTGCTCTTCACTTGCACGGTCCAGCTGTGAAAGAATCAATTGGCTACAGTCCTGCTGTTCCCAAGGAAAAATCAGGTGTCTGAGGGTTTGTTTTTTTTTTTTTAAATTATTGCAAAGACATGGAGCACAGAGCTGATACATATCTTGATCTCCTTCTTGCCATTTGTTGTGACAGTCAACCATAAACCAACGGCACTAGCACACCCGAGCCCCAGCTCTGCCAACAGCCTGAGCTTGAGGAGCATTTCAATCTCCCTGCATAAATCTCTGCAATCCAGTGCAGAAGCGTGCAAACCTTGCTGCCCGCGGGGGGCCAGACTCCAGAGCACTTTTGGCTAGTTCTGGTCCTTCAAGCAGCAGCAAACCGGGTGCTGATGGCTTCCAAAACTCAAAAGATGCCTGCTTGTTTACACTGAGAAATGACCAACATGCTCAAGTGATCTCCCTGGTGAATAATGAAAACCTCAGCTGGGGTCCCATAACGGTAGAGGAGGGCTGACTCCTCAAGCTGTAGGATACAGAGAAAGTCAGAAAGTCTCTGCCTTGAAAACCCAGATGTGTACCATAGGGGCAGGATGAAATGAATCATTCTTTGATATTCAAGCATCTTCCAAACAGGAGAACAGGTATCAGGAGAAAACAAACAGATCCAAGTACAGTGCTGTGTACAGAAATGAACTAATATCAAGCTTGACTGAAAAAGTTGATTAAATTAGTTTAATTTAAAAGCCCAAACAAACCCTGAAGGAGGTTTCTTTGTTTATTGCTTTTTACCAACAGCATGCGTTACTGAAGCAGCACCATGTGGGCATGAAATATTTATTCATTAAATCTTTCATAAAGCTCCACACTATTGGTTTCACTCAGGATATATTTATAACGTGTCAAAGTCCACAAAAATCACCGCTTTTCTTTTCCCCACCTTCATCCCCCTCCAGACTGTTTATAAAAGGATTAGGCTTTCAGTTTTCATTGCAATAAGCCTGATCCTCAGCTCCACTGTTGCTTGTACACAAGGTGCTGCTGCTTTAATCGTAACAGGATAGTTGTAGCTGAAATAGTTCAGCCTTCCCTGTACCACCCAAAATGGACTGTTACGGTGCTGCAAACCATATTGCTGGTTTACAGTGTTCCTTCTATGGGAATGGCAACATCATTCATTTATGGAGGAAGGCACTATGCACCAGTAGTAATACATGGAAATAAAAGTCAGGACAGACAGTCCACCCAAGCAAGAGAAAAGCCGTCAGAAAGTACCTTCATTTCGGTATCGGTATGTCCGAGTCATTTGTTATCAAACCTCACTCCATCAGTGAAACCTCTTCTTGAACCCTTCCTCGGCTGTCAGCCAACCTACAGATTAAACCCATGCTCCAAGTTGGGTTAGTAACACGCTAGCGTGAACAGTGCTATATTATCCTCGATGTTAGCTGTAAAACTATGTAATACTGTTTTACTAGTTTTACTGACAATATAGCTCAGTCCAGTACAGGAGTGAGGACAGGTTATACTTAGAAATATAAATTAAACTACTTTCCACCCATAAGTGTGCAAAAATCCAGGATTTGCATTAGGACTGTGCAGGGACAACTGCATCAGTGAAACTGTCACTTCTCTAAGGAGTTGCATTGATTCCTAATCTGGGTGCAGGCCAAATCTAATTACCCCAAATAATCCCGAGCAATAAAAAAAAGCACCCCAAAATGGGTGCACTGCAGGCTCCCACGCAGTTTTGGTGGCCGCAGCCACTGCATGCATCCCTGCCTCGTTGGACCACAGGCTTTCTGGTCAGGCCCGCTCCTGGTTCCCTTACTTCATTTGTTTGTGAGAATAAATAAATATAAATACAGCATAAGCAGATGTCGTTGTCCCTGGAAACTAGGCTTGCTGAGTATGTTTCTGCTGAAACGGCTTCTTACTGGAAAATTAGGTTTTGATTAAAGTGTGTTCTTTTCTTCCTTTTAATAAACAGAGCCTACTTCATGTGCAAGCTTTGGGCTTTTTTTTTTTTTTTTTTACTGGAAACCTAAACCATCTTGCATGGCTTTGGTTTTTCAAATGCCTGATCCTCAGCAAGGGCTGCATTCCGCAGGCATGAGAGCACCTCATGGGGCATCAAGGAGAAGACATCTCAGGATGACTCCCCAAGGAGAGACCAGATCCTTGTGAAAGTCTAACCCAGGCAAAAGTGCAAGGAGGGACCACCACCCACGTATGAATCCCATAAGGCAGTGCTGCAACTCAAGACAACATTTTGGGCATTTAATCCCAGGAACAACCGTTCTGACATTTTTGTGGGGAAAAACAATGACCTTTTTCCCCGAAGGAAAATACTGACAAGAAGAGAGGCTTTGCAATTATGTTTTTTATGAAGGGGAAAACACCTTTTCTAAGTCAGTTCCACCAAAATCTCAGTAGAGGAGCACAGAGTGACGTCGGCTGATGGGACCTCACCCCAGGGAAAATCTTCCCCTTCACAGAGCCTGACACTACCCCATCACCATTTACCTAAACCACAGGATCACTGCAGAGCCAAGGCTGGGAGCCTCATAGTAGGTACGTTCCCTAAGGATTACCTCCACCGCACTCCTGAAGAACTTGAAACGAAAGGACCTATGTATAACCAACATTGATTTTTCCCCTCGATGCCTCCATCACTCACGTCAGTCCCAGCTAAAGCCAGGGCAGCGCACACCTCGCATTGCCCACTCACGCAGTGTTTCCTTGTCCTAGTTTCACAACAAAAACACTGGGATAAATCATTTACTCCCCAGTCCGCTTCACAAACCTGCCAGCATCTCATCCCCGCAAGGTTCTCTGCAACTATGCCTCTAGACCTGAAAAATATTAAAAGGAAAATCAAAATGGAAAAGGTTGACCTCAAGCCCAGCAGACCTGGCGATGCTTAGAGATTCTGCGTTTGATAAAGTCTACAACTAAAACACTTTGCAAAGCCTGTCCCACTGGCCAGGCTGTGCCACATTTGCACAGTAGCTCAACAGTTACTGACATTCCCAAAAGACATATGGGGGCCTGTTACACTCAGTTTACCCCAAAAGGGCCTCACTTGGCAATATTAAGTCTTTCGAAAGTAACTAAAGCCAACACCACGTGCAAAACTTTTGCAGTTTCACACAGTAGTGAAAAGACCATTTTCCTTACCAAGACAACATTATCCTGATGACGCACGAGCAATGGGCTAACTCTTGAATTTTCGCATCCCAGACTGAGCGATCTAAGTCATGTCAAGGAAGGGAAGGAAAAACTACTGTGGGTGCTGTAATGAAAATATGTTCTTCTCGGGAGCAAGTCTGCAAAGGGCTTTGAGGGGCCGGCGGGGAGATGCCGAGCCACGATATGCTCCAGCGATTTCCAGCTGCTGCAAGCTCCCAAGAGACATCAGAGTCAACTGACGTGGCTCCTACTAGGGCAAATTTCAGACCAAACACCCCCGACTCTTCAGCCAAAGCTGGCATTATTTTTACCTCCTCTCCTCCCCTCTGCCATCATGAGGAGAGCAAAGAAAAAAATTTAAAAAGCTATATTTTACATGCTCGTTAAGTATAATCTGCTAAATGTTCTATGCCAATGCATAAAGCTGCCTACTATACTAATAGAATATTTAATTGACATTTATTTGCTGACTAGTTATTTATGCTAACATCACCCCTGCATAATTAATAGTCTGCTAAAGTCGACTTGAAAAGCACACACAAAACACTGTACTAGGAGTCATTTACAGTATTTAAAATAAAGAAATCCTGCAATCTATTTACATTAGGTTAGTCTAAACTTGGTTTTGATGGAATAAGAGGATAAGGATTGGGCAAAGAAGATAAAAAAACCCCTATGTACTACTTTAGAAATATCCACAATCTTTGACAGTACAACCTGCCAAAGAAGATTTCCGAGTTTCATTTTACTTGGCTCGAGGACCCACTTCTTAGCTGATGTAAAACAGCATAAGCTCAGTGAATGCCTGCTGATTTTCTCCAGCCTCAAGCTCTTAGGAAGTAATATTTCAGGTCAGCCTTCAGTGAAAGAGCTAAACCGGGGCCAGATCTGCTCTCAATTATACCAGTAGAAAAGCAAACTCATCTCAGATAAGTTGGTGGAGGCGAGCCAACTCCTCACAAAGATAAAAGAAGTCCACCCTGCCCATCTGATCCCTCTACCTGCACTGTAATCATGGACCTGCAGGCATAGTTTAAGTTTTATTTCCTCTGGGATGAGATTACCAGGGGAAAGTTGGCTTCAGTTAAAAAATTAAAAAAAAAAAAAAAAAAAAAATCCATGATAGCATTTTCTGAGAGAGAAGCTCTGGAGGCCTTCATCTATTTTCAGAAACATTACCGCTGTGTGACTCTGAAGAACTTGTGGACAAACTTTGCAGGCCCAAGTGACCTCCAAGAATGATGCTGAAAGGCAAGTGTACGGGCCACATCTCCACCACCACCACCGCCAGCTGTGCCCCTCAAAAAAGCCTCCCGTACACCTAGGGAGTCTTGAACGACACCAAATCCACACGCAAGCAGAAAGTGACTGCTCCGGGCTTGCTCTGCTCCTTGCTCCTGTCTCACCGTCTCCCCTCGCTGCTCCCGTTCCCATCCCCTGCGCCCCGTTTTCTCTCAACCCCACTACTTTCTGCTGTAGTCCAGCCCCAGCACCTGTTCTAACCACGGCATCTATCGATGATTTCACCTGAGCACTAACAAAGTGGAAAAACCGGCTCAAAATTAACTTGTTTCTTCCATTTATCTATTCATCTGACATCTTGCATACGTATCAGCTGTGCAACACGGCCAACCACCTTTTGACTATGCAGAATCCGGTGAGTCCTCATGCCGTAAATTTTGACGTGGCCAACCAGACCCGATTCTCCCCTCCCTTACACCAGTGATCACAAACAACGGGATTTGGCTCTGTGATCGATTCAGATAATGGTAAAAAAAAAAAAAAAAAAAAAAAAAAAGTTGTCATTTGAAGGCAACCCGGTTTGCTGTGCCATAAGTTTTATCTCCTTTTTCATCCATATCCTGCCCAGAATCAAATCCAGCACTTGGAATCCAAGTGAAATTCCCCTCCTTTGGCCTGGATCTAGGACAGAAGTTAACCTGACCTGAGCAAAACTCAAAAAACTACTTCAAATAGTGACTGAATGATGATGTTCACCTTCACAGAAAATCTGGGCAGGCAAAATGCTTCATGTCCACCACTCTTCATGGCATATTTCACTTCATGAAGCTCAGCACCATTCAAGAGGGACTCACTTCACTCCAGGATCAGGCTTTTCTGCTTTCATCCTCCTTACAGTGGTGTAACAGAGAAGTAAAGGCTGCTTTCCTACACATAATCGCAGTACGACTGATCACCTCGATCACCAAATCCAGGTATAGATGGTGTTCAGACGTTTTCCCATCTGTACCAGCTCATTGTAAAATCAAAACATAGACCTGGTTCTCTCCCCGCTGTATTTCTTTATATCTCCAGTCTCCTCCGTCTTCTGGTTTACATGGCAAGCAGACTCAAGCTCACTGCACGGATCTGCACACAGAAATGCCCTATTTGAATTTCCATCTGTCAATAACATTAAAGCAGAACCACCACGGCAATTACAAGTGTACACAATAATCTTGTCGTCCAGTGTCTTTAGCGCATCCCAGAATGCATTAAGATAGTGCCAGGAGAGATTCGGCTCTGTTGGCTCAGCTGTAAATCTGCAATCTGTACAAAAACACCCAAGTGTCAATCAAAAGACGTTCCTGCTCTACGCGTGGTTCACAATGCATAATTTAGCTACTACGCTTGTCAGGTTCTCCACACTGCTCTTCTACCCGATGGTAAATGTGTTCATGAACCCAACTGTCATCAACAAAGGAAAACAGAACATGGAAATAACAGGCTAAAGGAGGCAAGAGACCTCTTTTCCTTTCACAGTTAAAGGAATTGCTAGTAAGGGAAAGTTTAGTTAGACTTTAATTTTTAATGCTCAGTGGGTAAAACATCCCAAGGGATGGAGGATGTTGAAAAGCAATCGCATCGGCTCTGTGCTGAGGAGGAGGACAGCGCTTGGTTAAGACATAGGAGGGGATAAAGGCTGTCCCTGTTTCCATGCAAGCTAATATAATGGGGCAATTTTCATCAACTGATGGGAAGTCTATGTTACATCCCACCCCTATAGTGCAGAAAACAAATCCTACTATACCACCACAGCCTTGCCACTGTCAAGGAACTTTGAAGCACGTTGTCCTTCCTCATATGAATTACAATTGCCGAGGGACCTTGTCAGAAAGGATGAAAATTTCACACTCAGCTACGTCAGGCAGTAGCTACCCACTGGTCTACACCACAGTTAATATGCAATAAAATAGAAATCTCTGTCCCAGGACGTGACTTTAGAGCTGATCAGTGCCAAAGCTACAGACCATAAGGACAGCTTCACACTTGCCTCAGCTAGTTCATGAATAAACATCCAATTCATTCAAATGAGTTCTATATTAACTAATTTAAATAATTTTCATTTTGCTTTGAATGGTAAACAGATCTATTCTGCCAGGATAGTTGAGTTTGCAATTCAAATTACACACCGATTTGTAATGAGAAAAATATAATTAATGGCAAAGCTTGAAGTAACTACAATTTTACTCCTTTGATTTCCTGCAGGGAAGGAGGGGGTGGAGTGTGAAGCTTGCAGGCACACACGCACTCACACCGTCCTTTCATAAGCCAATACCTTTTCTTGCAAACTCAAGTATTTGGCTTGAGTGGTCCTATTCTAGTGCATTGCACCATAATGTCATGGGAGGATGTAACATGACTTGACATTTTACTCACAGGCACCATGATGCAATACTAACGTCACCCAATAAATAACCATGTAACAGTCTGTAAATTAAATGAGTTCCTTCTATTGGGATCATAAACAACAATTATTTGGCAGCTGCCCCTTAAAAGCTCCGTGTGTAGTGAACAGTAAATCAAGCTTTATTGATTTGCTAAACTGAACCGTCCCATTTTTTTCGCATCTCTCTCCCTTCTAATGAAATTCTTCGTCCTATCACTCTGGACCATTCTTGTCTGGCATCACATTTATAAGATGAGTGCTGATCAGTCCGATCTGATTCGTAAGCAGAACCAGACCATTGTCGCAGTGCTGGTATTTTGTCCGTTAAACAAGTCCTTAGCAGATCTGCTTTTTAACCAAAGCCTTCAGCTCCTGATTAAAATCAAACCCTAATGACAGATAACTGGCCCTGGCCATGCTGCTTGCATGGTCTTGCCAACAGATATCCTCATTGTAATCAAGATGTGCAGAATCAGGCCCTTAGAGAACGAGTCCATGCAATTTCAAGCTGGCTTTCATTTCTTCCAAAGGTTTGGCAACAAAATAGCGTGCAATGCTAAAAAGGCAAAAAAAACTCCACGGAGTTCACAGAGAACATCACTTTCTCTATAACCAATGCAAAATCTGATCCTGCAGGCTTCACCAGCTAAAACTCTCAGCGCTCCAATGAAGTTTGGCTCGTTAAGATATATTCACTGATCAGCAAAGCAATTAAGCACAGGACGAACTCCAGACATCTGCATACAAGTCCAGTACTCACAAGCGACTTTTAAAAGCTGGTCAGGCCTCAGTTCTCCCTACGGAAGACAAAGGGCACTCTTGAAAATTTAGGTTCTACCCTGTGGTGTCCCAACGGGAGCTATGATCTTTTGGAAACCCACCTTTGACCACGGGCTGACCCTGCGGGCAAACACCCAGAGGAGCTTCGTGATTTATGAGCACATTTAGGACCTCTCTCTTTTCCAAGTGAGACCTAAGTCCTGAAGGCTCAAACCCTCCTGGGCTTTTTAGATGCCTCATTCCAAAATACGACTCAAGCTCTTAAATGCTTAAATCTGTTTTGAAATTACAATCTACACATTTAATTTATTCTTTCTCAAAACTATACTAAGACATATTCAACAGAACTGAGAATGGGAGTGGGGGAAAAAAAAAAAAAAAAAACAAAACCAACAAAACAGGGCAGTTGCCCAAATTTAAGACCCTGGTATACAGTTACATCACCCAGGCAGAGGAGAAACGCGGTATGACGCACTGCACATTTGCAGTCATTCAAGCAAGACAATTCAGACAAAGCAGCTACAACCCAAAGAGCAGATTCCAACATTTCCATGAAAAGTGGTTGCCTCCGGTTATAAGACAATCGTTATTTTCTATTACAACAGTCGATAAGATCTCTTACCCCTTGACCCTCACATTTTGAGATTTAGTTTACAGCACTGTACACCTTTCTGGTAACATTGATTATAATCCACGTAATAAAAGGTAGTTTAAGAGACCAATAAAATAAAACACCTAACCCCTCTCACATCAGCTTGATTTACTAGTGCTAAGCCAACAGATTTCTCAGCCATATTTGTCTTCAAGACTTCTTTTTTTTTTTTAAGCAATCAATCCTCTGTTTATTCAAAATACACGGACCAGAACAAAAAGATAAGTTTAGTTCAGAGTTCGGCATATGCAAGGCAGAAACGTCAGCTCTGATTCAAAGACCGTGTCTACAGCTCACTTCAGTGGGAAGTCAGGTAACACCTACCCAGGAGAAATCACACATGGCACACAACTGGCACATACACTTTTTCCAATGGTCACATGTAACAGAAAGCAAAAGAATAACTTCAGCAGCAGAATCCTTAAATGAGACTTTTCTTAAACACATGCACAAGCTGGAGGCTAAACGTTCATCTCTTCTTCCCTTGATCCAGAATAAATGGGATATATGGCAGGAATACGTATGAGTAACAGTGACAAGTATGCCCCTGCTTGGAGCTACGCAGTGGTAAGGATACACAGCTGTTCTGTTGATGTACATAGCCCAAAAAAAACCATTTTTCTTAAACACTGGGGATCAAATTGTATTATTAAACTGTTCCACATAGGCCACTTGGTAACTTACAGCTCTTCCATATAGCTTTTGTGCACCTAAGAGCTGACAGTCGGGACATGCCCTAACCTACGATGACCGAATTTTGCTACCTTTAATCACATGTATTTACCATTGGCATCAACAGCTGCAAGAATCTGGCAATGGAAGGTTTTAAACTTTCAGGGCAAAACACTTGAGTGCACAGCCAATTTCTGATTTTGGTTACACCCAAACTGATCTTGCTTAGTTTGTTCTCACTCTGAATTTCATCCTTCTTTTCTACAAGAACAGGACAATTTTCTCCCATAACTGAAAATCACAGCTTTACAATTTAGCAGTAAGTTTCCTTGTTAAGACAGCTTCCTATAGAAGTGCCTTCTGTTGTTACCAACTAGAGTAAAAATGCCTTTGCTAGAGGCTGACTGGCAAACTGAATCACCCATTGACCCGTGGGGACCTGACCCTGACCGTGTCACCCAACACCAGTTGAGGATCACGGAGTACCCATTCCAGATCGACTGGAAGTCTGGAGATTAACCACCAGCCCAATACTAGAGCATGACCCTAACAAAACATACAGAACTCACCATCTGGAGGCATCAGGACCTTGTTATTCTGTGTACACCAGCCAACTGGGTGAAGATCTGCTGTCATCACGTCACACCAGAAATCCGCCCTGCGGTCATCTCCATAGCCACAGTAACGAAGCAGTAAGAGCTGTCCACATGTTGTAATGATCGTAGCCACCCAGTACGTGTCCGGATTGCTCTTGTTGGCCACTTCTAATTTCATCCCTGGTTGGAAACTGCTTTGAAGGCTGATTTCAACCTTACAGAATGAGAAAGGCATGGTGTTACCTTTTCTCCTTTGCAAGGCGAACCCCCCCTCCCCAGGTAAGCAAGATAATGTCACCCTTAAAGAGCAGCTCTGGGATAGGCCATGAGCCGACTGTGCTCCTTAATCCAACCACCTCCTTCACAATCTGTCATTCCTACTTCATTGGCATATACCCCATCATGCAAGGTCCTGCACGCTCTAAAGAGGCCCTCCAGCAGCAGCAACCTCAGCTGCAGTGCATCTCAGAGAGGACTGCTACCCATCTTAAATGGGTCATTTATCATCATCATAAATCTCACTAATGCCAGGGAAAAGGTAGTATAACTCAAGTGAAGTTGCATTTCCCACTGCACAGCTCCATCAGGCAAATCGCAGGACACATGCAAGGTAGAAAGGCAGGTTCTAAGCACCTCTAGGAGTTAAACCCAACTATAATAATTAGTCCTATAACAACACTGAAGCACCTTTTGAGAGGCTTGACAAGCATCAAAGCCTGAATGCTGTACCAGGCAGACCAAGGAGAGCATTTCCACTAAATCCATACCCAGCAGCTAAGCCTCAATCAATTTGCTGTCCCAGCACCCTGGTAAGGTTTGATGATCCATCGCTGAAAGCAGCAAATGGTTTGAATCGCTGTCTTGCTGTCGGATGGAGATGTCGCTTCCATTTATCTCGCCAGTGACGGGTCACATGTAAATTCCCTTAGGACACTGGAGATGGAGACTAGGACACTACCGGGACTGCAGTTAAACACTAGGGCCTGCTGTGGGCACATCGTATGGTATCTTCCAAGGGCCAGTGGGATGTCTCTAGCTGCTGTTGATGAAGAAGTAGTGGATGCCGGTCCACTGGTTCAGGTGCCAGACTTGTCTTCAGAAGACCATCCAAAATGTAGCCTGTTACTCCCTATGAGATGCTTAAGGACAGGTTCTTACAGGTTTCGTAGTATCTTATCTCCTACTGAAACCGGAGATTATAAAGCCTGGTTTAAGCCTGTCTCTGATTACCTTTAAATGACAGGTTAAAATGCCTCTTTTACCCACAAATACAAACATATTACGGTCTACTCGGCCACCTGAGGACTTCGCAGACTTGGGGATGCCAAGATGCAGAGAAAACGCTCCCCTGGCATGTCAGCAGTATTCCCTTACTCATCCCACTCCAGCTTATGCCTCAAGTGCCGCCCAGCCAAAGTCATTTATTATTTGCAGGTAACAACACTCCATGTGCCTTTACTTGTGTGGGCATCTCCATCAGCATCAATGCCTGGAGTCATAGAATAGCTGAGGTTGGAAGGGACCTTTGGAGATTGTCTAAGATTGAAGAAGGTCTGTGACGCTTACTACTTTACATAGTGGTAAGATGGAACTTTAGCTTTTGTGATGATAAGGGTCCTCATAAATAATCCAGGATACACGTTCATTTGTAGTTTTTCTCCTTGCACTCACCCTAAGTAAAGACCAAAGTGGTACTCTGGAGGCAAGGGACTTGTTACTGGAAATCACATGAAGACTGGAATCAAACAGACAGATAATATAATCTTCTCTGATGGCTTTCAGGTTCCTGGCCAAGCCAGGGTTTTTTGAGAATCAATTTTCAGACTGTGAAGCACAGTCACTGAGGACTGTTGCCAGTACTAATTTGTCTCACATCGACAATCCCAGGATTGAGGTGCTGTGAGACACCGCCATCAGCAGGATCAGCAGGACGAGGAGGGCATCTCCAGGCACCTAAAGACATCCTTAAGGGATGAAGGGATGAAGCACAAAACTTTCACCTGGATCTGGTATTTGGGTTTGGGCCTGGAGCAGAAACCTGGGACAAGATGGTCTCTCCAGACAGCTGCTGGATCAAGGATAAGCTCTACAATAAGCATTGCCCTGTAATTCTCCAGTATAGAGAATTATGGTCCTTCATCCTGCAATACTCCACTGTTGTTAAAATGGAAGCAAAATAGGGAATGGAGGTTTGTATTATTTTTTTTTTTCATACATAGATGGAAGAGAGGTTTTTCATCACTGCAGCTCCTTATCCCTTCAAAACAAGCCAAGAAATCACCTGGAGACAAAGGTGGTTTAATGGCATGACAGCAGTCATCCAAATAAAGACTTCTCTTAAAGTAGCAGCAGGTTCTTACGAAGCTTTCTCGCTGCGGCACAACTACACTGTTCCCGAGGGACATCTCTGCCAGCAAACAGACTCAGTGTAAGACAACCCAGAGCACCACAACTAAAACCCCTCTCTTCCAGACGAAGATGTCCACGTCCTCCAGAGCACGCAGACCAGCCAAGTGAAGCCGGCAGAAGAGCCAGCGCGACTGATGAGCAGCTGTAGCAGAACAGGCTGCTACCTACATCTGATGGGTCAGGTAGGAGGATGAGCAGCACTATCCTCATGGGACTTGCAGTTGAGGACAGAGGACCACCATGACTTGTCATGAATTGACACAGATGAGGGCATCACAACACCTCCCCACTAGGCCCCAACATCTCTGACAGCACAGTCTTGTGGTTGAATGACAAAAAATATCCTGGAAAAATTTACCGATGTGGCCGCATGTGCACGTCCTCGACTGTGATGAAGAACTCATATACATCAGCTTCATTTTGGTCCCATGTCCTCACGTGACATCACACACAGGGAGCTGAATAGAAGAGGTTAAACAACTGATGGTGGATGTAGAAGCTGGTCCCAAACAATATCCTTGACTGTGATGGGCTCTGCCTGGAGACAGAGTCCTTTCTTCAAAGCATGCTCTCATCTCCATCAGTCAAGATTTCAGATGCTCTGAATGCTACTTGCGCTAACATGGACCAGAGCCACGGACCATGCTGTCACTACCATGGCTGTCTCTATCAGCCATGTTCATCCAGAAGAGTATCACCTACCCAAGTACTTGGTTCTCATGCTTCTGAGACAGCATCTCCAGGCAGGAGGCTGAGAGATGGTTTCCTACGGGCCATGTGGGGTGACCCTGCTAGTCAGTAAATCAGGGGTTAAGAGGACAACTTTGGAGAAATGAGGTACTCTTGTGGGATGAATCTCTACAGGTTGCGATGAACAGCAACGAATAGAGAAGAAAAAACAGACAAAGAGAAATGAGTGCATTATAAGCAAAAGGAGAGCAACAGAAGCCCTCAAAAATGGAAAATCTGAACCCAAGGCAGAGGATAAGGCAGTGGCATAGACAGTGCTCTGAGCTGTGACTGCAGATGACGCAAACACACTGAGTTCACCTAACACCAGATGGGGGGCCACTCCTCCGCAGGTTGCCGCATGCACAGAGGGACAATTTCTCTCCAAAATGGTTAGACCCCACTTCAGTTCTCCAGGGACCCCTGAAAACCAGAAGAGGGAACGCGTGCAATGCCCGCGAGAATCAGACGAAGCACGTACGTGTTTGAAGGAGGTGTGGGGAGCAGCACTGGCTCCTGTTTCCTCCAGGAACTCGTCCCAGTTGAAGTCTGTGTCCTCAATGCTGGAGCCCTCATCTGTTCAAAAAAAAAAAAAAAAAAAAAAAGAAGGAAAAGCAGCCTAAAACACAGCCAAAAAAGGCAAAAGTTGTGTCAAAGAGTTCAGGGTGAGAATAGCAACCAGCATAAACATCAACACAAGGGAAAACAGAAAGCTTGTTTTAAAGATCTGTGCTTATTGGTTTTGACCGGCTCTTAATACACTTTGAGCAGACTTTGGGACTTTAGCAGCCAACACTGTGAGAGCAGAAATGACTCTGCTTTCATGGCGTTGGGGAACAAACCCGTCATACTGCAACAGGCACTTGTGCTCTTTTATTTTGTATTTGATGACTGTCTCGCTGCAAGGGAAGTGGCTGCCTGTCCACTGTCACAAAGGTGCAACGGCCTTGCTCGTGCCCCAAAAGTGGGTCACCCAGCACTGTTAATTACAGCAGTGTCCTGGTGATAATATTAGAAGTTGCTTCTGCTGGCTGAGCAGTGTGTAGAGCAAACACCCCAACCCTTCGGGCTAGGGAGCCCCATTTTCAGTCCTGCCACCCTTTCTCCCCTTCCTCAGCATCCCTCCGCCCAGCAATCTCAGCTGAGGCCTCCACGCCTCCCTCTTCCCCCAAGACTACAGCAGTTTTCCCCCAAATCCCCCACCACCCCTCGCCAGACCACTACTGCCTTCTTGTCCTTGCCCCATTTCAGATTTGGGGCTCTGCATCACGGCTCCCTCATCCACACCACTGCTCCACACAATCATTCCCCACAGTGAAGGGCTTGACATTACTACTCTTTCTTTTATTATCTTTTTTTTTTTTTTATAACCATGCTGAGTAGAGCAGAGCTGGGGCCCCAAACCATCGCTGAAACACACAAAGCAATAATTAAAAATAAATCTTCTTTCACTTACAGAAAATCAGCCAAATCTGATTGTTTTCATTTTGTTCCCAAGCAATCTTGCAAACCCAGTTTCATCCCCGGAGCAAAAATATTTACAGTCTAGCAATGAGCTCTTTGCAATGAGCATTTATCAGGCAAACTCTGTGAGACCCTTACCTGCCCAAACATTCATCAGTGTGGTCATGATGTAATTAAAGTGACTCATGACAAACTGAATTAAGAAACCTCCCCAGACAGTTTTATGAAGAAAACGGCAGGGTTAATTTATTGCAATTATTGCTACGGGTCTCCAGTTTTCAGGACCAGAAAATTATGTTGTGCAATGGGAATCTCTCATTATTAAAAGGGGAAGACACAGGTTTTATTTGCTGCCTATGGAGCCAGACATACATAGACAAGGGGGAAAAAGGTGGATCAGAAGAGGGTTTTTGAGACAGAGCTAGTGGAGGGGAAAGATCTGTCTGGGAGTTCAAAGAGGAGCTCTGAGCTGTCAACGCTGTTAAACACTTTGCACGCTGCTGCATCAAGTCTAAGGTCTGATTCCTTGCCTTAAACTCAAATAACCTGCTTAAATATGAAGATGTAAATCGACATTTACTCTGGTGATAAAGTAGCTACGAGATGACTTCTTAACTCAGCAAGACAAGAAATAACCCAACCCCATAATTACAACCTGAAAACAGACAAATACAATTTAGAATAAGAGATGGGCTTTGTTTTGTTTCTTGTCATCATTGCAAAAGCCTCCAGGCATAGAAGCTGGCTCTACTTGAGATATTTGACCCAAAATAAGGGGTTTGTTCATTCTTGACTGAAAGATAAGCCACAGCTTGACCACGTGGTAGGTGCTTGGTGCAAAAATTGCTAAGAGTTTCCCTCATCTGTATCATGCAGGCAGGCAACTTAAATGATCAGGGAAATTTTTCAGCCTTAATGTCTGCAACTCTGTGGAGTTAATGTTTTAGAGATGAGCCAGGTCCAGAGATTTCAAAGGCTGAGCCTCTAAAATAATGTATGTTAGTGCCCAAGTAGATGGGCAGATATGGTTATCCATCCCAGGCTTAAAATTACTCCAATGCTTAAGCAACTTTCTACCCTGAGCACAACCAATCCCCGTCCCACTAAAAGTCAGAAGCATCTGACATGAAAAGCTAAAAGTGCATCCCCTCTGCCTGGCTGCTGCCTGCTTCTGCATCCATCTGCGCTTGTGGTGTTGGGCTGCCCAACAACCCCAAGGACTTCTTCACCTCAGGACACCTGACATGGACGGGACATGTCCAGGTCAGCCCTGGGCTCCCTTCTCTTCTGCTCAGGTACTTCCACTTCAGAGCATGAGGCATTTTCCTCAGCCCATGATGCTCACTGTATATCATCAGTTTTTAGTCCCACTTTTTGCTCTAACCTGTTGGGTGAGTCCAGGGAAGCATCTTCTTTTCTCCAGCCCCTCTCAGTAGTCTTATGGGAAGGAGACATTCCACAGAGCAGCAGAAGCAGAGTTTTTTAGGCAGTTCAGTATATAAGCTCCAGCCCTTGCAGGGAGCAATGTCTCCAGGGCTGGCAAAATCTTCTCCAGAATTTGGCAACAGCACGTTAATTACGTTAGCATTACAGATGCTAGTTATGGATGCAACAAGTCCTCTTGTACTTCATAATCTTATTACTCGTGATCTACTCCGCCACATGCCAACACAGAAAGACTCACCGGCCCCACTGTTCCCACAGCCCCCCTGGCAGGTTCATTCACACGCAGTCCAGCAAAACTCACAACAGCATCTGTTTAAAAAAGTATTGCCCAGCTCTCTCCTTTCTAAACCCAAACAGAGAGGCTTCAAGACCCTGGGGGGAGGCAGCATGAGAGCTGCTGCCTTCCCTCCCTGTTAGTTCATTCCTCTCTGACACATCACAAGTCTGACTCCTCTACCGTGTTTTATCTGCAGACTTTATCAGGAAATTACTTTTACAAGGTCTGTAAAAATAATGTCAGAGTACTCATTTATCACAGCATCAGCGTTCTATTTTGCTTCATTTTATCACAACGGATTTTGAAGGGACTGTAGGTTTCCAAAATGTTCTTTTAATGGACTTTGTTCCCTTCCAGAAATCCGGCAGGGGAGCATCCAGAGCAGAGACAGCGTGGCCCAGGGATGAGACCAGCCCAAGGGACCCAACCCCATCCACGCACGTAGCGGGACTGTGCACAAATTTCCTCACCCATCAGAAAAGCCCTACTGCTGAGGAGCAGAGGACACCTCTTCCCAACCTCTCTCAATTGCCTGGAAGTCCCCCAATTAAAAGGCAGACAGAGAAACGCAAAGTCTCTTAATACACGACAACAAAGATTGTGCCCGCTTGAGAAGCGGTTATCACAAAGCCGATCTGTTCGTCTCTCCTCAAGTCCCGCACTCCAAGAACAAAGTCCTGGCTCTGCTGGAGAGCTGCAAAACCCCAGGTGCCAACATTTCACAGAGCGCCCTGCGAGATGATAGATTTGGCATTTGGCCTGTTTTACGTATCAGCTCCCTTTCCAATTATTGGTACTTAGGCCCAGTGCTCTTTCTTAATGAAAGAGTCAAGGCTGGCTAGCCTACAATACGGTGATGTATAAACAAGCCCAGGATGGCAAATAAAATCAACAAGTCATTATCCGTGAGCCTCTCAATGGCTTTAAAGTGCTCATGTATTGACACTATAAAAACGCAACTGTTCCAGCTGTTAACAGCCTCCTGGGATGTTTGGCTATGGGAAATAAAGGGCATAAAGACCCAAAACCTGTGGCTCCAGAAACACAGGTTTTTCCCAGGCTTCACTGAAGGAGAACATATTTGTGGCAAATTGCTTAGCCATCTTATTATAGCACATAGATACGTTCATGACTTTTTGAGTGAATAGAGAACCGAAATGCTTTTAGCATTTAACACAGCAAGCGAGGCGGGGGGTGGGGGGAACCTAATCGACCACAAACCTCTGGCATGGCCTTGGGAGAGTCACCAAGATCCGTATCCCCAAAGAAATTTAGGCACCGCAGGCCAGTTCTTCTCATTCCAAAACCAATGTCTATGGTTGGCCAACTGAATCTCGTCCTAGAGGCTCCATGAATCCCACCTCGAGAGAGGGGTCTGCATCATGTGAGCAACAAGGATTGAGATGTTCCCTTCTGCTCCAGCCAGGGTTCGCTTGCTTCATCCTCAGTGGGGAGAAACAGGCAGCTCCAGACGGCAACTCAACCCAAAGGCAACCCAGCACCTGTGTTAAAATGGGATGACTTGCTTTCTGGAACCTTATCTTTCTCTTCACTGGTGATACAGGTAGCATCAGAGGACTAGGTTTTGCGAGGTGCTTTAAGACACCTCAGCTCCAGATTCAGATGTTTAACTCCAGATGACCCTCAGTAGTCATCTCAGTCACACTACAGAAGGCAGGCTCTTTCTCTTTCACGCCTATGGGAGAATCCAGGGTAATATTTATGTTCTTACCTAAGGTAACATAAGAGTGTCCTGCTTTCTTTAGGTGGGTTGAATCCAGTTTTTTCATCAGAACTCCTCCATATCTACACATCCTCCCCTTCACACAGAGACAGTGCGCTTTTCCTGTATCCTTTGCCTCCTCCTGGATGCCTAAAGACATCCATTAGATGAGGGCAACCATCTACAATTGCCCACCAGGTAAGTTCCTATCATCCAACTGTTTCTGGTTCAGGGGTTTCCTTGAGACAAACATCATTTCTAAGCAGTTAGTATACCACATCTTTCTTCCATAAGCATGTCCAACTTCCCTCTGAAGCCATCTGAAACAAGCAGAACCACTGCATATACCAGGGAAAAAACCCAAAACTTTGGCTAGCCTAACAAGCCCACAGCACAGGAAAGTTTCCACCTCCCTGTGTCCCACCTAACATGCAGAGCTTAAGAGCCCAGTTGAATCTACAAGCATCGTGGCAAGACCAATTGGACTACCCCACATTTCAAACACGTTTTCAGTGCAACACAGCCAGTCTGCATTTTTTATAGGACATCGCTGTCATTTTTCCCTACCGCTGCTGACTTCTTGAAAGCCCATCTGCATTTCCATCTCAATTGCACAAGCATAATGCAGTTGCTTGCTAAGAGCTGCCCAGCTGGTCGCCGACAACCTGCAAGCCAACTGTCCCACCCTTGTTTATTATTTTCATGGTAAAAGTTGCAGAAGATGGTTGCACTGCACAAGGGGCTATGCAAGACAGCTCACCCTCACCCTAAAAAGCTTACAAAGTCACCTCAAGGGCCACAGCTCACAGTTTAACTGGCACGGTCTCACTTTGCTGTGAGTCTTCCCCCCCACCCAAACTCATTAGTGAACATGGCAAAGATTCAAATACCAGTCACAGCTTTCCAATGGGTGGTGTCCAGGGAAATAGGAAAATCACTGAGTCACTGCAAGAAGTGAAGAAACTAAAGGCTGGGTGGCCAAATTTCTGAGGTGCTGAGCAAGAAGCAGTGAAAAGCAGACCAAAACCACAGCTTTGCAAAGGACTTCAGCACAGCACTGACCAACAAAACACAAACAGCACCACTGGAGAGAAAAGTTGCAAAAGACACTGAAGGCAAAGCATGCAGAGTTTTAAAGCGATCACCCCAACACTGCTACCGTTGCATTTGAGGAGTGTTGAATCAGTGATTCACCACCGGTGAGGGCACCAATTTCCATGGAAGTAGACTTAAGGCATCCATTTAGGAGGCCAACCTGCAAGCACAGACTCATCTGCTGTTTACATCTTAGGATCCTTTTGTCAAGAATAGCTCTTACAAAAACGCAAGCGAGTCCTGGAAAAGCACTCAAGCATGTAAGCACCAACACAAGTACTACAATGCAAAACCAAACACTTTTGTACAGATTAACTGACCGATAGCTCAGTGGTGTTCTCCACAAGTTCATCAGTTGACCTCTCCCATGCAAACACAGAGCAACGATGAAGTTACAAGTTATAGCTGAGCCAAATTAATAGTTCAATGCCACTGGGAGAGGTCTCATTCCCACCAGCATGTGCTCTGGCACACACTCTTCTTCCAGCCAGTTCAACTCACAAAGGTGGCAGAAAATTATTGACTTTTTTTTTTCCGCTGGATTACCTTTCTGCTGGGTTAGCGAGTCGATTGACTTGGCCCAGGGCATGATATGCAGCAGAGGTGGTGAAAGAGAAGAGATGGTATAAAGAGGTGTCTTCCGTTTTGGCATCAGAAAGAAAGTAGATTGGGTCTAGCTATAACGTGCAACTTCACCGTAAGATACAGTCTCCTCCTATTAAGGCTAGATATGGGAAGTTAAAGCACCTAATTCCAGAAGAAATCACCAGAAGCTAGCACTTATTTTTCTCTATCTACCATGACGATGCCCAAATTTAGTGCAGCGAATCCTCGCCTTTAGGTGCCCTTCCAAGAGCATTACAAAACATCCAGTCATACCATGAGCACAAGGACAACATGTGACCAGCTCTCCACTGGTTGGTCTAATAAGCCCTCTCACCTGAAGCACTCCAAAAAAATTCTGGAGGAAATGAGGGTCAAGGGTCAAAACAAGGGAGAAATGCTGTAATTTCTGAATGTTCATCTCCTCTTTTTAACCACAAAACTCCAACAAAATAAAAAAGGGTGGGGAAACAGAAAGAACACAATATGACGTCCTGGGAAAGGTTTTCCATTGCTTTTTGTTTAAATTTTGAATAGCTGCTACATACTGTAGAAGAGATCTAGAAGAAAAGCTCAAATTTCCCAACCCATCAACCATGGGACACAGTCTAATCCATAAGACCCAAAAAAGGCCTTCAAGCTGCACAACCCTTCCCAGCGCTCCCCTGGCAACTCGGCTGTCCCCACCCGTACCGGTGATCCGTTGGAGGGTTGTACCAGCGAAGACAACCCACGGGGTTGAAGGAGAGCTCACCTGAATCAAACTGCTCCATGTTGCCGTTGGCCGGGCTCTGACCCTTCTCTGGGGAGAGATGCTGGGTCTCTTGCATGGTGGCGATGAAAGACGCCCTTGTCTCCATGGTTCAGAGGAAGAGGCCTTGCCTTCCTAATTCATCCTGCAGCTCGGAGCGCCTAGAGGACAAGCTAAAAGAAAAAAAAAACAATGAGTGATTTGTTCTACCTACACCGACCCATTCCCTCAGCCTTTCCTAATGGTTTTCAAGTTATCCCATGTTGATTGTAACCCTTCAATCCTGCTCTCTCCTCCAAGGTGAAGCTAGAGTTGGATGAGGAACCACAACAAAGGGCATCTCCCCTTCGTGGCAATAATATAAAAGCAGCAACAACAACAATAACAACATACAAGATAATGAGGTAATAAACTATATCCCCACTACTCAACACAAAGGATGCACATCTCAAAGTCCAGTCCAGCTCCCTGTATCACCAACAGAGAGGGTTGTGCCATAAGGTGGCACAACCCATGCCAAAAAAAGGCACCCAAGAAAGGCCAACTCAACCATCCTCCAACAAGTCCAGTTCTTGGCATCCAACTTTTTGATGGCTAACACTGTGTGAGGTATCTCTCACTCCATAAATATTCAAACTTCCGAAGGGGTATATTTGTGATAATGAAACAGAGGAAACACTGAAGGGAGAATATTTGGGAGGGACTGGAATAACTCTAGAAAATAAAGTTCAGCATGCAAAATGCAGATACTCTAACGAAATAGTGCTGGCTGCAACTGTTTTTCAAATGAAGGCTGACCTAAGGTAACTGCACCAGTTAGTACCATGCGGGGTAGCAAATATTCACTCAGCTGTAGATTGGGTTATGTTGGCAGAGTAGATTCTTCTAGAAGGAATGACCGTAGTAAATACAAAGTGGAATAAAAACACGCAGAGATGAAAAATGATATGAGAAAGGGAATACAGACTGACTAGATCTTGAATCAGACACCAGGCTAAATGAGAACTATATTTCTACCTACAGTAAGCCACCAGACAAGCAATACCCAGAGATACACCCTTAGGAGCAGATTAAAAAGAACTCCAAAGTGAGCTTTTCAGTAAAACTCTCTGAGATGGTGATGAATTACGAGGTGTCAAAGGAGGACTGAAAAAGAGAAACCAAGAGCTCGGGTTATGGGCACTGAGGGAACCAGCTATTCACACAAGATATGCTAAAGCAAAGACAGATAGTAGGGAAGGTGTGTGTCCAGAATATACGATGTGGAGGACTGGTCCCGCTTATTAGTGGACGAATCCAAGACTTGCATGACAGAGAGGACTATGCTGGCAGAACCGATGCCAAATGCCCTGCAAGAAGCGTGACTAAAAGTAGGAAAAAAGTTTACTGCCAGAGGCCAGGCAAAGCAGGAGGTAATAAGATTGTAAAAATATTATGGGATTTTTTTAACTTTTACTACTTAGGAAGCATATTCAGGAAGGCCAGATATGGTGGTTATAAAATAGAAAAAGGGAGAGTGCTCTGTCATAGATTTTTTCGCTCCCAGTTTTTAAGGCTGTTCCAATGAAAATTGCAAGGAAGAAATGGACACGTGTGAGCAGTTATAGGAGGAACTAAAAAAGATGAGGAGCATGTCAAGTGTAAGTGCATGTTTTGGGTTTGCGTGGTGGGGTTTTGGTAGTGGGGAAGGGGACTACAGGGGTGGCTCCTGTGAGAAGCTCCTAGGAGCTATCCATAGCGATATCCATTAACTGAACCATGGTGGGACTGTCTGCTGGAGCGATCACAACAGCATCGTGGCAACTGCAATCAAACCATGCTAAAACCACGAGTGTTTCACAAAGCGTCACTGGTAGAAGTAAATTACCAAGACAGGTGATACAACCTCCAACTGAAGGTTGTTTGGGCAAAGTTAGACCCCCATCAGCTATTTGCACTCCCCACCCCAAAGAAACCTGCTAATGAAAGGACAAAAATATTTTCAAAAAAAGAGACTGTAAACCAATTCAGAGCAATATGCTTGTTGGTCTCCTTGCAAAGTGCTTAGTATACTTCGAGCACTCCATAAATAATAATGATCACTTCCCCACTGCGATGGCCACTACAGCACTTCATCTTTATTCTTTGTTGACATGAGACTTGCTAATGAATTAAGTGTATTATATACTATGAGTATTTTGAGTGCAGCTAACCTCAGAACACATGTATCACTCATCCCCAGTGTATATTACGTTTCAATTAACCATGAAACTAGAAGCAATCAGTCTACCGAAAGTCAAAAAACACTTCTCCTTTGGTAGAGAATACATCCGTAAATATCATTAATAATAAATTGGTTAAGTATCAGGATTTTACATCAACCTTGTTAAACGTGAGAGGAGAGGAGGTGTCAGCTGAAGCTGAACCTTGAGTGGATTCAGCTGTTTTCATTTTTGCCTAGGACCAGACAATGATGGAAGGTAATCTGGGTCTATTAAAAAAAAAAAAAAAATTCGAAGGATGGAGAGAAACAGAGAGATAAATTTAAACACAACAAATCAATCACCTTAAACAGAACTCAGGGGTAACAATATAAATACCAAGAAGAAAGATAAGCCTCTTGGTAGTGTAGTTAAATCTTGTGACACTCCTATGATGCTGATAAGACAAAGTTATGAGCTGATAAAAAGCTGAAGGTATCCAGTCAGACGACAACAGTATTTGCTGTTTCTTATGCAGTCAAGCCCCAAATCTGCCACCAGACCCATGAGAAAAGCCCATTCCCCTGGGTCAGGGAACTTCCATCAGAAATGGAAAATGGATGGGAAAACCAGCAGGAACCTGCACGAGGTGTCTGCAACACAGCTGGGATCCATCCTTGGTGGCTACGTCTGGGGCTGGGCTTGAGCCCACTTCGATTAAAAAGGGGCAATGCAGAATCTCTTAGCCAGATTCAGCAACATCATCAACATTTTTGTTTGTTTAACTCTATTTTAATGTATTTTTCGCTTAAGCTATGGCCAACTTGAAGTTTTTGAAACATCGTGTCAAGAGCATCCACATCCCAAGAAAACTGGATCTGTCAGGCACTGTAGCTTATCTTCTTATTTTGGGAATAACTAGTTTACCATCTACGGCAGGAGAGCATTTAAGTATTTTCCCAATACTATGTGACAACAAGACCAAACCCTTATGCAAACATAAGCTTCAAGATAGCTCTGAGCCTTCGTGTTGATATAACTAACTAGCAAAGAAAGCTGACATAGGGTATTAATTTTTCACTTCTTATTAATTGCTGCTAATTAACACTTCAAACAGAGTCCCCAGCCATACTGTTAACAGTAGCATGCTGACTGGCCTGCAATCATCAACATTAAACAAGCAGCACACACCGCTGTACTCCGATTTCTCTCTCGCGCTGAAGAAACCTGTGTCCACTGGAAACCAAATTAAGGACCACAAGCCACATTGCCAGCCTGTAAACCAGGGGAGGGGAAACAACAGCAAAAGAGGCTCAAGGTGACGCTACACTAGGCAGGAACACAAAGGAAAATATTATGAAATGCATTTGAAAGAGCAGGGAGGGGGGAAATTCCCTGGTTTCAGATCCCTTGTTCATTGTTTCTGCACAGTGGTGGTTCAAACCGATCCGATTCTTCTCCCATGCAGCTCCCATTCCCCTGGCATTTAATGCAGATTCTGACTCTTAATTCACAGGCAGAAAAAGCCAGCCAATACAAAAAAAGAATCTCTTCTATTTCCTTCTTCCCACGGCTGTCAGTCTCAGCCGCACGATTATCTCAAACACGCTGCCTTGTCATCTGTATCAATATTGGCTCTTTGTACAAGTGCCGGCGTTGGCTTCTTCGCACCATTTTACATTTCTCATCTCCTGTCAACTCCACCCTGGTTCTCCTTCCTTTGGAGTAAGCCCCTGTAGGGAGATGTCCCCTACCCCTACACACAAATCCAGCACCCTAGGGCTCCCCCTTAGAGTAATTCCTGAAAAAAATCACTTTCTCCCTCCAATGTATGCTTGCTTAATTGGGATTGACATAAAAAAGGCAGGCTACTGGAACAGAGCATGCAAAAAAGATCCTACATCCTTGAAACCTCCTACCTGAATAGTGCATCAGTTGAGCCAACGTACCGCTGAGTCCTGAATGGCGAAGAAGTAGAAATCCCACTGCTTTCCCAGCGATATGGCCCCTGCCTCCAAAATTCGGTAACATTCACTGACCCGAGATGGTCCCACCTCCCAGTAAGAAGCCACTTGATGAGTACAGCAGAGCTGGAGTAAGGGCTTCCAGCACGACCCCATGTCCGTGGTGAAGAGCCCCCACCAGGGACATGGTGAGTGGGAGGGTGGGTCCGTGGGCAGCTCCAGGGCTCCCTACATTTCCAGAGCTCGACGCCAGGTATTTTGGCATATAAGGAATCCCCATTTCTTTTTCCAGCCAAGTGGGAGGGAAGCTGAACATGGGGTGGCCCCAGCAGACTTCCCTGGTGAATGCATCTGCTGATTTCACCCTGTCCCCTCAAAGCCAGGTGCCACCATCTGCAGTTTCACGTAGCCTTTACCACCTTCAAGCCTTTTGCAGGACCGTGAGTAAAAAAGCCACTGCAAAGCGATCAAGGAAACCATTTTGAAAAAATGAGACCGGATCCACCTGCCCGAACAATTAGGAAACTGCAGCAATTGGTGCTGAGGCTCTCAGGAGACAGGACAGGGCTGTGCTGAGACCTGCCCTGCCTCAACCCAATCCCGGAGCTGAGATGGTCACTCCAGTTGTCTCCTCTTCTGTCCTACTTCCAGAACACATCATTTCTTTTTTTTTTTTTATGTCCCCCATCTGGCCAAATGGCTTTACATCAGGTAAAATGGGGGCACCTAGGCTGGAGCAGATGGAGCAAAAGCCTAGGCAGGACACAGGTGATATCAGACCAGGTCCCAGCTCCATTGTTGACTTCACCTTGGGGTTTTCCAGCACAAAAAATCCCCATGAAACAGCACTAGAAGAAACGATGCCCACCAATCCTACCCACCTCAGGTGGGATTTGTCTTACCTAGTCAATCATTTGCAGCTAACCGAGAGAAAGCATCTCCCAAGGACAACTTGTGCGGTCCGAGTCAGACACCCAAAATTCGGATGAGATGAACAACCCTCTGGGGGTGCCTGTGCTTGCACAGCACCTGCTAAGATTTCAGACATCCAAATTTGCCAGCAAACAAACTGAAGAAGCGACACGCTCAGATGCCATACGGTACTGGCCCTGTACGTGGAGCAGGGGGACTCGGCCCTGTGGGACTAGATCTAGGACGCATGCGAGTTGGATGCCACAAGACCGACCCTGAATCATGCTCTCCCTCCTCAGGTGACCCACCAAGGCATCTTCTCACCCACGGGGCACAATACAAGACCACGCATCACCCAAGATTAAGGGGAAAAAAATACCAAGTCGATATCCTGCCCACCCTCAAGCACTCTTCTCCACAGCATCTCCTTTCCGCTTTGGGATTCTGACCCAACATTGCGTTCCTGCAGCCCTTCTGGTCGCTCCCATTGCCTGCTAGCCTAGAGATACCCGTGTCCCAGTGGATCCCAGTCACAGTAGACACCGAGACCAGTCTTCCCAGCAGCCACGCTGCAAATCACAACACACTCAACCTCTGATTTTTACAGCTCAAGCCAAGTCAACAGTGTTCCCTTCCAGGTCTGAAAGTCTGGATCTCCATTCCTTGCTTTTGAGCAACGCAGGTGACCTTTTTCAATGCTCAGAGACCACCTCCAAGAGCACGCAGGCAATGTAAAGCAGTAAACGCAGCCTCCAGCTCCCCAAAAAGCTAGTTCATGGGCAATGCTGCACATCATCCCATTGCATTTAACGCGAGGATGCACAGGACTAACACTGTGGCTGAGAAGAAAGTCTGCTCCTCTAGGCAGAGGTCCCTAAATAAAACCATACTTCAGGCAGGATTGCTAGTGGCAGCCTGCCACAATATTTACACCCCCGAGCATCTGCACAACGCAAATGGAGGCTCATTTGGAAGGACTATTGAACACATCAAGGAACAGCTTTCACCTCCTAGAGAAAGAGCCTGTCTCTCTTCTCAGACAAAGTACCAGTTGGAAACCTTTTAAGGATCACTTCTTCCAAATTCCTGTCTTTTTTTTTATTATTTATTTGAGAGCTTCCCTCGCCAAATGTTTTCACTTATACCAAGTGACAATTTCTCTTTCATATTCAACACCCCACAGGATTTTATTAGGGGCAAATTACTGCTTTGAACAGCGCTCTGTTGGTTCAGACATACTCTGGGGTGGAAGAAACAAATCCCATCTAAACGGGAGAACTAGGAATGTTCACAATATTCAAATATATAAAAAACAGCTGAAAGGGGAAAGAGTATAATCTGTTTTCCATGTTCTTGGTGGATCGAAGAGGAAAGCTGGGGTTTAAACTGCAGGAGGGGACATTTGATTTGGGCATGAGAAGAAATCACTAATAATGAATCTGGTGAAGAAGTGGGATAGACTGTGGGAAGGGCACAGAGCCTTGCTTTTTGGAGGGGTTAGGATGCTGATCTATCCAGAAACAGATCTTGGTATAATTAATCCTGCCCTGGGGTAAGAGATGGTCTGTACAAGCCATGGAGGTCCCTTCCAGCCCTCCTGCTCCAGCCACTCCACAGGGCTGATCTTTCTGCTCTTGAAGTCAAGCATCAGTATCATTTGTGCAGCAGCACAGAAAATAGATGGCTAAGGCTGGAGGGAAAACATGCAAAAATGGGAAACCAGAGGAACCACCAGAGCAGGGACGGTCTCGATTGTCCATCCTGAAGGGGAAGAAGGACAGGAACCAAACTTCTCTGAAGACACACGGTGGAGAAAGGATCATGCAAGGTGGTGACAGCCCTCCGTAACTCAGCAGGTCCTTGCTCTCCCCTCTTCTTGCACTGGTGCCGAATGCCTCATACTTTTTATGCCAACAGAGACAAACCTGTTTCACAAAGCAATTTTCTCATCCTCCCTACCTGGCACACCCTAGAGTCCAGGATACACACAGAGATAAACAGCAGTAAGATAAGGTAACAGAAAGTAAAATAAACCTAATTAGAGAAACTAACTTGTTTACAGCAAAAAGCCCTGCAGTATTAGGAGGGAAAAAAAGAGGGGGAAAAAAAAAAAAAAAAAAAGATATAGATTACAGGCAGGCACACAGACTTAGGTACGCATCCCACTATTAGCTGCCCTATGTGTAAACATAACCTAAGGACCTAGAGCTGGACTTAAAGCAAAAACCTGCCACAAACTTCACTGAGGACTAGATCAAGCCTCTAAAATTAAAAGCACTTTTTCATTAAATTTCCCTTCTCCCAAGCGAGCTGGATGTTTTATAACCACGGGCGACACGGCATTGCTGCCACACCTGCATCCCTGCCACCGCCCCTGCTCACCCTGGACGTCCCTGCCTTCAGCATCCCGCGAAGCACACGCGCACGGCACCGCACCGTCCTCAGCGCCCACGTCAGCTGGCCGCGGGACCCTCCCAGATTCGGATGCCAACAGCAGGATCTGGCCCCGAACCACCCCGCAGCGCTGCCAAAAAACAGCCAGGCGAGGCGAGCGGGTGCTTTTCCCCTGCCCTGCGTTTGCATTACTGACGCTCATTCCAAGCAGCTGTTAAAATCCCCTCCTGTCACAGCACTGATATTTTACTTTGTCTTTCCGTAGATATAAATGTCAGCGTAAGGTGCCAGGCCAGGGACAGCGAGGTCGCCATGTACTAATCCTTCTCATTTCCAGCTGTTCTGTCACCTACTAGGTGGCCATCACCTTCTCCATGATTCAACAGGCAATTTCTACGATGTAGCCCCGCTCTGGTAAAGCGCTTCTACCCATGGTAAGGACCCAACATACACCAACAACTTGGGGAATACGGCATATTTAAGAATAGGCATCCTCTAAAGCTCTCAGCTGAATCAGGGCCATGAAGAAGACCGCATCAGTATCTCCAGTGCCCTTTACAGCACGCAAAAGAACTGCAGGGAAGCAGCACAGCAACATCATCGACCATCTGCAACGCCCTGTCTTCTCCCACCTCCGTGTCTGAAACGGAGCTGAAACGAGGAAGCCTTTTAGACAGGCAACTTGAACACACGCAGCTGCTTATCACCCTGAAACATCTCATCTGATGCTTATCATCTCAAAACACCAGCCCCGTGGATCAAAAAAACTCAAGTCAGACCCCCTGAACGGGACCCATCAGCCAAGCGATAAAAGTCACCCAGCGGGAAACACAAAATACTGTTTTCATGGACTTAATTTAGGGCCCAATTCAGAAGTCCCTCATCAGCCAAAACTCCCATCGCCCGGGGCAATCAGTTCTGCCTTCTATGTTGCAGTGCTTTGCAGCAGCCGGAGCCATTTTCCAAAAAAAATACGAGATGCAAACCAGAACCCAGGAAACATCTGCCATCTGATTCCAACACTTTTTAGGAAAAATGACATTTTAGGTCTTGGCACTGTTTGGTTCATTTAAACAGCACAGCTGATCAGCATTTGGGCTTAGTCCTACACGCGCTTACATCCCTTTCAGTGCTTTACATCCAGAAGCAGCTTCACGGACTGGCAGAACCTGCCAAAAAAAAAAAAAAAATGATGCAGCCGTCTCTTGCCACCCCTTGGTACAACAGCAGGAGGAGGAGGAGGACCCTTCCCTCCGCCAAGTGCGTGTGAGGGCAGCCAGCAGACCCCTGCCAAGGTCTACCCAGAACCAAATTCCACAAGACAATTTAACTCAGAGTCCTGCGAGCCACATTGACGGGGCTAATTTCACCCCATTTCTCTAAGAAAAGACAAATTGGATTCCCTTTCATTCCACACTTCTAAGAGACGAACATGTGAGCTGCTCCAGGCCATCCAGGTTTAATGCCCCACCATCACCCATACAACAGTGCATCGTGGAGTCTGGTCTTACACCTGCACCTTGGTCAAAACACCTTCCGAGAAATAGTTAAAGATTATATTTTTCTTGTCCTTTCTTTAAAGGGATATTTTTAATGCATCCGGGAAAGCTATCGCTTTCCACCCAAAAGTCCTGGCACGGGACTTATGGCTCCTTAGACTTTAAGGATGCTCAGCCCATGGTCGTCTGGTCTGACCTACACCGCAAGGATAAGAAGAACGTCACCTCCTGGATTTTAGTGGAGGGAATTCATCTTTCTTGCTAAGCAAATAAACGCAAAACTTTCCAATAACTTCTATTCAAACTGCGTCTCAGGACTTCACCCAAGAAAAGAGGACTGCCTTGCACAAGCCACCCAGTGATGTTAAAAGTATTAATCATGAAAGTAAGAATCATCAGTGAGAGTAAAAATAGCAAGGCTTCTGCACATACCTTTTTTTAAGCCTCACACCTACTCAGAAATGATCTCTCGGTCAGCTGTCAAGAACTGCTTGGTTGGGTTGGGTTTTTTTTCTTTCTTTTTATTACTATTTAATTTTAGAGCAAATGCTTCTGATTCATAAAAACAGAGTAACTGTGAACACATTTTCCAAACCAGCCCTCTCAAAAATGCTTTGTTTAGGTCTTGCAAAAGACCAATCTCAAAATAAACTTTTTCAGGGGTTTTTTAAATGTCAGTGACAGCGTCTTTGCTCATATTTCTGCATTCTCCTGTTTTGCAACCCAAACATTTTTATCACTGTAGGAGTCATACCTGAGACACAGAAAAGAAAGAGAAATCTTCTGGCAGAAAACCCACAGGATGGATTTGACTGGTTTCATCAGAGATGACTGTTGTGCAAAGATCAACAGACACTTTGAAATTACAAGATTTAACTACTGACAAGGTACCATCGGCTACTCTAATCCTAAAAAAACCTGCTCCCGGGGACCAGCATATTACAATGATAGAACAAACTCAGTATTTGCAAATAGCATCACTATTAACAACAGCATTTCATTTTCAGTACTGAGGACCCTGCTGCATCAGCTGATATACTCTGTATGTGTCAATACTCGCAGTAATAAAATACCTCTGACACCTCCATCGCCTTCAGGTCATCTAAAACACGGCCCCTGCGGTCACCACATTAATTTTCTCTGCGCACCTTCAGAAAGATGCCTCTGCTTCAAGTTTTGGCTACTTGTCCCAGGTTTTGGAGCTTTCCACAACTCCTTTACTTTGTCACTTGGACACAGTCAGGGACCAGCCACCTCCTTCAACCACCACCCCCTTGAAAACCCCCCTCGGCCACTCTCCATACCTCCCCTCACCCCACGCCGACGTGAGTTTAGCCAGCAAAAAGTCTTTGAAGAAACAAGACGGCACCTTCTCTACCATGTCCCGTCCTCCAGCAAGGCAACGTCACATCCCCTCGCTGATGCCCTCAGATCAGGCCAGCATCCCCACGGCTGTGAAAGGCCAAAAACGGCGACTCAAAACACATATACGTATTTCTTGGGCCAGCAGCACGCTCAGCACAGCACAAGCCCAGGGTGGCGGAAAAGCATCCCCAGTCTAAAGAGTTGACAGTTGTGGTGTTTATTCTATTCCCAGTAACACTACCATAAAGTTTTAATAAATGCTTCATTAAAACATCAACTGTTTGTCCAGCCAGTCAATTATCACTCATAATCACAGCTATATAACTATATACTGACTTCTACAGATGTTCTCACATCTGTGCAAAACACTCTCCACCTCTGCGACATCCTTATAACATCTGTTGAATATTTGTAAATATTTTCTCAATTTATAAATGATACTGTCTTGCTTATAATGCTTCTACTGTCCGACTACCCCGTGCGCCCCCTTAAATCATTAAAAAGGTATTTCCTTGTTGTTTACAATGTACTAGCCTCTTGATAGCTCTTTGCTGTATCTATTTAAATGGCTTTTAGATTTTCACTTAGTAACAGATTACACCGAGCCTCCATCTTATCACAGGAGTTATTAGGACCTAATCCTTTATAAGCACTAAAGTTATTAGACTTGCGAGAATATTTTCTTCCCTTCCATAAATAATCTGTTGGAGAGGAAAAAAAAAAAAAGAGGGGAAAAAAAAGCCACTTGCATCGCTGCTCACCCAGGCAACAGTCCCAACCCCGGAGAGAAAACCTGCCTCGCCTGCTCCTCCTTTGCCCCCAGCAAAGGAAATCAAATTTGTTTGTACCTGAAGGCACTAAATCGTGGCCAGCACCTTCCTGCCACCGCAGGAAAAAGTTCCCGGAGGAGGTTTGCCTGGTGGGACCAGAGCTAACCCCAACGCCGGCACTGCAGGAGGGGCGTGCGTGGGCTTCGTGCAGCAACGGGACCCCCTCCCTTTGAAGGGAACTGGGAGAAAAGATGGGGGGGGGGGGGGAGCAAAGCGGTCACATAAATACGGCCCCTTTTGGCTGATGTGGCTGGCAAAGAGCCAAAGGTGGGGGTTTGGGGGGGGGGGGGTGGTCACCCCGTCTTGGGTGGGGTGTGGGTTGCGGAGCCCGAAAGAGGCACTGCTGATGCAAAGCAAGGCGTTCCCATCAGAAAGCACGGTTTGCAAGAAAAGAGCCATTTTAGGCTGCTTTTCCCGTTTTGAAGCCGATGTCTCCAAGGCAAATGAAAAAAAAAGGTGAAGTGAGGGAAGAGGGGCGAGACCCCAGGTACAGAGGGATCCGCAGAGACCTTCGCACACCCCCTCCATCCCCACACCCACAGCACGCAACCCGGCGAAGATGCTGCTCTGCTCACGCACCACGTCTCTCCGCCACAACATTTTCCTCCCCAAGAGCGCCAGGGGCGCAAACTGATTTTAAAAGCCGTCCTATCCAAGGGGCAGCAAACTTGGGGACGGCGGAGATTCACAGGGCGGGGGGGAATTGCTTCCATTTTGCAACGGCTCCATCCCTTCCCACCCCGGAGAAAACCCCACAGGCTGACACGACTCCACTGCAGCTCTTAGATTTTGCCACCCGAGTCCCACCGCTGCGCGACAGCTGCCTTCCACGCCGCTCCGCTTATAATTAATGCTGTTTTCTGCTATTTTCATAAGAGATCACAACCCTCCCGCTCCGGTCTTCTCCTCTGCCCCCCTCCCCACCACCAAATCCTGCGATGCGAGGTTGCTGCCTCCCTGAGCAGCAAAGCTTGGTCCTGGCAGGGGCTGAGGGCTGGAGAAGGGTGGGGGGACAACGGGGTGGGAAGACGGAGCAGAGCCCTTTTGGAAGAGGAAACCTCAACCCGCGCGACAAGATGCGCAAACAGCATCTCCAACCGCTCCTGCTAAATAAAAGGGTGGTGGGTTTCTGGAGAGCATCTCCAAGAGGTGCAGGGAAATGGGCAGGCAGAGCAGGTCTCTTCCCCCCCCCCCCGCTCCAAGATCCTCCCTGGCTCCTCCATTCCCAGCCGGACACCGACAGCCTGCGATGCTGGAGCATCCCATCGCCTCTCACGGCTACAAAACACAGATGCTCCAAAGTTACCACCTCGCAACCACGGTGAAACGATCGCAGAACAGCAGCAGCGAAGCGCTGCTCTCCGCACGGGAACAAGGAAGTTTTTCCTGCCTCTGAGGCAGCCTCACTCCTCCAGTCCCCTGGAAAATACATTTGCAAAAGGCAGCTGGGAAGGGCACAAACAACTCCCTGCGAACTCCTCGCAAACTCTCATTTGCTTGCTTTGCCAAAGCTGCGATTTGCCTCCGTCGTCTTGGGCTTTTTAGGGTCTCTCTGCAAAGGAGACGCTCGTTGCGGCACGCACTGGGTAAGTCACTTGTTCGGCAGCCCAAATTTCCGTGCGTAGCAATTTCAGAGCATTTTTGCTAAACAACAGAAAAAAAAAAAAAAAAAAACCACACCACATCCCCAGTTGACTGCGCCGAGGCGAGCGCGGAAGCCTTGACAGCTCCAACAGGACATCTCATCCCACGACATGTCTACTGTTAATGCAAAATAAATCATTGCTGTGTCTCTCGGCTTTTTTTTTTTTTTTTTGCCTTTTTTTTTTTTTTTTCTCATGGCATGTCTGCAATTTTGGCATTCAAAGGCAAATCGGCCGGGCTCCGAAGTCTGCATGCCCCTTCTCATGGCTTCTTCCCAGCACATACAAATGCCCTACACTTTTCCCACCACTGAGTCCTGCGGGGGGGGGGGAACCCCGAGGACAGATCCCATCCTCTTTCCTCCGCAGTTAATTCACCAGCGCACCTCTCCGACCAACAAAAGAGAGTTGAACCAAACGTGTGGCACCTCGTCTTTCTTCTTTTTCTCCTCTCAAAATGTTTATTTTCAGTTTTTAAAGACACCTTAACCCGCCATGTTGAACTGACAAGCTTTATAAATATTCATTTACCGCAGTTCGGGAGCGCTACGGGAAAATATGTATAGATCAGGGCTGCACATTTTGGCACAGCTGATTGCTTTCTTTTCTTTTCTTTTCTTCCTCCTCGCCTTTTGCGGCAGCTTTTTTTTTCCCCTCTCCCCTGCAGATTCCGAAGAAACCCACCCGCACACCCAAAATAACTCTTTCCGAGACGTGCATCAGCCTAGTAAATTTGAAAGGAGGTCGCACAAGCACTTAGCAGGAAAGCACCAAAACGATAGATACTACTTTAAAAAAAAAAAAAAAAAATGAGAGCCTCTAAAATGCGATACGCTGAGGTAAAAAGAAAGCCCCTACACGCCTGCGATGAATTGCACAGGCATTGCAAACCCTGCCCGTGATAACTCCGGCGTGCCCTGCCCAGGGAAGGCAGCGCCGGGGGGAGCGGCACCCACGAACCGGAGCGCAGGTACCGGCTCCCGCCGGGGGATCTGCCCGAGCCGCCCCGCCACCCGCCCGCAAACACTTCCCAACAACTCCGCCGCTGCCTTCTCCTTTGGAGGAGGAGGAAAAAATAATAATAATTAAAAAAGGAATTTACTAAGAAAAAAAAAATTACTAAAAAAAAAATTGATATAAAAAAAATTACTAAAAAAAATTACTAAAAAAAACCCTAAAAAAATTACCAAAAAAAATTACAAAAAAATCCACACCCAGCTTCCTCCGCTAAAAAAAAAAAAAAATTAAAAAAAGATTTTTAATGTATCTTGGAAGGGGAAAAGAGACTCTCTCCACCCAAGCGGTGCAAAACCCAATAAAGGGAAATGCCAGCCGGGAGGGGTTGGGGTGGGCTTTTTGGGTTTTCTTTTTTTTTTTTGAGGGGGGGGGGGTGCCGGGCGCGGTACCTTACCTGGGCAAGTTTGGCTTTTTTGGGGAGGTGTTTTTCTTTTTTTTTTTTTTTTCCCGCGCCTCAGCGGCGAGACCCCCGCGGTGCGCGGCGCTGCGCGGAGCGGAGCGGAGCCGACCCGTCCCTCTGCCCGCACTCGCGGCAGACTCATTCCAATATGGCATCCGCGCAGTGCGCATGCCTGCCGCTCTTTTTAGGGCTCTTTTTTTTTTTTTTTTTTTTTTTTTTTTTAATTTAGCAGCCAACTCCTTCAGTGACCTTTTTCAGCAGTTTCAAAAAAAAAAAAAAAAAATCACATACACACCCCAACCACCATCGCCCCGGCTCCTCCGCGCTACGCGTCCGCGGTGTCTCCGCGCCCCGAGCCGTGCCTCCGCCTGGGAAATGGACTAAATAACCGAAGGGAGGATTAAAAATCACCCGTGAAATCGATGCCGCGGTTCCTCCGCGGTGCGGGGTACCGCGCAGCGATCACACGGTCTCGCCGTCCGCGCGTTAAATGCGATAAAATACCATAAAGCATTTTATTCCGCCGGGAAAGTGGGAGCTCTGCCTCCGCTCTTCCCCTCCCCACCGCTCTCCGCAACCTTTTATTTCGCTTTCTCCCCTTATTCCGTGTCGCGAAGAAACTTCCAGGGAGGGAGGTGGGGAAAGAAGGGAAAGCAAAAAATACACCGTGTCCCCTCCAGCCCGCCCGTCCCCTCCGCTTTCCCAGGTTCCTGCATTACCTGTTTATTCCCCGTTGCAGAAAATAAATTAAAAAAAAAATAAAAATAAAAAAGCAGGCGAAGGCACAGGGCGAGATGCAAAATCAACTGGTGCGCACCCCTCCGCCCCGCCCGGCGCGCAGGCACACGCACAACTTTCGGTCGTTTGCAAGCTGGGTTCTTTCTTTTTTTTTTTTTTTTTTTTTTTTTGGTTATTTCTTTATTAAGCGGTTGCAGGGGATTCACGGCAGAATTGCGCTGAACGTCGGCGTGTGCGGCTGTGCTTGGGGGGGGGGTGTTTGCACGTACAGCCACACTGCGGGATTTTTCTGATTTTTTTTTTTTTTTTTTTTTTTTTTTTTTTTTTTTTTTTTTTTTTTTGAGAAAATCAGCCCCGATGCAGAGCTGGAAAGTCTGGCCAGACACCATTGCCCGTGCCCCCCCTCTCCGACTGTTCCTACTCCCAGGGATGCAAGAAAAACCCCCAAGGGACGGGATGGGGATAAAAGCCCCCTCTGCAGCCGGGTTTATTCGGGATGCTCCGACCGGTGGTGCCCGGCCGATTTCGGAGCTTTCCCTACCCGGATTTGCTCAGCAGCGGGGCTGTGGGTGTATTTTGTAGGGATTTTGCTCCCTCTCTCGCAGCCCTGCCCAGGGGCTGCATAATGCTTCTTGCTGGGGATTTTTGGAGCCCCAAACCCCTTCTCCTTGCAGGCAGGCAGGGGCTGCATCCCTGATAGGGCTGAGGATGCAAGTGGATGCTTTTGGAGCATCCTCCGGGATGGAGGCTGGCGCAGCACATATATATTCAACAGGTCTGGAGGAGAGCCGAGGGAAGGGATATCGTTCCTGCAAGGCAGCAACTGGTCCTCGGCTTTGCCCTTTCCACCGTGAAATTCACCCCAAACGCTGGTGTGTCTGTCCCCACGCCCAGGCTGTCAAATTTGCCTCTCAGCCCACAGCCTCAGACACAGTCGCTGTCTCCACTTGCTTTTCTCCGGTCATTTCTGAGCCGAGGTTTGAAGTTTTCGGGTGATCTTGTGAGCATCCCTTCTTGCAGGAGCAGGGGATGGTCTCACACCTCGGGACACGGCAGAGCGGTGACACTGATTTTCCACGCGTGGCCCCAGCGCTCCTCTGTCCCATTGCAATCACCAGCACCCTTTGCACTGGTTCTTGCTGGGGATTCATCGCTGAACCTCCCCAGCCCCTTTCTCTTCCACTCACACCATACTCTTTCTTTTCCACCAGCCTCTCATAGACCCATTAGCACACCTCAGGGGTTTTGTGCAAAAAGGCAAGTGAGGAGTGCAATAGAGATGAAGAGAGGTGTGATATTTTTTCTGGGATACATTCATGGAGGAGATACTGAAGACCAGAGAAAAGAGCAAATATTGCAGACAGTGCATTTCTTCACCATAATCCATGTTCTCGCCATTCCCAGTCTATCTCTGAAAGGTCACTAAGATGGGTTCAGCCCCTCCTGCTCCAGCAGAGTTCTGTAAAACATACAAATCACACAGTTCATCTTTTTCAGGCTTTGGGTCAGATGGGATTTCAAAACAGCAAGGGAACACTGTCAGAACTTCAAAATAAGACCAAAAACCCAACAGATGCCAGGAAAGCGTTGAAGTCCCATTTCTCCAGATGATCGTGGAAGTGGCTGACATTTTCAGCATGGTGACATTTCAGATTTTCAACATACTTTTGAAAGGAAGATGCTCTGCACACACGATGTCTCTGTTCTAGCTCCTGTTAACCTGCTCTAAATTAGGTTACACTGAGATTCCTCTTGCTGCAGCATATTTTGATCTAAAGCTGGTGGCGGGTGACACTGCCGTCATCCAGCTTAGGGACACAGCCACAGCGGCTCTCACAGCATTTCAGATGTGCCTCCATCTCCTTTCCATTAACACCAGATGCCTTTGTGCTTTATTTCCATTCACACTTAAGTGCTCTTTGCAGGAGCTTCGGTTCCACCGACCTCTCTGAAGCTTCTTCTTCCCTCTTGGCCTTGGTTTTCTCTGCCCTGCCCTCTTTTATTTTTATTCAGAGGCTATTTCTGAGGCACTGACAGTGCATTTGGCCCTGTGCATGGAGACGTAGAAGAAAGCATTATCCTTGTCCAAAGAGTTTCTGACCTAAATTAGCTCTGTGGAAGGTGTCCAAAGAGATGGATTAAAAAAAAAAACATAAAAATAATCAAAGCTGAGGAAGAAAATCCCTTCAGAATTTTTTCTAGGTGGCTGCTACAATAAGACTTTCAGGTATGAATGAAAAGGTGCAGATTTATATCAGGACTGATCTGAAGATGACTGTAACGGCTCCTGTTGGCAGCAAAGACTTTGGATCTTGCTCATAGCTGAGAATACAAATTGGTTTAGTGGACATGAACTGCAGTAATAGCTGAGAGATTTCGTTTTAATGCTACCTTTTAGAGCATCACTGGGAAAAAGAAAGCACTTTGAGAAATACTAAATTGTCCCTGTATAGTATCCTAAGATGTAAAATGGATTTAATCCCTGGTGAAAAAATCACACCGAGGTTAGTTCCAGTTTTAGTCTCCGTGATGCGGTGTTCTCAGGGATGTATCTTCAACTGATCAAAAGCAACTTGGCGACATTAATTTCCCTGCTACCCATGCTGTTTAATGCCTCATCTGTTGGCAGCTGGTGACACCCAAACCTGTATTTCAAGTTGGGAATAGAAGCATCATATCTGAAATTTTTTGTTGTTATTGTTTTTAACAAAAATACTTCTATGTAAATACCACTGATAAAAAATTATATTTACCTGAGCACTAAGTACCCAAGTTGCAATGGTCGTCCATCTGCCCTTGCCTCCGATGATCACCCCCAAAGGATATAACTGTTCACACCCCGAGTTTTCCATAGCTGAACAAAAGAAACATGTCCAACCCAGTGAAATTCAGCCAGACCCATTACTTTAGATCAGATATCAGCGGTTTCTGATCCCCGGCATAGATTATCAACACACAAAACCTCTCCCATTTTCCAGGCTGTCGTCTTCAGCAGGTTCAGGTTTTTGGAGGAGAGGTGGGGATGTAAAAAGATCCTCTACACAAAGAGACACAAGCATGTACACACACACAAATGTTACGGCATTAACGCTCCCAGTTCCTCTCTTTTCTCCCGGCTCAGGAAAATAAATGCCCCGGGGGACTTTATAGGATTTGTAGATGGATGTGCATTTGGGTACCCACTTCTGGCCCCAATTTAGCCAGGTGCCTGGAGGACTGAGAGTACTCCATGTGGTGCTGAGATGAGGTCTGTATTTGCACAGATTGTCTAGACATGATCATAACCATGAGTAAATGGCATTAGCCTTGCAGATAGTGCAAATGGTAGGATCCGAGCCAACCCTTCTATAGGTAAAACGGCAAAACTCAGGCTCTGGAGGTTCATCTGTAATAAACACTACCAGACTGGGCAGAGGTCATTTGGTACAGCCAGGTTTGGACCCAAAAGAGCTCCACTTTGGGGAGATACCTGCCTGCTTCGGGATGCTGCCATCAAGTCGCGCTGCACTGCAAAAAGGGGCAAGGCTGTGCAGCTGGCACCGGTGAATTATTTGGGGATGGTTAGAGGTATCCAACCTGAGTGAGCTGAAGCAGGGAGACTGGTCAGAGAGGAGGAGACGGACGGGACATCTTCTGGGGCCATCTCCATTGCCAAGTGCAGCTCCTGTTACTTGTTCCTCTGCCATAGGCATCTCCTCTCTGCGGGACTGCTCCTGGGTTCCTAGTGAAGCTACTCTGCCTTTTCTCCCCTCCGTGTAAAAAACGGTGGCGTTCAGCCTCTTACAGTCTTACCCTATTCAATCTACCTTATACTCAATCTTTACAAGAGGAAAAGACACCATAAGGCCCTTATTTCGTGCCGGCTGAGGTTGGCATTATGTCTTGGGGCCAGGGCTATCACTTACTTACACCTTTGTCTTCTTTTTATTCCTCAGCCTTAATTCAGAGAGAAGTTGGTCCCTGGAAGCTGGCGTTAGGATGCTGAAAGACTAGTTTCACAGTGCCATCTCCTGGAGACGGATATGACATTTAAGCTGCATTTTGCAGATACCTTTTTTTGGCCTATTTACCGTTGAGTGCCGGGTGCTTTGAAGGCAGGTGTTTAAGGCATGATCTAAAGAAGAGATTAGCATAAGTGAAGGTAATCCAAAATTTAAACTCCCTCGTTACGCTTCGCAGTAAAAGTCCTGCTTCTTAAATGCTGTGAACAGCAATGAGATTACTGGCTTGGGATTCATAAAACCTTCGCCGGGTTATAGTCTCACGCGGTTTTGCACCTCGTCCTTGACAGCACCAGCCCTGCGTGCAGCGGTTGCAGGGGTAAAAAGCTGGTCCTTTGCTGTACCCCTTCTCCTGCAGCAGCTCAAGGGATACCTGGCAAAGGGATCATCACCTCTCAAACGGGAGGTTTTGGGGCCAGGCATCCCCGTACCCTCCAGCAGCAGTTGCCCTGCAGACCCTTGCTCGGGACGCACACAGCACGCGGAGATCCACACATCAATTCCACAGCCCAAGGCAGTCCTCACTGCAGCTTACTCGCCAAATTTTATTTATTTTTATTGCCTGTTGATTAGAAATTGGTGCGTACGAGTTGTGACTACTCAGCAGAGGGGCAATGACTGGCTTTAACATTCGCTGGAAAATCTGAGCCAGTGCATCATGTCTGCAGCTCAAGAATGCCTAGAAAGCGTGGTCTCAGTGCTAAACAATAGCTCTTCCACCTTAGCAGTAAATGAAAAGGAAGCACATGTTATATCCAATAAATCACAGCACTGAGGTTCAATACTGAGGCTCATAGCTATGAGTCTTATTGATCAAGCCTGCACTATCGAAGACATCCACTCCCATATCAAGAACTTGCTCATTTCTAGCATTTTTTAACAGCTTCCTTATTTATTTTGAGTATTTACAGGCTTTTCCTCAGCAGGAAAACACCTCCTGGTGTGTTTGGCCTCTACGATCTGGTGTTGGGAGGGGCGGCTGGGGAAACTGAGGCAGGAGGAGCTGAGCTCTCACACAGAGATGTGCAGTCACAGGGAAAGGCTGCAGTAATGGAAATCGATGTAGACCTCAGATGTGGGGCAGCACGGCGCAGCGGTTATAGTTTTCACTTCACAGGGGTCTTTCTGCCCAAGTCTGTGATGCTAACCAAGTCATTTCTCCATTTCCCTTTAATACAGGAATCTCCGTAATGGCAGAACAAGACCAAAACCTCTGACTGACAAGGATGACCAGGAGCTCACGTCTTATTAAAAAATGTAAATTGTGCCTCACGTCTGCATTTCTCGTCATTGCTGCAGCACCCCAAGTTGCTGCACGTTGAGTGAATTCTGTATCATGGCATGCAAAATACCGAGTCGTTCCGGCTCTCCGTGTGCCCTGCTCTCACAGCGGACTTGAAAGCCAGCCAAAGCACTTCCACCGTTTTGGTACTGAATCAGATTTATGAGCTGGTCAGTTGTGGGCAGAAATGCCCTGGCACGTTCCCACAACAGCCCAAAAGCCCATCCCTGACACGCTTTGTGCTCAAGTTTCTCTGGTGAACCTCTCCCCTTGCAACAAAAACTAGTCTTGCAATTATACACTAAACCTCCTCCTCCCTCCTACCAGCCCCCGTTCACTATCACCCCCAAAATAACAGTGAAGAATTAAAGGGGCATAAAAGTAATTTTTTTTATTTAAAAAACAGAGATGAAAATGATGCATTTGGAAGCACCTCTCCGAAGCTGACTGTGAAATGGGCTTGTGGATGGCTTTTACACTTTTAATGGCTCCTTCTGTATTAAGGAGGAAGATTAAGAGTGAAATGCCACTAATTGCACATAAAGGCCTCGGCTTCCACAACAGTGTAAATGTACATTGTATTCAGCTTAATCTCCATCTGCCCCTAAGAGCATAATTGATTTTTTATTTTAATTTGAAGAAGCTGACACTTCTATTTCTTCACTGCCAGGTTGCTAAGCACATTTAATAAGAATGCATACGGGTGGAGGAGTCTACAATATGCCATTAAAGGTAATAGGTAACATATTTAAGGTCATAATGAGCCCAGGACTAAGTATGTCAGTCCAGGGATCAGGAGGGAAGGTGTATAAATACTTTCCTTACTAGGACTCTGTTGAACAAGGCATAGCTGTGGGTTAATAAATGAAGAAGGGAACAGAGTTTTTTTTCATGAAGTAGATTTTCTGATCTCATTTCAGACCATGCCCCCTTCGTAGTCCATGTCCTGCCTACAGGTTACCATGGTTTTACTCTAGACTGGCTGACCTCTGACAAGTGACAGCGTCTGTGCCTCAGTTTCCCCACCTCTAAAATGGAAAGAGGAATAGTGCCACGGCTTTATAAACTGCTTGAAGGATCTGCTGAAAAATGCCAGTATCCTGTACCTTAGAACTGAGTCTTGCCAACCCAGCAAGCTTTTTACTCCAAAGCAAATCTTGTGACCCCTCTCCTGTTACATCCCTCTTCTCCACTCTCCAGCTATGCTGGATCCACTCCCTCCTGAGATAATGCAAAATCTCTGAAATATTCCTAAAGCCACATCTTTTTTAAAAAACATTATGTGCTCATAGGTCTTACCTGCACCTCTGATAACCTACAAGCCTTAAAAATACAGTTTCTTGAAAAGAAAGATTTTAAAAACTAATATTCCTGGCCAACTTGCATGCACAGATAATCTTCAGCCGCAGCACGGTGATTTCTGCTCTCCTGCTTTTCTTCTTCTTCAGTCTCATTGGGGTGTGCAGGGCTGGGGAGGTCAGTGAGGATGAGGATGGTAGCAGTTATGATGACCCACATCAGCTTTCAGCCCCTATAGATGGAATTTTTTTTAACAGTAAATAAAGTACATCCCTGTGAAATGAGACGTTTTCTCATTCTCATTTGAAGCTAGAGGATACATAGCAGTTTGGGACCTTCCTTTCATCGTGCCCTGGAGGTCTCTATGGACTGTTGGGGAATCAAATCACATGGATTTAGTTTCAGTGACAAATAGAGTAAAAGATACTTGCAGCAAGAGCCGGATTCTGTTCCAGTGCTGTTTGGATCCAGAGGAGCCAGAGGAAGGAATAATCCTTGCTTCCCCCAAAATCTTGCATTTAGAAAGGAAGCACGATACGGGTTGGAGACTGAAATCTAGGCAAATTAAAAGCCAGGTCCATAGAGGTATTTAAGAATTTAAATCCTTTTTTGATTTTCTTATGTAGACAATAGGTTTTAGGAACATAGGAACATTTTTAAAAAACCCAAAAGGCTGTAACCAGCTGTGGACATCACCCAGGATCTCACCTTCTAGGGAAGCATCTTTGCTCGAGGCAATTCTTCAAAGTCCTTACTTTTATTATGACATTGATACCTTTTTCTCCACTTTTGGACTCTCAATAAGCCTGCCCTGGGCATGTCTGGTTACGTTCAAGCACCCCCAGATTTGTACGGAGCTTTAGTAAGATTTGGTCCGATAGCAGCATCTGGTCTATTTGAAATTCACACTCGCTCTGAAATCATGCAGAGCAACTCGGCTCCTACGTCTGTCACAAAGTTACAGCCAAACCCCAAAAATTCAAGCTGGAAAAAAAAATTGTAGCTGCTGCCACATGTAGAGTCAGGCAGCCAGGGAGGGTGAAAATCCACAGCACCCGTCCTGGCTGCCCAGAAATACCTGTAAAGGGGATGAGATACAACTTCGGACCCAAAACGCAGGACGTTCCTGTATACCCCCCAGCGAAAAGTGACTTGGGTTTTGCTGGACCCCAATGGGCACGATAAAGGCTGCTCTCTCCCATAACCCACACATAGACCTTGGAAGTATCATGGAAAAAAAGCTGGATTTTGGGTGGGTGCAGACATCCTCACCTAGAGCCCGCGGTGCCAGCAGAAGATGCCTGCAGTCACCCAGCCATGCCGACCGAGTCAACCACTCTGATTTATATGGTGGCACTGATCTGATACCCTAAAACACGGCAAGGAACATGGTCAGCAAGAATTGGTGACATTTAATAAGACGTAGGTTTTGTGCAGTTCAACTGTACTGCGACTTCCCTTTTGATTTCATTAACTGGCATGGCTGGAGGTCAGGAATGACAGCGGGATCTCTGGACAGTGCTGTCTGTCCAGCTGTTTTCCAGTTGGCCAATGTGCACATCTGGCCATCTCCTAAATCCTGTCTCAAAGCCAAGGAGCAGAGCAGGAGCAGCTTCTGACAAAAATGCCAGCCCTACTTTTCTGTGGGCTCAGCTGTACTGTGAAAAAAAATACTTTCCCAGCTTGTTCCTGCCTCTTTTACACCATAAGTATTGACCAGCTACACACCATAAATGTTCATTCTCTCCCATGTTTTCTTTTGGATGGAACCAACCAGTTCCCTGTGAGATGAAACCTGGGTGCGTTCAGATATTGCTTGAAGGATTACCCTTTGCAGGCAGTATGACCCGTAATAAATTTACCTCCCTCTGTCCTACACAGTTCTCCAACGCTATCCGAGCAAGACTAACCTCAAGTACCCTTAGGAGAGTCTGCCAGGATCCCATGGGAAGGATGAGCCATAAAAGTGCCACTCCGGTGGCATTCTTCAGGCATTTTGCACTGAAAATTAACTCTTATCTTAGGGCCAGAGAGATGTCACATGAATCCCAGAGGAGACCATGGCCAAGTGCTAATGCAAGGTGACCATGGCCAGTGGCCTTGGGAAGAGGCCAGCCATGAGCTGGATGGACATGGCTTGGTCTGGAGGCTGGAGATCTCTTCTTACAGCAAATGACGCAAGCGGGGTAGATGTAGTGGAGATTTCACCAGCACCAGACAGGTCTTTTGGGGTCTTCACCAGGGAAGGTATGCTACCAACAGATAAGAGGTTTGACCATGAAAAATTTCTCCTCCTTCCCCACTTTTTTACCACCTCACATTATAAATGTAAAACCTTCTTGGTATGGTGTTTTGAAAAAATAATACATTTTAGTACTCTGAAAAGTTTTTGTCTAAAGGAACATGTCTCTTTACGCAGGGGGCATCACATTTTTCTTTGCTCAATGCAAACAACTTCTGTTTTCTTGTTCACACCTACAATTTCATATTGTAAAATGAAAGAAGGTTTTACCCTGACAAACCTTCTTAGTACTTGTCTCAATGTCCTTTAATTTGCCTTCTTAGAAACAAAAGGATGTTGCCCAGCCCTGTCAAAAGGAACAGCTTGCTGAAAAGCATTGGGTTTAAAGTAGTGTTTAGGTAAATAAATCATGCTCACAGTCTGGTATTAATTGATTATGTTGCTGTCTATGAAATATCCTATTTATCCAGGATTCACAAAAGGCAGCTCATTATATTAGCATAAACAAAGTATGCAAAGCACAAGGCATGGCAAAGGGGGACTTCGGAAGAGATGCCAACAAGACAGGGCCAGGGCAAATATTTTCTGTTCGAAAAGCAAGGAGTTAGAAATGTCAGGGATGAAAGCTCATGTGACAATGCCTCCTTAAACTGGCAAGTGTAATGTCACTTGTTGCATAATTAGAACGTGTCAACGGATGTGCTTGAAAGGTTTATTTGGCTGGGTTGCACCTCCCTCCATCAGTACAACGCAGGTTTCACAGCCAGTGCTTTTGACTCCCATTTGACTTTACAAGAAGTATATCTACAACCCTGCCGGTGTTTGTAATGACACCTTTTAACAAGGTTTCTCCAGGCATAATTCTGTGATAAGCAGCAAACAAGCTTCACACATTTATAACCAGGGGAGAAGGTTTTTTCTCTCAGCATGACCAGCCCCAATTGGCCTAGGAAATCCATCTGGAGAGCAAGGCAGAGCAGGCAGTGAGGGAGGGGGGTGATACTGACTGTGGGCAGGTTTTATTGCCTCTCTACCTCCTCTGACTGGCTACAGACTCTGCGCAATTAGTCTGATGAGGTTCCTGGGACGCAGTTCCAGATTCGCGCATCTAAATCCAGGTGTCACCAGTATAGGCATCTCCATGTGGGTCAGGAGATGGATTCAAATGCCTAAATGGAGATGCCCAGTGCCCTTTGGTTTGTCTCAGGGTGCCCCACCTGGTCTCCAACTACTGCTCTGGGTTGGATCTCTGACCTATCTTCTGCCAAATCTGCTAGAAAATCTTCTAGTTCAGGTCACCGAAGCCTACGCCGAGCGCCTAAGCTCAAAGTCGATGGAGATCCAGCAGCCAGTTGGTCAGTGGGATCTGGAGAGCAACAGAGCTGAGCAAATGCAGGTGCCAAACTTAGGGGTGAGTTGAATTGCTTTCTAGACTTCACTGGCTGCGTTGACCAGATATCTACCAAGTATAAAGGGAGCTAAGTTATATGAAGACGCCTAAAGTTGATTCTTCATATTAATCTTACCCCTTACATACTTCAATAAAAACCTTTGAGAGCTTCTGGGGCACCCAAGACTGCATCCCAGAAGCAGGAAATGGGGTTCTGTTCTGGGGAAATGTCAGTAATTTGGGGAAGTTTTCATAATTTATTATAAGCGCTGTAGAAAATCAGGAAACTGAAGTAGCTGGGGCCTTTGGTCTGACTCTTCATATGTTCTCCTATTCTAATAAAATGATTTGTGTCTGCTTTAAGACATGGCATATATTATGTATGAAGCTTTATAACAACCATCCATATCAGAGCTGGTGGTGAACATGAAAGCAATACAGCAGCGCTCCTTCCTACAGCACTTTGTTACAGGTGACAAGAGATAGGAGAGCCAAAGACTGAGTAAAAACGGTAGCAGGAAATTATTTTCTTAAGAGACTCCTGAAGAATGTAATGATAAATAAGACTTTTAAAATTACTATGAAATAAAGGGCTCCTTTAATTAAAAAGAAATCTGATCCCATAAAATGTTTAAGGTTGTGTTCATCTGTCTGAACTAGGATATATTTAGATATCTGCATATGAAGTATTAATCCCCTTTGTAATCGGTGGAGAAAATCGCTGTAGGGACCTGGATGGGAAACTCCTATTACTCTAGGGTAAACAGCAAATGTTGTATCCATACTTGAGACTTCCTAACTCCCACGTTTGATTATTCACACTGGTCATGCCCTGTCTCAGTGCAAGGAAAACTGGCTCATGGGACCAAAGCAGCCTGTGAGGCCCCTTCGTCTGGACCTTTAGGTGAAAAGAGTCCCAAATCCAACCCAAAGCCAAGAAGAAATCCTGGTCCCACAGACTCCAGTAGGGAGCAGAGATTCCCCATAGGGTCACTACACATCTGACAAAATTATGCATGTGTTTATGAGTTTTGCTGCACTGGATCTACACTGCTTTGAACCTATTTGAATTAAACCCTAAATGAGTGCCATAACTGGGAGGAGTTTTCCTCCCAGAAGACAAACTAGAGTCTGCAAAACTACCTCAAATTCATTGTTGCTGTAATCCTTCCCAATGCATACAGAAATTCAAATTTTCCTCCTTCCCATCCCAAAACAAAGCTATCAACTCCTATCTCCATTTTTCAAGGCTGATTATAAACAGAAAGCCTTGCTTCTCCTAGAGTTTAAACAGTTTTGCTTTGATGCCAAAGTGGAGCACTAAAGTTGAGTTTCACTCTTAGTGATTTCAGCCTTTTCCTTTACAGAGAGCTCGAGAGCCAGCTCCTGTGAATAAAACCACTTCCCATCACTAAATGCTTCTCATTTACCCCACAGAACACCTGGGCCAGCTTTTCCAAGAAACGCATTTGTGTTCTCACTCCTTACTATGGTGATCTACCTCCAGATAAAGCAAACTTGTATGAAGGCATTATAAGAAGTTCATGAGAAATACACGTGGTATAACGAGACTAAATGAAAATATATGTAATGAAAGCTTGGAGTAAAAGCATTCTCTCCTAGGACTGTTATCGCATTAGTGGCACACACACTGATTATGAAGAGCTAATGTCCACTTTAAGTGGTATCAAGAGCTGGAGCAATTGAAAGATAATAAGAAGAAAATGAGTAATGAATCAATTTTATTGTGTGCCGTTGAGCAGTCCTCGCTGGAAGAGTGTGTGTTGATACTGCCCAATAAAAGGGATGGATGGGAACTGACAGCAGCAGGGACAAGCACTCCCACACTTTCTGAAAAAATAAATGATTTTTGGAATGATTTTTGCCTTAGCCAATAGGATCCTGCTGAAGAAACCAGGATGTTTTCTTGTGGCGTTTATTATACACACAGCAAGTGAACAGCATGCTCTTTATTCACGGGGAGAGAAAATACCAGCTTATTGGAGAGAAAAACTCACTTTGCACCTTTCTTGAAGGTGGCCGTGAAGGCTTTCCCAGGAAAGGTGACACTTCTGCCGCTCAGATCTCCCTGCGAGACTCGTCTCTGCTGCCACATCTCCCTCTTTCATGCACTACGTCCCTGAGCCACCACTGCCCATACCACCTCCTGCGTTTGGTACAGGGTCCCAACTGATGCTTGCATCCGTGCTGCACCCCGATGCAGACACACCTATCCAGGAAAAATATAGCTGCTGTAATACGTTCCTTGTTGAAAACAGAGTAAAATGAGCCCACAGGAGCATTTCTTCCTGCTACAGCAGGACTGGTTCCTGTAACCAAACTAGCTTGGATGTCTTCACTCTAGGCTGAATGGTGGAGATATATCTGGCAACTGTTGTCTTCTGAAATGACACTCTGTGATGTAGAGACTCCCTGATTATTTAGGACCATTTCACACACAAGCTTGCACCGTAAATTCACTGCTGCAGCCTTCCACTAGTATATAATTGCCTGATCTAGGCTGCCCAAATGGCCATTATGGTTAAACAGGTACCTCCAGAGAGTGATCCCTAGCACTTCTAGATATTTGTCCCACACAGGAGGAATTGCATGCTGGAGGTATATATGGCTTTGCCTGGAAGAGCAATCTAGACAGCAAACATAAGTTAGAAGCCCAACTTCTCCTGGCTAACTCTTAGTAAGAGTGGCCCAGTGTCCTTGCAATGCCTATATAGTGAGGTTTTGTCTTGGGGTGGGCCCAAGCCCACCATCCCGATGCTGCAATCTTTTGTCATGTATCTACAATTCAAAGATTGCCAGAAGGGGTGCATCAGGAGAAGAAAAGCCAATGGTATTTCAGTTCCATCATGATGAACAAGTTCCTCATCTTACTGTTTCCTATGCTCCATTTTTTTCATCCCTGTTTAATTCTTCATCAAAGCACAATTTACATCTAATTTCAGGAATTTGAGCCAGTTCTGAATCTCACTGGCCAATATTCTTTCTCCCCTGTGTTAACCTGCAAACATCTGTCATAGCAAACAGATGTCTTCGGGCCTTTGGAAATCCCTGAGTATTCAGGGGTTTGTGTTTCGGTTGTAACATCCAGAAGTGAAGAGGTGGGAGGACAAGAGTGTATGTTCTACGTCATCAGCATTAAGCTAAGAGGTCGCCTGTTAAGACAGCAGTCTTTTATTAGGGCAAGGCTGAAAGTAGAAGAAACAGTAGAAGCAGAAGAAAGTAGAAACACCATTTAGGGTGAGTCTAAATAAACATTGACTTCAAGAACAAATCCTTATCGAATGGTATATAATAACAGACCTATTCCTCCCAGGCAGAGAGGGAAAATCTCAGTTTTGGGACCCTTCCTTGAGCTATGCCAAAAGCTAAGATCTCAGCAGAGGTCATGTGGGACCAGATGGCAAAAGTCACTAGGCACTGATCTCCGTGCAAAAAATTGTGCAATGAGAAAAATTTAGGTCAGTTAAAGCCTCAATTTCAACTGCATGTACCACAGGAAGACGACTGTAAAATTTCACCCCCTCACTGATGCAATACTGTCAGAAAAACTTTTTAAGAGAAGAGCTGGTCTCAGACACAAAGAGTGACTGGGGATTTGTAAATCACTCTGACAAATATGAATTTTCTATCACTTTTTGTTATAAAAAGAACTTTTTGCTATGTTATGAAAAGCATATTCAGGTTTTTCCTTCTGAACCAGCTATGGGAACAACCACCTTCTGAATGCTACTTGCACAGTTTACAAAAAGCCTGCGGGCATCTTTCCATGGGTCTGCATGTGCATGCTCGCCTAATTATGTCCCTGAATGAACCACTCTGGCAGTAAACCCTGATTTACCTACAGACACTTTTCAGCTTCCAAGAGCCATATGTCAAATCAGTCCCTAAATAGAATAACCTTTGCTCAGCTTCCCCAGGGAGCAAGCACTGGATCAGAAAATCAATGTCTATTTGTCACCAATTGGCAGAGCCCAGAAGCGCTTGCTGGGGAGTTGTGAGTGTGGGTACAGAACCGCTTACCTATTGCATGGTTGTCTTCAAGCAAAGGTCCCTGGTGGCTTAGATAGGACATTAAGAAGAAAATACTACATCTTCCTTGTCCGAATAGCAAGCAAATAAATGAATAAAAGAAATTCCCATTAGAAACACCCTGCCACATCGTAAAATAAGCGTATCAGTTCCATTAGAGGGAGGCTTGGTTTTGCCCTTCTTTCACGATGAAGGGAAAGACGCCCTCTGCCTCAGGGTCTTTACCCATCCTTTTTAGCCTTGGACAACTCAGCTATTCCTGGAAGCCACGTACAGCTCCAGGTACTTATGTCCAAGGCTCCCTCCAAAGCATAGAGGAGGCCACCACGCTCACTCTGAGAGCATTGCTGTTTCCCACACTCCGAGAGACCATGGCGATCTAATATTAGGCACCTCATTCTAGCAGAGAATGAAAAGCTACTGAAGGAAGAGGAAGCAGATGAGAAGCACAGATATGTCAGCTGGAGCAACAATACAAGCTGAAGTTGCAAAGCGGTTTAAGTGCTGTTTTTCAGAGGGTCAAACCTGGCAAAATACATCGCGGGGGCGGGGGGGGTGTCTGCAATGCAATCAGATAGGCAGCTGCTGGAAGGGGACAGATTGGGATTTCTAGCCAAAGAAAAAGCAGAGCACAGGCTGTGGTTCCTCTCAACTAAATGTAGCTGTTTAGGAGTAAGGTGTCTAGATCCAGTGGAGGGAGGTCGCACTGTTGGAGAGCAATTCGCCTCACTATTTCAGACAGGAGTATTAAGAGGAGATTAATCTTCTTTAGAGAACTCTGTTTCCCTCCACGGGCTCTGGAGGGAGCTCAGACAGCTAACTTAGACTAACAGTCTAACTTTGGACAGCTAAAATTGACTGAGACAAATCCCACCCCACTGATACTGGGGTCTGAGTGAGAGAAGAGTACTTAATGGTCTTGGACATCAAAAAAAACCCCCAGACCAAAGGTGCTGCAGCCTTCTTAGGGGCAACAAGTGAATGTGCTGAGCTTATAACCATCATCCTTCTTTGTTATAACTGCTGCCACCTTAGCTCTCTCTTTTCTTAATTGCATTTTTTCAGCTTTGCTTTGTCATCATTTTTTTATCATGATATGTTCTTGGTGATAATAGTCTTTTCACAGGGTAATTGGTCTTTCTTTAACTATTTCTATACTTCGAGTCTAACTTTCTCTATGTAGATGTTATCTACATCCCTCTAGGAATGCCCTTATGTTGTTTCAACTCCCTCAATGTGAATTAGTGTCAGATTCAATTGATCAAATGCAGCTACACAAGGATTATGTCTGTACTTTCAGGCTGGGGTCCAGGCTCCCTCAGTAGTCAGTGGTGGACACTTACGGATGTTCAGGTCACGTCTGCCCCAGGGCAGGTGGACTGCATGGTGAGGGAGCTCCTTTCTCCCCTTGCAAGTCTAAGCTGGTTGTCCACAGGTCAGGTTAGGTGAGATGGATCCTACCTTTAATATTTGAGCATTGTTGATCCAAATACGGGTATCCTGTTATCTCCAGGACTTCCCATGCTTTCTCATCTCCTCAGTGGTGTTAGTTTTTGGTCTGAAGTTACTGCTATATTGTTTTCCATCCAAAACTCATGGTCTTCCCTGGCTATGTTCTGCAGCCTAGCAAAATCTGATCGGTTTTTCTAAGTTTAAAAGAGGGTATTTTCATAAGCTCTTTCTGAGACTGCCTGTTATTTTGGAGTGTCTGTTCTCCTTCATGGCTAGTCTCAAGTGAGGGATTCCACAAGTTCTCTGAAACTGCACCTTTAACTCAGAAAACACAATTTCTTCGCACATTTCTCAAACCTTCTCCCCGCTTCAGTATTCACTGATGCATGTGACATGTTTCCAAAACTTCATTCCTTGCAGAAGTGCCAAACCCTGCGGCACAGTTTGAAATTCAGTCCCAGCATCTGAAAGAGTCACTTCCATTTAAAATCTTGAGCAGCAACTTCAAATGCAAAAGGCTGGCATGAGCATTACAATGCCTGTAACAGAGCTGCAGGTCTGGAGTAGGCACCACAGTCACAAGCAAGCACCCCAAAAAACGTTCAGGGAACTATAGGAGTTTGTACAGCTCCATCACAAAGATGCTTTCCCTGGGGTAAAGAACAATCTTTGTTTTTATTTCTGCTCTCCATGTTGTGTTTTTTCACCGTGATCTCAGTCCACGTCCTAAGTTTGGGTATGCTGCTGTCATTAATAAAAAGCAGGCAGTGCTGTGACCGGGCTGTGCTCCCTAGAGAAAATCCTTAGATTTTCTGAGTGATCATCCTGACTGCAACCACCAAGGCTTTGCAAGCCCAAGCCTCTTGCTACAAATTCTCATCGGTCTCACTGCCTGGCGGTGATGGCTCAGGCACCTACCTCACCTCCAGCAGCAACGTAGTGATACAGTCTGCAGATGAGGCATCTTGTCCAAGGCACTCACTTGGGCTCTCCCTAAGATCAGGAGGGTGATGAATTCCTACCCAAAGAGGCTTCCCATTGACTGGATGAAACCCAGGTGAGCAGCTTAGATCAGACAAGGATTAGTCTGGACTAGATTCAACTTTCAGATGACCAAAGGTAGGTCACCGTGTCTTGCCCATGGCTGTGGGCCAGTGCTTAGAAGTCAACCCAGCCCTAGCTTTCATCAAGACACTGCGGTTTTTTCAACTTATACAGCCTGAACAATTGACTAAGGTTCAAGGTAGTCACAGAAGTACCTTCTGCCCTTGCTTTGCCAATGAGGGAACAAGCTTGGTCCTGTTTGTTGTGGGAAACCTTTGCAGGAAATGTCTTCGCAGGCGCTGTTAAAAAAAATTATCATACGTAACAAAAGAAATCACAGACTTAAAATATAATGAAATCTGCAACTAACTCTGGAAAGTATTTCAGGGCTGTAGTGTGGGATGGATTTGTATGATCATCTGTAGCAGCTGCTGTCCTGCTCCTTCAAATATTTTTCTCTTCTCCTGCTAAAGATGGAAATGCAGTAAAAAATCCTGACTCCTCTGGGATACAGCTTCTCTGGACAGCTGCCAGGCATTTCAGATAGCTTTGCATCCACACACTGCAGAGCTCGAGAATCAAAGAAAGAAAAACAGTCTGGTCTGCAAGCCGCGCTCACCCAGCTGAGCACTGGGGCTCCCCAGTAAACAGCTTCAAGGATCCTTTTGTCCATTCCAGATACTAAATTCAGACACGGGGTGAGGAGACACTATTTGAGAAAGCCTAGAAAGCCAGCTTTGACTGCATGTCTACATGTCAGAGACCCTAAGCTGTTCAAAAGCAATATACCCAATGCCCTGCAGTCACAGCCTCCCCTCCAAAACTGAAGGAGACAGCGAGCTCAGTATGTATACATATTTACGCTATAATATTTCTGCACTAAGAGAAGTTGTATGTTGGCTATTTGTGGCATGGGTCCAGTGTTTGGGAACTAGAATGTGAAAACACATCTCCAGTAAATGGACTCATTCAGCTGAGATTGTTTTGTATCAGATCTCATCTAAGGGTGTGATTTACAGATCTGATCTAACGCCAGCTGGAGCCAGGAAAAAGATTCCCCTTGAATTCAGAAAACACAGGACTAACCTAAGTGTGCTGGTTTTGGCTGGGGTAGTAGCTGGGTATTTTCCTCGGAGTAGCTGGTATGGGGCTGTGTTTTGGGTTTGTGCTGGAAACACATGTTGATAACCCAGGGATGTTTTGGTTACTGCTGAGCAGTGCTTACCCAGAGCCCAGGGCTTTTCTGCTTCTCACCCCACCAGTGAGGAGGCTGGGGGGGCACAAGGAGTTGGGAGGGGACACAGCCGGGACAGCTGATCCCGACTGATGCAAGGGATATTCCAGACCATAGGACGTCATGCTCAGCACATAAAGCTGGGGGAAGGAGGAGCAAGGGGGGACATTCGGAGCCATGGTGTTCATCTTCCCAAGTCCCCGTTAGATGTGATGGAGCCCTGCTGTCCTGGAGATGGCTGAACACCTGCCTGCCCGTGGGAAGTGGGGAATTAATTCCTTGGTTTGCTTTGCTTGCATGAGCCGCTTTTGTTGTACTTATCAAACTGTCTTTATCTCAGCCCACAAGTTTTCTCACTTTTACTCTTCTTGCTTAAACAGAGGAAGTCACTAAGCAGGGATTGAACCCAAAATCGAGATCCCAGCACTCAGTCCTCCAGGAAGAACTGGCTCAGGCTAATCAGTTCCTCTGCCTTTTGCAACATTTGCCTTCTACAGCACAAAATCAGTGTTTGCATGTTGGATGAGACTCACACTGTCTGGTTGCCTGGGTAGGATACTAAGGATCCTAAGAAAAATAACACAACTCTCCACTTTTATTCGTCTCTCCCATTTAATTTCCAAGATGATCATTATGGACTCTTGTGCTTCTCATACAGCTACCAAGACCTTGGCAGTCTCCGCACTTGACTTTTATCCTGAAGAAAGGGTGTGCACGTTTCTTATCAGAGACCAGCTATGAGAGTAACAAAAAACTTTTAAGACAGTGGATTTTTTTTTAGCAATCCCTGGGAAGAAACACTGTAGGTTAGCACAGGAGGAGATTTTCCTGAGGTTTCCAGGCTGAAGCCAGGCTTCTTCCTGAATCCTAAGCAGGCTTATTTGCTGCAATATTCGTTGCATCTTTTCTAATCCCAACACCATTAACACCCCTTTTCCTGCACACCCAAGTGTTTTTCTGGAAGGAAACACCCCCATTAATCCAAAGACTGAAACTTAGCCAGAGGATCAAGCCCTCTTCGGAAAGCTTTTTTGTACCTGCGAGGTTACATCATGCTCCTAACCCATAGTTCTGCAGCTGAGATTGCACCGTAAATGTGAAACGGAGTCGCCGAGCAGGTTATTAGCTTCAAGTTAGGTAGCATTTGCTGTTTTGGAAACATCCCAGGAGAAGTAACTGAGGTCTCTTTCAGGATGACTCTCTGCAGCCTGAATCGAAACAGTATCTCTCCTGCAGCTGTAAAAAATGGATTAAAGGAAGTAGAAACGATGTCTTAGCTATAACATTTATAAAACATCAAGGATGGCTTGTGAAGGAACCTGTGGTTTTCAAGTGCTAATGGAAGAAAGGCTTGGGAGCAGTGAATATTCGCCAGGCCTCAGCACATTAGCATTTTATTTCAAGACTCTCGATGAGCAATAGAACTCGGGGGAAAATAATCAAGGTCCTCACTGGTTCATGCTACATGAATTTTGTGAATATTTAACATTTTGCCAATTGGGTAGGTCTCCATTTCCTAACTGATCTTTTCACATAAATAGTTACCCAGGCAGTCAGATTCTTACATCCAACAAAAGATCTGAAAGGACTCATCCAAACCCACGACCGTGCAGAGAAAAAGGCTTCCTTTTCCCCGCGGAAATCTCAGGTCTGCCAGAGAGACGGAAGAACTCTAAAGAGCAAAACCGTATTTGATTTGATTTTTTCCCTCTTTACCCTTTTTTTGCCTGAGGAGGAGTCTGATCCCCCAGAATTGCAAAGGTGTGAGGCGGGCGGGCAGGCAAACGCTGCCGCCTCGATGGGATCCCTGCCTGAAATAAGCCCAGGTTGGGTCTGCCCTCAGAGCGGGGGGGTGATGGGATAATGGTGTAACTGCATGTCTCGTTGACCACCAGGGATTGATTGACAAGCCAAAATACTGTCAGTGGTGCCTCCAAGCAGGATTAGGAGTCAGACCTCCAAAAGCATGGGATTAGGACACTGCCTATCTGTCCAATAAATACAGATGCATCACAGGGAGAGGCTGGAGGTACAGGATGGCTGAAAAAAGCACGGCAGCCCAGAAAATGCAGTTCATGGACAACTTAGGAGATCAACTCATCCATCCTCCCACCCCAAGCAGAAATTACCTAGCTGTCCCTGAGAGAAGACTACCTAAAAAAGGTGGATGTTCTTAAAACCCTCCAGTGGCAGAATTTTTCCCTCTGCCCCCAACAACTTACTGCATCTCTTAACTAGCTTTATTCCTGAAAAATCTGTCCTGATGCCAACCTAAATCCACTCTGTTACAGTTCAGACCTAGGGCGTGCTGCCCAGGCCACAATGGCCGTAAATTCCAACATCATCTCAGGCTTGAAGGAACTTGGATCTGGCCATCCCATTCTTACCAAAGATGGGCCCAAGACACAAAGCTGAATATAGCATGCTCCCAAAGTTCAGTCCCATGGCAGGAGGTACAGAAAGGAAGCTGAAATTGTACAGTAATTTTTGTTTTATGGTTTGAGAAGAAAGTTTAATTTTCAAGAAAGAAATTGATCTGAAAAGAAAATGTTGAGCTTTTCAACCAGTTCTATTCTTATCTAAATAGTCACAAACCTGGGGATGATTTTTCACTAAAAAAAAAATATGTTTCAAGTCTAAAATTCTGGTGTGATGACTGTCCCGCATGCACTTGCACAGCACCCACAAGGGAACTCTGATCTCAGGTAGGGTTTCCTGGCATTGCAGTCTTACAAATAATAGCTGAATGTCTTACTAAAATGAACCCGTTCAGGAAATGTAAAGCTGCCTCTGGGTGTGCTTAGGTGGGTTCTTGTACTCCAGCTAGACACTCCTTGTTTGGCTTTCTCCTGCCATCTGTCAGAACACAGGTATATAGGATACCTCCATTTCAGTGGCAAAGCTGATTTAAGAAATCCCTGCCTCTTGTCTCAGCTCTGCAGCCTTTTTAGGAGTTTCCCTGTACACAAGATCAGCAAAGTGATCTGAGTTAATGGTGCACCAGATTATGTCAGTAATTACTTGCAGGGCTGCTGCCCCTTCTGGGCTAGCTGCAAGCTACTGCATCACAGAATAAAATAAGGCCACGCACACCATCTGCTCCGGTGGTTCAAACAAGCTCATCTCACTTGTTACTGTGATGGACTAATTGTGATCCATGGGCTATAGGGTGTCCTCAAAATGTGAAGAATGGAAAGAATTGTGGTTGTCCTCCAGTTTACTCAGAGGAAGAGGAAAAGGCAGAATGATTTATTGACCGGTCCAAGATAATGTACAAATACTGTAGCAAAGCCAGCCACTGAAACTGGAGTTTCAGTCCACTCAATAATTAAATCATCCTCCCTTTAAGCTGGCATCCTACCACCGGTACGTGCACTAGTCGGTCTAAGACGGCCTCTGCACTCTAGTGGACCAGCAAGGAAGAACGGTGATTTCTCAGCAGTTGTGAGCTCTGTGCGGGACTGAGGAGTGGGGTCTGGCCTCCAATTAATTGCACCGGTAAAGATAAGCCCCACCACCATCACCGAAGCCTGTAGCCGCTGAGATGGTGTAGGATCATCATCTCTGTAGGGATGCAGGGTGAAGCAGAACCATCGTCCCTGTACAGATGTAGGGTGATATATGACCCTGAGAGGGTCAGCTCTGCTGGAGGACCATCATCCCCGCAGGGATGGTGGGACCTGTAGGAGGTTCTTCTGTGGCTGTGTGGGACCTTCCGCTTTTGCCTCCTACGATAAGTGAAGGAATGGCCATGCCGGGTGAGCGGGTTATGCTCATGGACTGATTTGCCCAGCTGAGGTGTTCTGAACAAAGGGAGGAAAAACGGAGGCTGAGAACTGCCTCTTTCTGCATATCAGCACAGCTTGGCACAGACCTGAAAGGCACTGTCACCTGCCCCGCTGGCTGACACGGCCAGGGGTGAGCTGGGCAAACAATATTTGAGAGCCTCAGCTCCAAGCCAAACACAGCTTGCCAACAATGCCACAGGCCCTGCAAGGTGTGAAATTGTTCCCATTCATTCAGAGCAAGACACTGAACATCTCATAATAACACAGCTAAAGCACTTATTGAAAATACAAAAGAATTATCTTGACAATTACTCCTTGGAGTATCCTGCAATACAAAGTCTTGGCTGATATAAAAATTGGTGTTGGCCTCTTGCTTATGAATATAACCTAGAACTGATTGTTAAATGTGCCAGGCCTTGTGAAAAATGGGTAATTCAGCAAGAATAAGGTCTATCTGCTATTTAATCAGCAGGGATCATTGCTGCTGGCAGCATGAATAAAGTCTGTTCCAACTATCAGTTAAAGGAAGTTTTCTCAAGAGACCTTGTTTTCAGAAGCAATTTCTCCATCAAATGAGAAATAAAATCAGATGAATAATTTACATGAGTATCATCCTGGAAAGGGCAGTTTCCTGTGCCCCCCCTCCAACTTACCGTAACAAAAATCTGCAGACCTGCCACTGCCCCCTCCTCATCCCCACCATCGCACTGGGGACCTTGGGGGTACAAACCACCTGAGTGCTTATGGGGCAAGCGAGTCGAAGAAAATGATGTGTTGCTGTAAAAAAATCAGCACTCGTGTTTTTGTGACTCTTTTCTGACATGTGGGGCCATCGCTGAACCGCCTGCAGATGGAGCAGACTCGCTTCATCTGAGAGCTGACCAGAATGGGTCAGAGGAAGATGTCCTTCAAGAGGCTACTTCTCTCCACTGGCTATGAAAGGAGCCAAGAGACATCTCAACAGGGGACACCTAAGGCCAGGTAAGACAGATCCCACCCAAGAATAGCTTGTACAGAGCAGGGACTGGCTTTTTCACCCTGTGATTGTACCAGGACTGCTAAAAAGGCATCCAACGCTGTGCCAACATTACAAAAAAAAGTGATAGACCTAAAAAAACCCAGTGGGGCTTTGCACACGTAGGGGAACGCTGTCTCCTGTGCTCTGATTTCCTTCTCAGCTTGGTGCAAGGAGCAGCAAATGCAAATAAGCTGGAGCCCCTGGCCCGGTGCCGAGTATCCTCCCTGATCCCAAGCCAGCAGCTTTTCATGGCTAAGTGCCCTTGAAGTGAGGAAGCCTTGAAAAATGTGTCCTCGCCCCGGCTCTGTTTTGAAATCGGAGCCCAGCCACACCAAGGGCTGCTGCGTGTAAGCCGGTACCTGCGTTGCACGTCAGACATCCCATCCAGCTGCGCATGGGAAGGGGTGACATGCAGACGGTTGTCATTAGCCATTGCAACGGGCTGGACAATTCCCAGTGCTCCAAAACACCCTTTTTTGTAATAAAAACCTGATTTGTCTTTTCAAGCAAGGACAAAAAAAAAAAAAAAAAACCCGCAATATTATTCTCAAGGAATATGAGCAGCCCTTTGCAATGGGAGATAAGTACCAAAGGTCAGGAAGAAAATGAATGGGGGTCTCAACACTCATGGGGTAAAATAGAGCAGGATGACTGGAAAAAAATGCACTCTAATCTAGCTCAGCACCACGCACTTATTTTACATGTTTTCTGGCAACCGCCACTGCTGATTTCTCTGATCAGATCTGTCTAGCCCAAAATGCTTGCACTGATCCATGCTGCTACTCTTACTGCTGCTGCTCTTCAGTGCTGTGTTCAGCCCACATGCCGCACTCACACAACACGGGAACGGCACAGAGGATGCCCTGGCATCCCAGCTGTGATGTCCCCAGTTGAGGTTAGGTTTTAATGAGTAACGAGATGTTCTTTCCTGCCCTGACTCCAGTGGTGATGGACTCCACCACTTCTACAACTCAAGTGAGTGAAAAAGCTCTTTCTGAGCACAAAATGAACAGCTGATTTTCTCAGTCACTGTCTTCTCAGCCAGAAAAGATGCACAAACATCTAATAATGGTGCTGTCCTTTTGAGAAACAAACAGGTAGATGTGAAGAACCATTCTAATAACTTTCTCTAATAAGTTTTTCTAATAACTTTGTACTGGGATAGTTTTGCCACAAACCCTGTTCCTCCAATGACACCTATTATTCCTGCAGGTTTTTTTCATGGAAAAAATATCCCATTTCCTTTCTAATTCCTATTTTCTCAAGCGCTTGTCATTCTTCTTGCCTTTCTCCAGACTCCAGCATGTATACATCTTCGTGCAATAGCAAAACTGGGCTGAACCCAGCAACTACCCCAAATTTTCTATGAAACTCCAGATAACCTCCCAGAACAGGATGTGCTTTCCTCACAACACCTTTTTTGTTACTGACTCGTATTTTGTCCGCAGGCCATTTACATCTCCTGATCCTCTTTCCAGCCAGATATGCCGCTTTCTGCCTCCTTCCCCCACTACCACTCATTGCATTTCATTCCGTTGACTTTGGAACCATCCCTCCAGTTTAACGAAATGATTTTTAATTCTCATCCTAACCCCATGAATGTTTTCAGACTCTTCCAGCTTGATATTCTTCCTTGTCCCCTAAGGGTGTAATTTACCTTACCTAACTTTAGATGCCTACCTCAGAGCCATTGCACCTCTTCTGATGCAGCAGCAAGCAGCTTTTTGAGCAGTTGGTGGGGGTTTGTCTGGAGCTGGTGCTCCTGCAGAGCTCACAGGAACCATATATTCCCTGCTTATTTATGAGAGAGTCACGGGGGCAGCAAGAAAAGCCTTCCCCAAGTCAAGGTACGGCCAATCATCCTCCCAGAGTAGAAAATGAAACTGGCTTGACATGATTTATTCTTGTCAAATCCACGCCGGCTGTTTTTTATAACCTTATTATCCTCTAGGTGCTTATAAATTGATTGTTTGATAATTTTTAATAGTATCTTCCTGGCTACTGGAATGCAGCTGGTCAGTCTCTGATTCCCCAGACTCCCATTCCCCTCCTTCTCACAGGCAGGCACAGTGTTTGCCCTTCTCCAGTCCTCCAAAACCTCCTCACCAAGTCCCCTGTGATAACCCCCAAGGAGCCAAGCTTTACTCTGCCCACTTCACAGCTACTCTTGCACAGGTTTCTTCAGGCCCTGGAATACAACAGACTTGCCTCCTCTCATCTTTTAACCTGTTCTTGCCCTGCCCTATCTCTGCTCCCATTGTTTTAAATTAATTTCTCTTGCTAATCCTTTTTTGAAGCATGAAAAAATGAAGGTATTTTCTGTGGCTTCCATTATTTGGTTTTCCACTGCCAGGGAATTCATGGATTTACTCTATCTTTCATTTTCCTCTTGCTTTCATGCGTGTAGAGAATTGCCTGGATTGCCTTTTGCATCCCTTATTACTTGAAACTGCTTTGGTGTCTTGGCTTTTCTGATTATATGCTTACGCACGTGGCCTAATATTTAAATTCAGTTTTCTTGGGCCTTTTTTTTCTTTAATGGCTCCTTTATTAATTTCTATCTCTTAGGAAATTTCTTGCATAACTGCTTACTTGGTTTGCTTTTTCTTACTTTGCCGTTTTGTCAAATGTCATCACCATTTCTCACCGATAGTTCTGTCAGCTCACAAAGATCAATGGATAGATCGAAGTAAATCAGCATAAACTGACCAATGCACTGTGAGCCTCTCCAGATGTTTGTCCAACCAGGGTTAAGGGAAAAGAGAAGGATCGCAGTGCTTGGCGTCTCTTTTCTGTCATTATGTCACTCTTGCTGCTGAGACTGGCTGGAAAATCCTGCCATCGCTCAGCTTTGGAGAGCCTTACCCTGAAAAGATAAGGGAGCACGTTCGCTCTCTGAACTTTCCTGCTTGGAAAACAGCTTTGCATCAGCTCAGGAAAAAATCCACAGCCCCAAAGGAAAATTTCCCTAAGGAAAATAATCAGTTGAGCTGTGGCACCTGAGGGCCACCGGCTTATGATTTGGGTTTAGCTGCCCTGATGGTTGCAGCTTGCGCGGTTCACAACCAGGCAGACACACACTTTGGGACCGGTGCCGGGTACAAACAGGATCCAGTGCCTCCCCGTGTATCTGAGGAGAGATGGAAAACCCTGGGGGAAAAAAAGCAGGGAGACAGCTGTGGGGCATCTTAATTGCCAAAATAATATAGCAGAATTTAGTAGCCAGAGCTCCCAGGCTCCACCTCGGATACAGCCAAGCCTTAAGGGCTTTTTGCATGGGTTCAGAAAATCCAAATATTTTGAAGTGCAAATCATGCTTTTGATAAAGCAAAGCTGTGGTTTCATGGCGGAGTGTGGAGCAGCAATAGCCACTAAAGGACATCTGCCTCCTCCTGCAATGAGGGGTGAAATCAAGGGGTTTTCTGTTTATTGCCCTCTTACAGCCTGAGTGTTTTCACACATAGGAGGTACTGTGCTCTCCTGTAAACCTATCAGCACTTGAAAATAAGGGCTTAGACAACTTTGCACTTCTAAATGCAGCAGCAGGGAGAAATCACCATTAATTGGGCTAGCAAGAAGAGGGAGGAGGCACCACCGGTTTGGAGAAAGCCTTAGGAAAACCTTCCCCTTGTGCATATGCATGCAATCCACCGGTGCCATCTCTTACAGGTAATTCACAGGTTATTCATGGAAAATGAAATTTTGCTTAAGAAATACCAATCTGGTTCAAATGTCTTTTTTTCTGTGTGTTTGCCAATTGCTGTGCCATAGCTGGGCAAATAGAGTCTGAGGCAATTCCCGAGTGAAAAATTATCATCCAGCAACCAACTCTCGATATAGCAGCAGCATAGGAAATCTAAGAAAATGCAAAATGTTAGAGCCTGAGTAAATCTGTGTTAAGATATGTATTTGCTTAATAGATGCTTCCACATATAGTGTGTTCAACTGGCTTATGTAAGAGTATCAACTTTAATATTTGATATAGAACTTAATATAAAGGCGACTGATTGCAAAACAGCCAGATATATCAACTCAGGGGAATGAACCTTTTTATGAAACTAACAATTACACATCTAAAATCAGCTGAAAATGACTTAGCAAGATCAAACTACCGGCTTGCTGACTGAACTCATGCTTAAACCATGATTAAAGTCGGTGAGCTAAATGAACATCTATCAACCCGAAGTTCAATTCGCCCTTGAAAAAAGGAGGGACTACTTCTGGTGGGGGTGATTTCAGCGACGTGGAGTCAGCACGTCAGTACCAGGGGATGTGTTGGCTCAGTTGAGGGGCTGGGGAAATTCAGCGCAGGCAGCAACAGGCAGCTGGAGGAGGGACAAACCTCCAGCCAGGCTGTCCGGCCAGGGCTACCCTCTGCCCAAACTGCCTGGCACTAATGACCTCACGAGGACAGGGGATTCCCAAACCCATGTGTAACACAATTCCCTCCTGTATTGTAAACGGGACCTACTTGGGAAGCAGGCCAGCTCCCATGATTTTCTTGTCTCATAACATTTACCACTGGTTTTAAGGCCATTGCTCAGAGTCATATGATGAGATTTGCAGCTGCTTTGGCTTTGGAACTAAATGCAAGCTCCCACCTCTCAAAGACAGGGAGGAAAACTCAAGCGCGTGACCTCAGCCTCGAGTATACTGAAAAGAGAGAGAAAATGAAACCTACCCTCCGGGGAAGAAGCTGTAAAGGGGGATGGGACCAGTATTACTCAGAGTAGCAAAAAAAACCCAGGTTTGAGGCTGCAGTTTGAGATCCTGACGCCATCAGCAGACCCTGCAATGTCTCGGGTCATCTTGCCATGGACCACAGGAATAGGAGCATAGGATAATTTGGGTTGGAAAGGACCTGGGGAGGTGTCAGGTCCAACCTCCTACTTAAAGCAGGGTCAGCTCTGAGATCAGACCAGGATGCTCAAGGTTTAATGCAGTCTTGAAAACCTCCAAGGACAGAGGCTGTTCAGCCTCACTGGGCAGCCTGTGTCACTGCTGTCCTGGAGAAAAAGTTTTGCCTTACATCCAGCCAGATCCTCTCTTGCTTCAATTGATGCCCATTGTTCCTTGTCCTCCCACCACGTGCCACTGGGAAGCACCTGGCTCAGTTCCTGAAGTCCTCCTCATAGGGATGAGCAGGTTGCTATGGGCTGTCCCCAAAGCTGTCCCTTCTCCAGCTCCCTCAGCCTCTCTAATCAGGGCAAGTGCTCCAGCCCTGACCATGCTGGGATTCCCCCAGCCCAGCACCCCCAAATCCCTGACTAGCGCCATCCCTTTCCTCTCCCAGCCCAGCACCCCCAAAGCCTTGCTGGGGTGATTTCATGCCCACCCCCCCAGTTCTCACAAGCCCTGCTGGGACTCACTCTATCTTCCCCAGCCCAGTACGCCCAATTGCCCTGGCAACCCCCCTACCCTTCCCAGAGTGGTACCCAAAATCCCACTAAGACTTCCCCCAACTCAGCACTGCAGACCCTGCCAGGACCCTCTCCGGCCCGGTACCCCAAACTCTGCTGGGCCACCCACCCACCCTCTCCAGCCTGGCACCCCAAAACTCACCAGGACCCCTGCAACCAAGCACCCCAAACCCCACTGGGACCTCCCAAACCCAGCACCCCAATCCCTGCCAGAACCCCTCAACCCAGCAACTCAAACCCCACCAGGACCCCCATCCACTATCGCCAGCCCAGCATCCCAGTTCCTGCCAGGACCCCCCCCCAGCCCAGCACGCCAAACCCCACCAGAACTCCCACAGCCAGCATCCCAAACCCCACCAGGACCTCCACCCACCCTCCCCAGCCTGGCATCCCAACCCCAGCTGGGCACCCACCCACCCCAAACCCTGCTGGGATACCCCCAGCCTGGCACTGAAAACCTTGCCAGGACCTCCCCATCAGGGCACCCCAAGCTCTGCTGGGACTCCCCCAACCCGGCACCCCAAACCCCACCAGGATTTCCCCCAGCCTGGCACCTCAAACACCACCAGGATCCCCGGGCACCCCAAACCCCACCAGGCCTCCCCCACCCCAGCATCCCAAACCTTACCAGGACCTCTCCAGTCAGGGCATCCCAAACCCTGCTGGGACCTCCCCATCCTGGCACCCCAAACACCTCTGGGACTCCCTCAGCCCAGCATCCCAAACCTCAACAGGATCCCCACCCACCCACCCAGCCCAGCACCCCTATCCCCACCAGGACTCCCCCAACCCAGCCCCCCAAACCTCACCATGACTTCCCCGGCCTGGCACCCTGGTCCCCACCAGGACCCCCATCCCCATCATCGTCCCCGTCCTCATCCCTGTCCCCATCCTCATTCCTGTCCCCATCTTCATCCTCATCCCTGTCCCTGTCCCCATCCTTGTCCCCATTCTCATCCTCATCTCTGTCCCCATCCCCACCGTCGTCCCCATCCCCACCCTCGTCCCCACCCTCGTCCCCAACCCCATCCTCATCCCCATCCCCACCCTCGTCCCCATCCTCATCCCCACCCTTGTCCCCATCCTCATCCTCGTCCCCATCCCCATCCTCGTCCTCATCCCTATACCCATCCTCATCCTCACCCTTGTCCCCATCCTCATCCTCGTCCCCATCCCCATCCTCTTCCTCATCCCTATCCCCATCCTCGTCCTCGTCCCCATCCCTGTCCTCATTCTCATCCCTGTCCCCATCCTTGTCCCCATTCTCATCCTCTTCCCCATTCTCATGTTCGTCCCTGTCCTCATCCTCATCCCTGTCCCCATCCTGTCCTAGTTTCAGCTGGAATAGAGTTAACTGTCTTCCTAGTAGCTGGTAGGGTGCTATGTTTTGAGTTCAGTATGAGAATAATGCTGATAACGCACTGATGTTTTCAGTTGCTGCTAGTAGTGTTTAGACTAATGTCAAGGATTTTTCAGCTTCTCATGCCCAGCCAGCGAGAAAGCTGGAGGGGCACAAGAAGTTGGCACAGGACACAGCCAGGGCACCTGACCCAAACTGGCCAACAGGGTATTCCATACCATGTGACGTCCCATCCAGTATAGGAACTGGGAAGTGGGGGCGGGGAATCGCCGCTCGGGGACTAGCTGGGTGCCGGTCGGTGGGTGGTGAGCAATTACACTGCGCATCATTTGTACATTCCAATCCTTTCATTATTGCTGTTGTCATTTTATTAGTGTTATCATTATCATTATTTGTTTCTTCTTTTCTGTTCTATTAAACTGTTCTTATCTCAACCCGTGGATTTGCTTCTTTTCCCGATTTTCTCCCCCATCCCACTGGGTGGGGGGGGAGTGAGTGAGCGGCTGCGTGGTGCTTAGTTGCTGGCTGGGGTTAAACCACGACACATCCCCATCCTTGTCCCCGTCCCCATCCTCATCTCTGTCCCCATCCCCACCGTCGTCCCCGTCCCCACCCTCGTCCCCATCCCCATCCTCATCCTCATCCTCATCCCCGTCCTCATCCTCGTCCCCATCCTCATCCCTGTCCCCGTCCTCGTCCTGGTCCTCATCCCCGTCCCCGTCCCCGTCCCCACCCCACCCCACCCCACCCCACCCACCCCGGCCCCACCCCACCGGGCCCCACCCCCGCCCCTCCCTCTCCCGCCCCCGCCCCCGGGTGTGGCCGCCGCCGGCGGGGGCCGGGCGGGGGGCGGTGGCGGCTGGGGGGGGGGGGGCGCCGCTTTTGTCCGCCCCGGGGACCGCTCCGCTCCTCTCCTCCGCATCCCTCCGCATCCCTCCGCATCCCTCCTCCGCGCCCCCCCCGCCATGGCCGCCCCCCGCCCGGCGCACGGCTGCGGCAGCGGCGCGCTGCTGGGTCGCTTCGGCGTGTTGCTGCAGGCGCTGCTGGCTCTCTGCGCCTTCAGCACCCTCATGTGTGAGTACCGGGGGGGGGGCTCAGCCGGGATCGTACCCCCCCCTGCCCCGCGGTGGGTGGCCGGTGAGGGCTGGGGGGGGGGGGGGTACCCCTTTATTTATAACGAGCATCAAGTTTTGCGGTATCTACCTGTAGGATTTAAAGCGGTGGTTTGTAACAGCCGGCAGTTAAGGTGCTTGTTCTTAAAAACTCTTGTTTCCAGCCTTAATCTGATGGTAATGAAGCGCCGCGGACTTGCGGCTATAATCCGGTAAAATTGGCTCCGCCTGTATGAGCGATTACTCAGTCGCTTAGAAAATTTTAATGAAGCGTGAAAACTAATGGTGTGACCCCATGATTTACAAGGAAGAAGCTAACAAAAAAATAGGGCGGGTGTCCGATGCGATGCTGCTTGGTTAGAGTAATAGTGCCCCTAATTGCATTGTGATGTTATTTTGTTCAACTTTGCTCAAACTGTAAAGTTTTAGGGCTCCAGAGGCTGGGGAAGGAGGTTACCGAGAGAATGCGTTTTGCCGATTACTGCGGAGGGGTGGCAGTGAGAGAAAGCAGCAAAGTAGCTAGAAAAGGTGGAGAACACTAATACTAAAAGACTCGAGAAAATTTACTGTTGTTTTGTGCTGCAGCTGCGTTTTACTCAGAGCAACATGTGCGTTGCTCTTCTTTTGGGTTAAGTGCTTTAACACACGTTGAATAACGTGCCAGAACTTGATCTGTTTTCCTTCTTTAAAAGCCTGCGGTGACGGTGAGCTAAAACTTCCAAGTTTTCTGGCTAAGTAGCCACAGATTTTGAGGCTCGCTTGCCCCTCTCTGCCTTCTGGAAACCACTTTCAAAGGCTCTGGCGCTGCAGTTAACACCAAGCTGCCAGGGAAAACTGCGACAAGTTCTTCCTGTGGTAACTGATAGCTTTTTCCAGCTGGAATAGCGCAGTTGCAACACTTCACTGCTTGTGTTTCACCCGGTATTGACAGCAAGAATAGATTAATTTTGTGCGTCTGTTGCCCTTAGTGAAGTGCGCATGTGGGTTAATTGTCCCGTAAACTCCATGGGGTGTCCCATAAAATCAAGGACATCAGTTAGTCACATTGAAATATTCCTGTGGATGAAGGCTACGTAACCGGTGCTAGCAAATCACCAACCCTGGGCTAACTGTTGCCCTCCCACTGGTGCAAGGGCTAATATTTCCTTGAAAGTTAACAACCCCTTGGTTAATGAGGAGAAACTGAAAGCCGATCCTACGCGGTTTCATTGTGAATCCGCTCAATGACTAAAGCGGTGAAGGAAACTGCTGGCTGAGACCCCAAAAGCAGATGTGTTTACAGCCCTGGGATCTCAACCGCAGCACCTCCTCTGGCCGCAGCTGGGCTGGTGGTCCCTAATTCACCCCAGCTGTTTCTTATCTCTGCCCCCATTCACACACTCCCAGCTGGAGGCTCTCTCAGATCTGCTGTTGGGGCTGTTTGTATGCAGACTTCTAACCCAGCATGGTTGTAGTGGGCTTACCGACGACTTTACGTTAGGCAATAACTTGTTCTGAAGCAGCTTTGGGGCTCTTCAGATGGTCACTTCAGTTGGCAGCCTCCTGGGGAGGAAAAGGTTCCAGCAGCTGGGAGGTATGGGAACCTCTTGAGCTGGTGGTGATATGTGTGCACAGTGAAAAAGGTTCCTGGGAACCTTGACCTTCATCCAGCCCAGCATCAAGCTGGGCAGTCCCAGCTGGATGACTACCTCATCTAGACCTTGGGGTGCTACTGTCACTGGAGTCGGCATCAGCCCGTCTTTGATACTTCTTCCTTCAGTACTGTGACATTCCTGGGTGTGTATTTCTGTCACTTGAATGTCTGTGATTTCTGTTTAATGGGATGTTACAGGCCAGCTTGCTCAGTCTTACAGGTCAATGAGTAGAAATTCAATTGCTATCTGAACCCAAGCCAATGCCTTTTGCATTCCTTCTACTTTAAAGTACCAGTTCAGCTTAGCTATAGGAGCATCTGAATTCGAATAGATCAGATTTCCAAATTGTGCAGATGCTGTTCAGAGCGCTTAAAAACATCTAGAAGGAGCTTGGACTAACAATAGCGTGGTGTTTTGCAGGTGCGTGCGCATGGGATGTGCTCGCAGAGTATATACGTCCACAGTAAGGGTCCCAAGCATGGCCTGCTGCAGGAAGGATAAATTTATACGTTGTTATCAGAAGAGTTTGCGTCCTTGAATTTCTGTCTCTTGGGGCTGTGGAAAGACTGTCTCCTGCCAACCTGGTAGGAGAATCCAACGGAGGAGGAAGTCGGTCTTGCACGACTGTCTGAATTGATGCTCTGGGTCTGGGTTGTAGGAAGCACAGCTCCTATGCAATCCTGGAAGAGAATATAGCGGCAAAATAGAGCTGGCACCTATTGTTTCAAGTTTTATTGCAACAGCCCACTGGGTTTCCTGAGGGCAGTTTAGCCTGTTGCAAAGGTCAATTTAGAGCAAAAGCTCTTGGGCAGCAGAGGGAGTACTTGTTTCTCTGTAATGGGATGAGTGGGATGGTTGCTCCCCGTTGCTCCAGGGTACATGAAAGGGGTCCTTCGTGTGGTGAAAACAGGACCCAGAAGTAAACGATGCCCAGCCTTGGTGGGGAATCAGGGAAGCTGTTTAGTGTGGTTATATTAGTCTGACTAACTACCATGAGCACTAGTGATGACAGAGTTCCTCTGAGCCTACAAACAGTCTCTTGCTTTTCCAGCAAGAAGGTCTTTAAGCTTGTAGTCAAGCCTAATTCCAATATGGTTGCAGGCTTGCTCCATTTGGTAATCAAATGAAAATGAGTTGCTATCCTTCCCGCCCGCCTGTGGTGGCTTTGGAGGCACTTTGGCTGTAAGGACACTTGCTATGAGAACTAAGGCACAAACATTTGAAAGAAGAGGCAGTAAAGCCTAGCAGCTGCGTGTGTGTGGCAATCCAGTTCCCTGTGTAAGAACTTGCCCGTAGGGAGGTCATGACATGAAGGAGTGTGGATAATTATGCAATCCCATCTTTGCCTTGATCATCACTCAGCTGAGTGGAGAAAGCATGTTGCAGTTATCTCAGCTGCGGATGCTGGGTGTGATTTGGGGGTTGAGTCCCTGCAGCTGGTGCTATTTGTTTAAACCTTTTTTTGAGGAAGGGGCTGTAGACTAGCAAAAGTTGTTCAGGTTTGCACCCTGGACAGCAAAACCCTTTGAAATGAGGGGAGATCTTGCGTAGGAATTTTTGCTATAGCCGCCTTCGTGGATTAACTGGAGTGCAAGAGAAACAGATTTGGGGAGTTAAAGGATCTTTTTCTCCATTGCGAATGGAAAAACCTTTCCTTGGAGCTGGTACACTTGTGTTCTACCCCACCACAAACAGTGTGGAGGACATCTAAGAACATTTATTTCTCTTCCAACTTCCTCTCTTCCTGAGACTGTCTTGGCAGCCCTCTGTGCTCCTAAATGAGGGTTAGTAGCCCTTGTGCTGCAGGTGTCAAAATACACTTGGCTCTTGGAGAGAGTTCGTGCTGCCAGGCAGGGAGAGCTGTACTAGGCTGAGCTCCATAGCCCTCTTCGCACAGTGAAACCTGGTTTTCAGCTTGACTTTTGAAAATGTCTTGATCCTGCCTCATGTGACAGCATTGTCCCTTTATCTCCTCTTGCACATAGCTGCTGGATGCATTCTTCCAGCACATCTTGCCTTGAGCTTAGTCTAAGAAGGCAGAGCTGTTTGCGGTAGGGACCCAGGTGCTGACTCCCCAGGCAGGGCCTGATGATGGAGGTGCTCTGCTAGCAGCTAGCGTGGTGTTTTACACACTGGGCCAAATATCTTGTCCTGAGGCAAGACCACGGAATAGGAGTTTGCCGAACTGACTGTAAAAGAAGCAGTGGCTCTTGACTGTGGTAGGAAACTGCTGGTAAAGAATGTAAGAAGTATCCCCTTGCTCTATGGTCTGTGTTTTCCTGGTCCCTGTGGACTTACCAGTTGACCTTCCAGTGCATTTTACTCCAGGATGGTGGGCAATTGGTTAGTGAAAATGGGAAACAGGATCCTAGTGTATGGAAGTGTCTGAACTTCGAGGGGGACTAGTGGAAGCCGTGGTACTCGTCTCCATCAGATAAATCAAACTTAAGCAACCTTTTGTGACTTTTTAGTAGGCCAAGGGGTAATCGTTTTAAACTAAAGGAGTGCAGATTTAGACTAGATATAAGGAAGAAATTTTTTACGATGAGGGTGGTGAAACTCTGGCACGGGTTGCCCAGAGAGGTGGTTGATGCCCCATCCCTGGAAACATTCAAGGTCAGGTTGGACTGGGCTCTGAGCAACCTGATCTAGTTGGAGATGTCCCTGCTTATGGCAGGGGGGTTGGACTAGATGACCTTTAAAGGTCCCTTCCAACCCAAACCATTCTGTGATCCTGCCCCAGTGCTAAGTTCACTCTTGTTGCTATATATACTTTGAGTTGCAGCACTGTTGCTGTGCTTCAAAATTGTCTTGAGTGCTTTCTATGTGTGTCTTGGCTTTTACCCTGAAAATCTCTCATAAGGGTGTGTGGAAGTGTGAGTCATGTCACGAAAGAGAAGAAATAAAAGATAGATCACTTGATTTGTCCAGACTTCCATTCTGGTTTGAAATAAATTTGCCCAGGACACAAGAGCATTACAGGCTTACTGTGCCCAAGACAGGCTCTGCTGATTTGCTTCCTCCAATACAAGTGCATAACTGTGTTTGATTTTGATTATTCACACACACATGTATATTTAAATGGGAACTTCACCACTGCAGATGCTTTTCCCTCTAGGGGAAAACAAAACCACAAAGGTTAACTGTGTCTCTGGAGATGCAAAGCATGGGGCTTTGCGGACTGTAGTAGTCAATTTACATGTAGGTTTGTGGGTTAAGCAAAAAGCTGCATATGGCAGGACTCTCAAGACGTTTTTCTTCTGCTTCAGTACATCTGAAAACTGGCTGAGCTTGAAAATGTACATTGCGCTTTGTAAGCTGGAAGGTCTGTACAGCACTTGATGTGCTTCATTAAGCTGCATGCAGCTTTCTACAAAGCTTTTGAATGTCAGCTGTTGATTAAGTTGACCTCTTCTTGCAAGTCACCTTTTGAACAGCTAAACAGAGCAGTAAAAGCTGCGTGCTAAGCGAGGACTGTGAGGTTCCTGGTTTCTGAAGGAAAAAAATGGGTTGGATGAGCTGAGAAATGAGCTGGCAAACTAGAACTGCGTGAAAAGTTATCTGTAACCCAAGAGCTGCGAAGCAGCTTGCACCTTGCTGAATTGGCTCTGCAACATGCGGTGAACAGTTGATGTTGTAGGTGACTTTTAACTCTGTACAAGAAACTTTACAGGGAAAACAGTCTTCTGTAATTAAGAGATGGAGCAAGTAAAGCTTTGAGGATTCTGTTAAATTTCCGGCTGTTTGGTTTTTAACAGCATTTGTGAGAAAACTGTATGGCAGATAGACTTTAACCATAACTACGAGCCCAATTGCATCACTTCATTCTTCAGGTATTGTTCTCTTAATGATCTCAGATCTTATGGTCTTGAGATAAAGCATTCTTTGTCTAAACCCCGTTTTTCAAGGGACTGACTTGATATGTAGCGATGCTTTATATGGAAAGAGTCGCTACTGCCTCCCCCAGGACAGAGTTAAATAAAACACTCTGCATTTGAGCTGGAGCCCAGCCCGAATCCAGGTCTCCTATGACATCTACCGTGCCATTAAATAATGTGCCCTGTTCTCAATGTGCAAAGCCTGACTGGTGCTTGTTATCTCAAAGCTATGGTTTATGACCACCTGGCACTTGGCTATAATGACAGCGGTAAAAATCCACGTAGAAATAAGACACACAGGGTAGAGCTTAAAACCGAGGACCGTACCGAAGTACTATGTGGCCTTCATCTGGGCAGTTAGGGTCCCCAGATGGATGAATGTTCCAGCTGAGGCTCTTGATATGTCTCTGCAGGGTGGATGATGGGGAGGTGGTGCTGCTCGGTGGGTTCCAGCGCTACCCCTGCACTAGACCTGCAGATGACTCTGGATTTGTATGGGGAATAGGAATCGATGGGATAAACAATGTCAGCAGCAACACAAGAAAGGGAAGAGGAGCAGCTATTACGTGAGATCTCGAGGATGCTCCTCTTGCAAGTCAGAGCACTCTAACCCAGTATAAACTCTTACCTGAAAGGTGCTGTAGAGTAGCCCAGCAATAGCTGGATATCTTCAGTAGGAGCTAGTTCAAACTATATACTTCCCTGCTGCCTGAGGTCTTGCAGACCCAGAGATAACCTAGAACATATCCTCCGTTCCTAGCCCTTCCTTAAAGTATCCCCTCTGCCAGTTTTGCTACAGGTGTTTACATTCTTGAAGCATTGGTGCAAGCATATTTGGGAGGGACTGGCTAAATACATCTAGTGCGGACTAGAGGGTGTAAGTCAGTAGCAATCTGTCTCATTAAACCACTGGTAGGACTTCTGCTGCTCCCTGAACTGATGGAGGGTGTGCGTTTTGAGCCTTTCCAGCTTGGGTGTGCTTTTATCTCGCAAGCAGCGTGTCGGCTGCGAACAGCGGCTGCTGCTTCCTCCCATTGTGTCTCAGGTCGAGCTGTCGGAGTAGCTGCATGCCAGGCTAAGAATAGTGCCAGACCCCAGGGTTTTGGCCTCTGTATCCTGTATGTTGGCTTCTTTCCTGCCTGGGGCTTGGAAAAAGCCTGGGAAAGGGTGTGTGCTTCAAAATAGGGTGAAATGTGTTATTGGAGACTATACTGCCTATAAATAACGTGGAGGTTGGGCAGGGGAAGAGCTGCTGTTTCCTCCCTGGTACAGTGGCTCTGAGTCCTCTTCTGCAAAGGCCAGAAATAAAATCCCGACCCACTTGCTAGTGTGACGTTGTCCCAGAGGTGGCCTTTACAGTAGGCAATTTAGCTAGCCCCTCTCTTAAAAGGAGGTGACGGCGTAACCAGTTCCGGGCATTGCAGCCTTTATTTTTGGTGGACCATTCACAATTTTAGTGCATTAACGCTGCAGTGCTTTCTCTGAGTACTTCTAATATCAGGTTCATTTTTAGTATTCATCCTCCGGGGCATGTCGCTGAGCTCGGTGGGGTCAGGCTTGCACCTCCTGTAAATCAAGTCCTAAAAGCTTTATCTGTTGAGTCGACATCTCCCTTCCAAACCTCAACTTTTGAATCCTTTGGTTGATTGCAGTAAGATTTATCAAGGATATGGTCTGACTTGCAGTCAAGCATACCTAAGCTTCTCCTAGGGAAATAAGTTTTCCCCCTTTAATTTTGTAGAAAACTGACTTAGGAGTCTGTTTCGCTAATCAGCAGCTAGTTGCTACTGCAGCTAATTCTGCCTAAATTAGGGGGTTTATTTCCAAGAGAGGTAAAAGGCACTTGTGCTGATGCACACATCTGCAGTGGAGCTGCCTGAATACAGTATGGGGTCCATGGGGGATGCAGGGAGGATGTTAGACGCGGGAGAGCTCCACCATGAATGGGGTGAGGAACAGCACGAGGGAATTGGGTGGTTGCTGCTGTCCTTGTCTTAATTGATTATAATAACTGGAGAATTTGTTTAAAAAACAGAAGTAGACTGTGGACAGCATTGCTGCAGACTTGGGTAACTCCAGGGAACTGTATGTGTCTATGGCAGGCAGGCAAAGCTGTCCCCTTTCTACTGCATCAAGAAAACACCATAATAAATGTCTACATCTTACTACTCTGGAGGGAAAAAAAAAAAAAGCGAGGATAGCTGTCATTGAGCTTTTCTCTTCTAGTTTTCTGACTATTTACATATCCCAACCTTTTTTTTTTTTTTTTTTTTACATTTCATGGGTTCTTATTCAGATGGCCAACCTCCCCCCAGCCTGGTGGTCCCGAGGGAATTTCAAGTGTGTGTGATCTTTATTGTCCTTGACTGAAGAGGAAGGGCCTGGGAGTATTTTGTTTCCTGCCCTGCCCTTTCTCAGCCATGGGCAGGGTATGTCACTCAAACCGTCACTCATCTTCCTTCCCTTTTGGTTTAATTTCATGGCTTTTTGTCTGCAGTAACTGGAGCCAAGTAGGTGGAGAGAGGTAACTTAGGAGGACAGCAAATCAAGAAGGCCTGCTGTCATCTCAGTGGTGCTTTGCTCCTGATTAATGGGATAGACCTGGGTTCCCGTGTCCTGACTCTTCTAGGAGCATCTTCTTCCCACCTGCCCAGCCTTTTCCTGGGATGCTTTGGACCATGTGGCAAGTCTAAATGCTCACACAGCACTGCACGTCCACGCTGTAGCACGGCTGTGTGCCTTGGAGCTGCCTGTATGCTTCAGGTTGGGACTTCACGAGGCTTCCTTTCGTTGTTCTTGAGGACTGCCTTTAAAGCCTTTCTGAAGGAAATGCATTTCTACCGTGTGGGCTATTTTATTGTTGACATCCACATACTTTACTGTTAATTGACATTGAAATGGAATAATTCAGGATCAGATTGAAATAGGTTTAGTGCAGGGTTGCGTCCTGCAGGAAGAACCTGGACAAGCAGTCTCCATCTTCCTCTGTTTAGCAGCTTGTTTTTTCATGGTGCTTGCTGTAGCACCCTGCTCTGTTACAAGGACCCGCAGCCATGAACGTGGCGTTTTCAGCTTTATTTCACCCAGCATCTCCGATCAACCTGTGGCGTCTCTGCAGCAGCAGTACGCACCACGGGGTGGTTTTGTGCTGTCAGAGAGGTAGTTGACTTGACACAACTCCCACGCTTGCTGCTCTTCAGAACACAACTAGCTCTGCTCTGTGATAAAAGGGACAACTCAGTAGGCCATTGACACTAGCTAGGACTTGCCTTAAACATGCTGCAAACATCCAGACTTTACACCGCCAGTGAAAATGTGAGTTGAGGCTGATTTCTCAAGCTGCCCCGCTTGAGGTTAACCCTGGAGCAATTGTTCCCAACCTGCATTCAGCTTTGAGGTTCATTGCTGCTTTTAGACTTCAGAGATTTGTCTGAAAGCTTGCCTGTACTTCCACTGGTGTTTTCTTCCCATTAGAAAGACTGGAGTGGGGAGTGGAATCTAAAGGTTCCTGTGGATTGTACTTGTTTCATTTGTTAGTAGGACCAGTTTCTTATTTAGCGATGGTGTGAAGAGGCATGAAGTGAGATCGGCAGTCCTTTCTGTGTGTGTATAGCATGCTTGCAGAGACTTAAAAAGCAGTGACTAGCATGTGGGTCTGAGGAGCAAACGCGTGCCAGAAAGCTGGGGGACCTGCGCTTTCCTGGCCTGTGGTGTGGTCCAGAGTGCTGCCCTAACTGAGCTTGCAGGTATCCGGCAGTTTGGGAAGATCACTTGGCTACAGAGATGCGCAGTAACACTGCTTCCTTGCAAAAGCCAGCTCACTTTACAAATGGGCAAAGCTGACAAGGCAAGCAGAGTTAAAATAATCTATGCTGTGGTTGGTAGCGCTGTTGGGAAGACAAATTCCTGGTGTAGACCCAGTATGTGCTAGTCTCATTTTTAATCTAGTTGGATGGGGGTTCTTTCCTATCTTGTGCAGCTCTGTGTGCACTAAACTAAATTTTTAATTGGTTATAGGTGCTAGAACTTAAATATCACGTATTTCTTGTTTGCTTGATGCACGCATAAGCGTGCACAACTTTTCTTAAAATAAATCTTAAGGGTGGCCTGATCTGTCTGAGCCATGGTAGCAAACCCTTGCCTACAGCCGGTGGAAAGCTGAGTTGACCCCAGTGAGTGAAGACATGTTTTGAGAAGGGCAAAGGAGACTTCAGCCTTTTTCCAACCCCATCCAGCTGAGCCTGTGGCTGTGCATGCCATGGCTTGGCTCTCGGCAGGGCTTGGAAGAGGAGAGGGACACTTTGCAGTTGCTGCTCAGCCTGTTGCTCCAGAGCCCTACTGTGTTCCCAAAACACAACAGAAGCAGTGCTGCTTCAAAGAGGGTTTCATCAGCTCCTTGAGTTTTCAAAGGCCTGTTGCTACTTTTATGTGGATTTAGCATCACCCCTAACCTCTGGGTCACAGCTACCAAACAACTCTGCTGCCTCTTTAAGCTCTGGTAATCTTGGCTGGATTTCTGGTTTAATTTGGAGACAGCCTGCTGCAGCTCTGCACAGTAAATGCCCTATTAAGCAGTTAATTATTTCTCTATAATACTAGCTTTTATCTTTAATACAACAGTTTTACTGTCTCTGATAATTACACAGTCTCGGATAACTCTCTTAAATCTAATGAGGCATGACAAGCTGTGTTCAACAAGGCACCACACCATTAACTTCTTACCTCTTACTTGTCATCTTATCACACTGAATTACTGTATTTCTAGCCTGAGTGGCTGTGGATACATAACATGTCACTTCTCATTAAGACAATAATGAAAATCATCCCTGGTGCTCTCACGGTCAGGCTAGTGGTCAGCTGGCTGACCTGGTGGCCTGCAGACCCTTCCCAGCAGCTTCTCTGCAGCATCATGCTCTGCCCTGTGAGCTGAGCAAGCTTGTTAAGGTTCGGTTTAAATACTTCTGGCCACTCAAAACAGCTCGCCTGGTCCGTGGGTCTCTTGCTTGTGGGTGGGTGAAATGCAAATGGCCCTTTGAAGGGTATCAGTGATGATAGACCTTGTTTGTGCTGATGGAAGTCATTGCTGCAGGGATATCTCGTGGTGCGATTCAGCTGGATAAGGGAAACCAGGTGGTTTTTTTCTGGAGGGGGATAGGACACAAACGGCTGCAGCAGTGCCTAGTGTAACTTGATGTGGCTGCTGCTTTGTTACTCATTAATGGCAATAGTAGATCAGGTCATTGGAGTGCTGGTCTTCTGTGGATTTCAGCGTGGCACCGAAAACCCTGCACGTGCCTGACTGAAGCCCTGGGGTTAGGGGGATTGTTTTTTCATATATCGCCCTGTCACCCTGCCAGTATAAGAAGTACAAAGTTTTACTTCTGAAACGTCAAGGCTCCTGGCAGGGAAGCTCCTGCACCCTTCCAGGCTGGACCAGGGAGGCATTTCCCAGGGGAATGAGCCCAGGCTGGACCAGGAAGGCATTTCCCAGGGGAATGAGCCCAGGCTGTCCCTTGGGGCAGAGGGGAGGGCTCCAGCTGGCAGGCTGGGTGCTCAAGCACAGCTGGACTGAACAGATCAGTTAATTACCATCTAGATGCAGAACAGCAAAGAGCCCTTTATTTGGAAATTGTCTGTACCCAGCTAATGTTTTGGTGCTTCTTCCCAGCCTTTCCTGAGCCTGCCACTGACTCTGCTTTTGGAGGTGGGTTTGCTTTCTGGTACATGGACCCTGTATGAGTTGTGATGTTAAAGCTGTGTATTTCCCCACCGAGTAGGGGAGGAAAAAGTTTCAGGTTATACCCACAGGGAATCTGAATGACTCAGGTTATTTTATGGGATGCCCATGGGACCAGCTACTGTGGTGTGCCTATATTAGATCAGTTCCTGGCTCTAAAAGGGCAGTTTTTACTTGGACAGAAGCTGTTAGCTTCTCCACAGTTTCATTATCTGAAAGACTAACCAGTGCGTGGAGTGCAAATCTGGAAAGAGAACTGGATACCAAGTTGTCTTTTAAAATGGTGCTGGCCTTAACGGCAGTGTTAGTGATCTAAAATGCACGAGAGGTGTTGCTTGTGCCCTGTTCCTCCTACAGGCAGTAAGGAAACTCATGTCTAGAAAAGTGCATCTCCTTACCCCACTGGAGAGCAGGCAGAAGCATTTGGCTCCAATGTCCCTGCTTTCATCTGTGGCACTCTGGGGCCCTGTCTTCATATCCCCTGGGAAGCGTCCTCATGTGCCAAGAACTGTCAGCAGTGGAAAAAGTCCCTTTGGTTGTAAATTTGACGGCAGTGGCTGATTACATGTAGCTGGGTGGGCAGGAGGGGGGGATGAAGAAAGAATAGCTGCGACAAGTGGGCTGGTGTGTGTCTGTTCTGGCTTTTGGTTGCTTTTTGAAGGAGCAGAGTAGGTTACAGGGCTCCCAAGGGTGAAGACTTAAGTGATGATAAAATAGATGAACGGATGGTCTGTTTGGGCTTCTGCAGTCTGCATACTCTGCAGTACTCATTGCAGTGATCTGCCCAGTATCGGGCGCAGCTGGGATGTATAGAAGGATTTGGTGATTAATGCTTACAATATGTACTCTTGGAGTGGTTTCTCTAACAGGGTCATACGTTGCACATTGATTCATACTCATGTGTCCCGCTGCTTTCAGGCTCTTGGTTTCACTAGATGGCACCACCAAGCAGCCGCTCTGCTCGCATCCCCAGCTGCACTGCCAGCAGTTAGAGAGGATGCGCTGAATTTATTATTTTTTTTCCATTTCCCTCAAAAATGTCACAGCTCATTATTTTTAACTCTGCATCTTGTTCAAGCTGGCAGCGTGTTTGGGAACTGATTGTGGCAGATTTAACCCGCTGTCCATCTTGAGCTCGTTAGTGCTGGTGAGGAGGAGAGTGGTTCCAGCAGCCAAGGCGAGGTCGGGGATCTGGACCCTCTGTGTCTCCCTGAGGTTTGGAGGCAGCGTGCTTGGGGCAGCAGCTGTAATGATGATGTCTCTAGTTCTAGATGTAGCTATTAGCAACCTTACCACAAAGCAAGACAGTGCCACTGAATGCCCTTTGCTTTTGGTTTGTTTGTTGTTTTTTTTTTTTTTTTCCCTCTAATTAATAAATCTAATGTAGTGGAAAAGCCTCTTCCAGGTCTCCTTGTTCCAGAGCATTGGTACATGTGGGTTTAAAGGGAGAAGAGTTGCCCTGGTAGCTGGTATTTTCTAAAATGGGCTTCTAGCTGGAGCGACAGCAAAACAGTCAAAAATTACTTCTGCATGGGATGTGGTACTTGGTACTTTTCCATTAGCAGCTCCTATTTGTGCATGTAAAAGCTGGTTGAACCCGAGGAGAGCATCACATCTCTGTGACAAACTAACTGGGACCCTCTGAGATGCTTCTGCAATGCTCAGACCCCGCTCTGAGTAAAACTAGGTAAAAATCCAACTTGCTGTTATCTCCAGGTAGTAACTAGAGAAAACTCAGAGCAGCAACTGCAAGAGACAGCACCAGAGAACTCCTCCTTAGAGGAGGACAGATGTGAAGGACTGCAAGGAGCAAACTCTTCTATGGCCAGAGGGGCTTCATTTAAAGAATCATAGAATGGTTTGGGTTGGAAGGGACCTTTTAAAGGTCATCTAGTCCAACCCTCCTGCAATGGGCAGAGACATCTTTGACTAGGTCAGGTTGCTCGAAGCCCTGTCCAACCTGACCTTGAATGTTTTCAAGGAAGGTAGAGTTTCTTCAGATATTTTTTTTCAGGGCATGCGGTTGGTGGTACTGAAGCCGTGTGTCTCGGACTACTGTTCCACAGTGGTAGCCAGTGGGAATGCAAAATATTGTGTAATGAAATAATGTTTTAGTACTAGCTGGTGCAAGCGTGGAGCCATGCCAGCTTGCGGGGTTTTGGGGGTTGGCACTGGTACCTCTATGCTGGAGATGTAGGCAAGGTCCTGCTTCCTCAAAGGTCCTCTGGTCCTGTTAGCTATAAGGAGGAGATGCCTTTATTGTGCTGCTGTGACTCAAAAGCTAAACAGACTCAGGCCATTACATTTTGCTGTCGCTACCATAATTTCAGGTTGCCTGGAAGAATTATTAGGGCTGATAGGTAGTAATGAACCCTCCCTAGCTTCCCTTAGGTCACTTCCCAGGGCATGAAAATGCTGCTGCTGAAGGATGCCAGAAGCACACACCTACCTCCCAAACACCTCTGCTGTTCATCCTTCTGACCTGTGGGTGCATGCGTTGTTTCTGGTTAGTTTGGAGCCAGGCCCTTCGGCTTGGCTCAGCTTTAGACTGGCAAATGCTGAGGGTCCTCCAGATTTTTTTGACTACTTTTGCATTGAAGATTGGCACAGACCGCACATGTGTATCTGTGCAGTTCTGCTGGTTAATGTAACCTTTCTGATTTTCTTTGCAGTAAAACGATTTAGGGAACCAGAGGAAGAGAGGCGTCCCTGGAGGATATGGTGAGATTTTTAATTTGGAGCTTGAAAAGACCATGTAAATGTAATATTATTTTCTCTTATACTAACAGTCTTCTAGGCCCTCTGAATATCCTGCATGGTATTTAGTCATTAAGTGAAATGCTCTGCTGACGCTTCCCAAGGAAACCTCCATAAAGTAGCTAGTGCTCCCTAGAAGTAAAATTCCCTGCCTAGCTCCTCCAGAAAAGCTGGTTTTTACTGTAGGTGACTGAACTGAGAGGTTATGGTCCCCTCTAATCTGCTGGCATCCCTGCACATGGGCTCTCTCCCAGACAGGGTCAAGTTTTGTTCTTAAATTTGATTAATCACTTTGGTGTCTCCTGACCAAGCTCAGGCATAGGCCAGGCAACATGTTTGGCCGTGCGTTGGTATAAGGTAGCCGGGTATTGCTGTCAGCTTTGGACACCTCTACAAAGCATCTCTTTATTGTAGGATTTACAGGCTGCCAAGAGGCGGGCATATGGTTGGGGTCAGCTTATGGTCGGGCTGGCTGGGCAGCATGGAGCTACCCGCTAACGTTAGTGGTGAAAAGCCTGTCGGTCTCCTCAGTTTTGTTTCTTCCTCTAAAATAATTTGGGAACTCTATCCAGTTCCCTGTGGATGGGTGCAAAAATTGTAAGTAGCTGAACACCTTCCCTGCACCTACTGCTGGTTGGAGAAACTGAGGCTGGGCTGGGCACTGGAGGGTGAACTGCCCTTTGCTGGAGGCTAAAACTCAGCAGCAGATCTGTGAGACTGAGCTGATATGTGCTGAAGTGGGTTTTTGGTTTGGTTTGGGGTTTTTTTTAAGTATTTGGAGTTGGCCAAACTGCCCCTTTTCACCACGTACAACTTCTTGGGCATCAGGACTGCATCTCGGAGGAAAGCAGATCCGTGCAGTGTTTTTGCTTGGGTGACTGCTCTGTTGCTGGTGCTCCAGGGCATAGATCTTTTTGCCTTTTTTCTCCAGGTTTTATGATACTTCCAAGCAAGCAATAGGTGCCCTCTTCATCCACTTTGCCAATGTTTTTCTGTCGGATCTCACCGAAGAGGATCCCTGCTCTCTGTAAGTACGCAAGGTGCTTGCATTCATGTCCTACATCTGTAAAAGGAAGAAGCAAGCCTCTTGGAAAATGTCATGCACAGTGAAAACTGATGTATTTGAAGTCCTACATGGGGATAAACCACGCTGAACTTATTTTCAGGGTCTGGGTTGTCTTCTGGTCTTTGCAATCTGCTGGTCTGATGGAGATGAAGTAGTGCAGCCATGCTTTTCTGATGATTAAAAGCTCCTTGAAATATACTGGCAAAAAGCTGCAGTAAATAATGCAGCGGTGTCCCATGCAACTGCAACTCTTAAATCTGCCATTTGTTTGCACACCAGACTTTGCAATTTGGCTGGTCTCGGAGCAGTATTGAGAATGCTTTCCTAACTGTGTGGGTGAAGGCCTTTGTCCAACGTAAGGATATTTTTTTGGATATTCAGATGCACCTCCCACATGTATTCCCATAGTCCTGCTGGGGGGCTTTCTAAGCCAGAGTTAGGACTTAATGCAGAAGTGCTACCTGTACTTCAGACCAGCCACTTTGCAGCTACAAATTTAGTTTCAGAATTAACTTTATCTTGTTTTGAGAAACTTTTCTAGGCTCCAAAATGCTGCTGAAAACCTTCTGGCCCATCTCCTTTTTATATATAAAAGTGCTGCACCTTGATATGTTTCTTTAAACAGACACAAGTTTGGCTGGGGCTAAATATAACCTCTGAAATGATTTATCGTTGTTTTTTAAACAGACACTGTTTTAAAATAAACCCTTCTGTGCTTATGCTGTGCCCTTTGGGGTTTTTTTTCTTTTATTCTTAATGTGTATTTTACATTTCCCTGTGCTGCTTGACTTGTCATCCTGAACCAGGCAGCTTAAAACTCTACAGCCCTGTCCCTGGGCTTTGAGGTTCATATACTGTGTCCTGCCCAGTATAAACCACTAGAGCCTCATGTTTGTATCGGAGTACTGTGATTTCAGCAGCTGGAAACTGTATTAAGCTAGCCTGAGCCTTTGGGTGTAGAAAAACTTAATGTCATGTTTTCGAAGTGGATATCAAAAGCAGATTGTTATTTTCAGTGTCTTTATTCGGAGGCAGTATCAAGTTCTGGAAAAGGAAATGTTCATTCCTGTAGCTCTGTGCTTGGTATTTTCTTCATGCTGTAGAAATCTGGCCTGATCTGGCAGAAAGTATTCCAATAATGGAAAACTGGCCAGAAAACATTAGTCTGAATGATATTTTTTTTCTCTGGAGTTCATTAAAATACCAAGCCCTGGATTAGAGCTTGGCCCCGCAATCCCCAGAAGGTCCCTGCAGGTCTCCTGCCTCTGGTTCTTTCTCCAGTGAAGCTGCAGAGCAAACCTGTCGAGCCCAAATCTCCTTGTAGGGATGGGTTCAGCTCTTGGATCTGCAGTGAGGACCCTGAACTGAAGACTTTTGGGGACCCCAGGATGCCTGCTGTTGAGCCAGGGCTTGTCACCTCTCCCAAGACCTTCTGCTTCTCAGTCTGTGTCTCTGCTCGTAGGAGCCTCTTGCAGCTGCTCAGTAAAATGGACTTTTTTGTCTCTTCTGCATAGCTTGCAGAGCGGCTGTGGTGTCTAAGAAGCTTCCATTTTCTTGTATGAAATTCCAGAAATGTTTGGTTCTGTTTCCCTGAAACTTGGGGTTTCATCCTAATAAGAACACAAGATGCTACAAATGGAAAGCCTCCTTTTTGGGGGGTAAATCTTAAGCAAGGCTAGCCCAGGAAGTATTTAATGCTATATGAATAAATGAGCAATGCCAGAGAGTTGGCAGAGCCTGCTCCCTTCTCTGCTGAACAGGCTTTTAAACTAAGGAATTGCTGGTAAGGCTATAGGAAAATCCAATAAAAGAGAAAGGAAGTGAGCTTGGACTATTAAGTGGGGATTTTTTTTAAATCTTGGGGTTTTTTTAATGGATTCCCATATTGAAATAAAAGATTTTGAATAAGATTTAAGAACACAGCTGAAACCTGAATTTTCCTCTGCTCTTAGCTACCTTATTAATTTCATCCTTGATGCCACGCTGGGGATGCTGCTGATCTGGCTTGGCGTGAAAGTTGTCTCCTGGATCGTGCAGCATAAGAAGTACACGTACCTGGTCTTCGGAGAATATGGTAGGTGCCAACCTCTCCGCACAAAAGCGGCTTCTTTGCTCCCAGCTATGAACAGGGAGAAGGAAATGGTAGAAATTACAGTTTGGGGATAAAACACGTGAGCAGCCTGCTTCTGTTATCCCTTCTCCAAGGAGCTCGCAGCGTGGTCGTGATCGGTGTGTTAAATGCTGGGACATCACTAGGTCGCGGGTAACTCTGCTGCCTTGCCAAGCACCCTTGAGCGTAGCGGGTTGGTGATGAAAGGCTGAACGTTTCCTTGGGCAGATAATATACCCCCAGGACATGTATATGGTAAATTAAGGTGTTTGGGTGTGGCGGGTGGTGACTTTTGTAGGGTTCTTTTGGTTTTTTTCGTAGCCTCTCAGTTCAAAACATGGAGCTGTGCTTGCATTTGCCTTGAGGCGTAATAGGCATCAGCAGGACATAGCCTGGCCCCAAAGCTGAGCTCTCAAATGACTTGGGGAAGGGGTGTGGAGGTGCCAGCTGGTTTAAAAAAAAAAAAAAAAAAAAAAAAAAAAAAAAAAAAAAAAAAAAAAAACAAAAAAAAAACCCCAACAACAAAAACCACGACCCCCCTCAATTTTAAGCATGCCTGAACCTGGCCTCTCTCTTCGATTCCTGCCTTGAGTTGGAGAAAAGGAGTTTCCGAAAAGCTTTTCTCAGCCAGCCCCACTAGAGGGTAGCACTTCTCTTCAGAAAGAGCAGAGCCAGCTTCCAGGAGAGCAGTGCTGCTCTGTGGCTGCAGGGAAGGGAAAAATTAACCCTTTGCCTATTTCAGGTTGTATCTAATATAAAGACGAAGTCAGTCTTACTTTAGAAAACACATCCTAGTCCTACCAATCACGTTCCCACCTTTAAGACCTTAATCATTAAGTCTATTCTGAAGGTCGTCTCATTCCTTTGTATTCTTAGTAGCTGCTCTGATAACCGAGCTGGTGAAACTTGGACCAAAGTAGGATTAGTGTGGAGACCCCACTGGCTTGTGAGCTCTTACTCAGGCTCACGTTCAGCCTGTGTAAATGGGTCATGGCACAGGATGAAGGGGATGGTTGAGTTTGTGAGACAGCAAACGGATGGGTTGAAATGATGGGACATGGCAGGGCTGACTCTCATCAAACCTGAGAGCGGCTTTAGAGGCTGCAGTGGTCTCCAGAGCAGGTTCAGCACCCTGACACCATGTATTTGGTGGGGACTATGTGTTTTTTTTTCCTAATGGCTCTTTCTCAAAATGCTGAGGAGCCACAGAGTGCTGAAGTCATTCAGATGAGACAGCAGAGAAATCCAGATATTCTTGGTTCGGGGACTGGCATTTTTTTCCCCCTTTGAGCAACAAGGACTCAAAGCCCAGCCACAGTCATCCCAGGGCACAGCGTCAGCTTCACATGCCACATCTGCAGTTGAGCAGAAGCAAGGAAATGTTGAAGTGTATTGACAGCTTGCTTTAACCTTGCAGAGCAGTAATGAACTTCCATTGAGCTGTAGCTGGCCCCTCATGAAGGCTGGCTTAGACTACAGAAACAGTTCACTCCTCTGAGGAAATCTTGCTTTCATTAATAATAAAAAAAAAGTTTCTGCTGTTGCTTGAATTTAGGTCTTGAATGGGGGATTAAATATCTCATCCACCGAGCGCTGCTCTTGGTGCAGGTCTCTGGCCAGAGTGACCACAATGGAAAAGTTAGGTGGAAGTCAAGTGGCGTGTCCAATGCAATCCTGCTGTAGGGCTAGGGAAGGAAAACACTGCTATCCTCATCTCAGATGTTAAGTAACTTCCAAAATCATTTGGAAGATGCTAGTAAACTTTGTACAGTTTAATACAGGCTCCAGAAATATGATTTGTTTTCTAGTCTAATTGCTGTACCAGACTTTATGTTGCTTTCCTCAATTCTCCTGAGGAGCAAAAGCGTCTCGTGCAGTCCTGCAGAGGAGGAAGGGCAGAATACCAGGGAAGCACCAAATCTGTGGTGCAGACAATGGTGAGTGCCATTGCTCCAACCATCAGGAAAGAACAGTTGTGTCTTTGTCCAGTATAGCCAGTACCCATCTACCTGCATGGTCTTCAAGAAAAAAAAAGAAAAAAAAAAAAAAAAAAATCTGTTGCAGCTGCTTCCTTTCTGACCCTGCAACTCTTGGTTGCATCCCTGCAACTGATGCAAACCGCTGCAGTTACCCTTTGTTCTGGGCTCCAGCAGTCCCTTCTGCTCTGCCGTCGGTGTGCCTGTCTCCACGGCCCTGGGTGGTTCTCCCTGTATGACTGTAGTAGCTGCATTAATGGGGAAGGAAAGAAAAGGGAAGGGAAAGCACCTAAATCTATGCTGCTATTTTAAGCATGCAGCTGTCCAGGACTATTTAGAAAAATCAATTGCTTTCGTATTTCCGAAAACCAGGAGACGGCCATTCTGAGATCAGCTTCTCTTGTGCCTGAGCTCTTAGCCAAAGGCTGCCGCAGCCAGGAATGACCTGGTTTTTAGCTAGTGGAGAAGTCAAAGGCTCCCATATGCTTATGTTCCTCCATCTTTGCCCAACAGATCTTGATTACTCTTTGGACTGCCTCTAAGCACAGGAAACTGCTTTTTAAAAGGCTGCTGTCTCTTCTGAAGATGCTTGGCTCCTACGATCAAAGGTTGGAGAAGTTCATTTTTCATCGTGGTTCAAGTAGGCTTTGGAGAGTGATGGTTGCCTTACACAGACTCAAAGCTAACAAACTCCACAAATGCTCTGTGCTCCATCGCTCTCGCAGGGTAGCAGCAGGCCGTGTCTATAGGCCCTTTCCCTGTAGGGAACTTCTGCAAGGAGGAGAACAAAGCAGAGTTTAAGCTGCAAAGGACTTGGGAGGTGGATACCCAAGGTCTTGGAGGTGCTGGTGGGCCTATACGGACTGAGCAGGGGAGATGCTGGCTGGAGTCAGAGTGTGCAGATGAAGCCTAGTTCAGCTTTGTGCCCCACCTCCAAATTTCTCCGGCCCTCTTCTCCCTCCCTCATTCCCATGGGAATAAGCAGGTCCCTAGAGGGAGCCTCTGGATGGCTGCAGTGTCCTGGCATTTTAGTTGTGTCTAATAACTCTAAAGCGTTACTTTAGAAATACTGGATTATTTCTTTTAAGTACACAAATACTATGAATTTGCATTAAGAGATGGTTTCTGCAATGTGCAAGTAACATGCTCTAGAAAAGCATTAAGAAACGAGGGGGAGAAAAAGAGGGTGTTCTCGCTTGAAAATGCCTCTTTGGATGCCCATCTGGATGCTGACTTGTGTATGACCGTGGTTGTGGTCACTGACTAGTCTAAGCTTGATGCTTTGTGCTCATTCACTGTCTGGAAATGGAAAAGCATGTTGCTTGGAGGCCTTTAAAGTCTGTTTAGTGGCCTGTTGAACTCTGCTGGTCAGATTTAGTTATAGGAGAATGTGCTCTGTGCCAGCTGCTGAGTTTAACTGAGGACCCGTGTAGGCTGCTTTTGGCCCTGTTGTGGTGGTGTACAAAATTTCCATAACAAATATTCCCACGTCCTGAAGCAGCCAAGGGAGCTGGCTCCTAATGCTTGAGGAAATACTGCTGAAAATAGCTCTAACCTGAGGGGCTGTCCTGTCCTTAGCATGCTTGGCCTTTCCACCCCTAGGACCAGGGGAGGAAAAGTAAGGAGGGGACTGAGGGTCGAGTGTGTGGTCAGGTCCCTTGCTCTCAGCAGGGCTGCAAACCTTTGAACCTCCTGGCTCTGGAGGATAGCAGCAGTGTTTACCCCGCTGCACTGGAAGTATCTCTGGGGACCGAAGACCCAGAGCAGTGGTGTGACGCTGCAAACTGGGGACTGATTCCAGCTGTATACTCGCTTTTAGTTCAGGTGCAGAACATGCCAGAGAGGGTCTGGGATGTCCACTGGACACACCTGGCTGCTGGATGCGTTAGGTCCCAGTCTCTGAAAACCTGTTCTTGCCCTCCAGGTGAGCACTTCTCTGCAATTCAGATGCTTTGCTGCTATTTCTTATCGTCCTCTGTACTTGGCACTGATAATTACATCCCTTGGTTTTGGAGGTGTCATTTGAGTATCTTTTAAGAGGTTTTTATTGACTTTTTCTATCCTCACCGTGTCACCCAGTACAATTTTCAGTGCCTTCAAATATTTGCTTTTTCTCAACCCCCCTGAACCCTTTGCTTTGGCTATGGTTAAGCTTTTTCCTACCTGCTCAGTGCACACGCAGTCCCCAAAAGACTGTAAATAAAGCTGTCTGGCAGTAACATGTGGGCTATGCTGACAGCTTGGTACATTAGACAGCCTGGATTAAAACTAATCCTGTTGTGTGGTAACAACTCAAATACCTCAAGCAGTGCCACTTTTGCTCTGCGAGCAGTCGGGCTCCCACGCACAAGCGGAATATGTGAGACGTGGTTTGTGTGAGCTGCTGCAGGCACCAGTGGTCCTAGGTCTGCACCTGGGAAGTTTTGCTGATGGTGGGGAGCACCAGCGACACTGCGGGAGGAGACCAGTGTAAATGCAGTGTGTGCATCCTTCGGGTTGAAGGAGGATATTTATTTCTATCAGGGTGGGAGAAGGCTATAGGAAGGTTTGAGCAAAGGGTGTTCATTAAGCGAAAAAGAGAGGTTGGTGGTAGAATCAATGTGTAGAGCTGAGATGTCCTGGGTTACCTTCCAACTAGGACTGGGGACAAGACACTGGAAGTGTTCGAAGGGAGCAGGATACATGTAATCTCCTAACAGGTGTGATGTGGAGGCTGCGAAGATCCTTTGGACCAGTTCCCTACTCTCCTACAAGGAAAGGGAAGCTCTGAACACAGCAAAGAGGAGGGCATCTATTTTTCTTTTTTTTTTTTACTTTGGGTTTTTTTTTTTTTAGCCTCCAGGTAGCAGATTAGTATTTTGCTGGCTGGCAATCTTGTGTGACAGAAACAGTCCTGTAGGCCCTCACCTAGATTTATGGAATGGAAACACTTCATGTAAGAAGAATCCTCTCCCATCCATGGAGCAGGGCACCTCTGGACAGCACTTGATCCATTGAAGACATTAAGTTGCATCTGAGGATGCCTCTGACCATCTTGCTGTAGGACGCCAGCACCTCGGTGAGGTGTGTGGTTAGCTGGGATCAGCTCAAGTTTTCCAGCCTTGCTTCCTAGCTGTGGAAGGAGGAGATGTGTCCAATCTGTCTTATGGGCTTGTCCAGGGACCACACCAAAGCTGCCTCTTCCCTGATGAGATGCCAATAGATGGTGACTTGTATGTTACTGGTATTAGTCAGAGTTAGATGAATTAGTGGTGAGTTAGACTTGGATAATGGCCACTCTGAGGTGGATCAAGGATCCTCGGATGACTTCAGACCTGCTGATGTAAGGAGCAGCCAGCTGAGCTCCTTGGTGAAGGGGAAATGAGCCACCGTCTATAGCTGAAGTCATCCTTGCAGCCCTGTGGGCCATGCTGCTGTTTCATTTTCATCTTTATCCTGAGTTATTTTGGCACAGAGAAGCCTCCTGTCTTTGGGAGACCAAGATGCAGTAAGAAGTAACTGCGGAGACACCCTCTGATCTTCCTGTCAGGGGATGGAAATTAAGTCCTGTCTAATTCTCTGCTCCAGGATGGACTCCTGTACAGAAACATCTCATCCCGTAGTCTGAAAACAAAGCTCAGAATGGAAAAGGAGGAGGAAGATGTTGCAAACCAGTAGCAGTCTTGAGCTGTTTAAGGTGATAGAGCAGATGGCCAAATCTGGCCTCTGTGTAGGTCTGTGGGTCTTTTTCCATACCCTTCCACTGTCTACCCTGGACATGTAAGAAGTGCTGATGTCCCTCTAACTGTGGAGGAGATTCACAGCATCTTCTGTAGGCGATGCACAAAAGACCAGAGTGAGAAATAGGAATATTTGAAGCTCCATGCTGTGATGGAGGCACCTTTGGCAAGGTGGGATGTGGTGGGTAGTAAGGGGTGCAGGTCTGTCCTGCTTGGTAGTGCAGACTTGCTGTACTACTTGCACATGCCCTGTATGCTTAGCAAGTGAAGCTGGCCTAACTGGGGCAGACCTCTGGTCTCAGAGAAGTGGGGTTCCCTGGGTAGGATCTTGCAGTTGCACAGTAAAAACTGTTCTCTAGCAAAGGGAGAAAAGGTTTTCCAAAGGTTGTCAAACTTCAAGAAAACTCAAGAGCAATTTGATGGCTTTCTTCCAAACTGGAAGTGAAGGGAAAATTTTTTGGGCGAAGAGCTGTTAACCTTGGAGACATGGGCAAGTCCATGCTGAGTGTGGGTTAAGAAGCAGGTTGTCTTCTCCAGTGTCTGTGTATCAGCCTGGTTAGCCAAAACCTGGCTAGGGCTGTCTAGTGCACAGTATGCAAAACTAAGAACCATAGCCTGCCGTTTGTGATGATGAATGGTAGAGATCTCCTATCCCCAAAAGGGTGTGAGGGGCCAGGTATCTGGGACAGACGTCAAACTTGCTGCTGCTTTTTGGGCAAGCTAAGATGACAGAGGGAAGTGTTCCGCGAGTGCCGTCGTGACTGCAGCTCAGAAGAGCCGACTTGCAAAGGGTGCTGTGGCTGTTAGTCCTGTCTCCCCATGGGGGACAGAACACAGCTGACAACACAGAGCAAAAGGGAAAGAGTTCAAATGCAGGAAGGACACAATGGATATGTTTGTTTTCCTGTTTTGTTTGTACTCGCAGCTCGGATGGGTGATGGTAACACGGGGGTTTGTAGGACAATTGGTCGGTCTTGGGGTATGGGGCAAAGACCCCCGCTCTACCTCACCTGTGCCAAAGACAGCTAGGCACGCGAGTCCGCCGGGAGAGGCTGTCCACACTTCAGGAGGATCAAAGCCTCTCTGACGCTGGCCTTTAACTGCCAGCCGCCTGTAACGCTGCTCCCGTCTCCTCCGCAGACCACCCATTAAGCCGTTGCCCGCCAGGGAGCGGAGACGTGTGCTTTCTGAAATCCTCTGCGGGCTCTGCTGCTTGCGCTTGCACGTAACCTTCCTGGCTCCCTCTTCCTTCCCTCCCTCTGCGCGGTTGCCTGCTGGCCTGGCGCGCTCTCCTCGCTGTCATCCCAGCTCAGCAGCTTCTCTGCACCTCTGGCTTCTCAGTCCTTCCCTCTCCCCTCCTTCGCTTCCTTCTCGAGCACAGCTTGAGCAATCAAAAAGGTGGGACGCGAGGTGATCGTTCGGAGGTCTCCGGCATGGAGACGCCGTACGCTTCTACTTCTTAGCCGTAGCTTTGCAACGAGGCAGATGTTTTGGTATGTTGCTAACAAATGACAGAATAAGGACAAATACACACGCAAACCTGTTTTGCCCTTGCTGGGAAGCAGATCCCCCTAGAGCTGGGCTTGGTTGGATACCAACTCTTACTAAATCCTGGTATGCACTGCTGGTCTCTGTGGCCAGAGGTTTACATAGTGGTTTGGATAAATGTGCTTTTTGCAAACTGCGGGTGGTGTCTTCCCCTGCCTCGTCTCAGCTGTATTGTGCTGAGAAAAGTGGGGCAGAGCTCCCAGTCCGCTGCCATCCGACAGCACGTCGAGCATTGGCATCTCACGGTGGGTTGGGTTCTCTTGCACAGATGCAATTCCAAATTTTGGCCTGATTATGCTAGAAACAAGTGTTGCCGGGGGTTATCTTTATATTCAAGTGGTAAAAGGAAATGCTGCAGCTTTCCTAAGCCAGATACTGTAGCTCAGTTTTGCGGACCTGAGATACTCTGATGAGTCTGGGAAGATGATAACCAGCTGTCAGGGTGCTTACAGAGGGCTGAAGCAAGCACATGTAATAGATACGGTACCATTATCATTGTTAACAATGCAAATATGCTTTTACTTATTACTTGGTAAGTACCCCATTGGAAGCATTCATATTTAATTAGCATTGATTCTTTTTGAGTAAATTGCTCTAAAACCTGGAGCAATGGAGCCCCTGTCTCTTGCTCAGACAGCAAGTATCATGTAACCAGCCGTTCACCTCATCAGCAAAAAAAAAAAATAATTCTGTTTAGGACTGAAAGCTTATGCTTCTTGTATTGAAATTTGTGATCAGAAATTTTCACACTGTTGCTGGTGACTGGGTGGGTAAGGCTTAGCAGGAGACAAATCGCAGATGATGTCTTTAATGACTGGCTTTTTTTACTTTTTTTTTAATAGGGGAGTGTGCAGGATACTTACTGGTCCTTGTATAGAGGAGGGTCAGTCCAGCAGTGTCTTGTCTCGGGGATTGCTATGGGGATTAGTTTTAATTCAGAAAGGATTATCAGTCTGCCATTCTGGTCAAAATGGCCAGGATTTTGTGAGCTACTCCTAAGAGGCTCCTATCCACTGGAAAGGTGGGGGAAAAGTGGAGGGGACCCATCTCTGCAGACTTTTCTAGGTTTGCCAAGGTGAAGAGAAATTAAATCTCTGGTACCTTGATAAGAGGGTACCAGACAAGGGGCGAACAAAACAACTGATGCCCCAAAGCAACGCATGCTTGTAAGGAACCGTTTGAGTAGGATGCTGAGGTTTCTGAGCTTTGAAGCTTTCTCTAAGGAGGATTTTAGTGGTCTGTGCTTTGAGGAGAGGGGATACTTGCACCCTTTTACAAGCAGGGCTTCCTCCCCCCAAACCCCTGTATCCAGCCAGCTCAAAGTAGCTCAACACCATGGGGTGGATACTGGTAATGCCCATCGGTGGCTGAAGGAGAGGGGCAAAAATGCATCTCGAAGGTCCTGTGCATCCTTGCCCCCAAGTGGAGGAGAACGTATTTGTTATCTAAACCAAGATTCATAAAAGTTGATCCAGTCTCCTTAGAGTTACCAGGAATGGCTTTTCCATTAGGTACACAAGATACAGCTAAGCTGTGGCCCTCGAGAGCTCAGGAGTGGCTGTGAGTGCTGGGGTTGCTGGATAAACAGGGAATTTCAGGTCTTCAGGCCTTCAGGCAGAGCCAGAGCTGTGTCTCTCCCCTTTTACAGAAGCTGCCTATCTGCCTTGTGGGATGCTTGTAGGACTTGCTCCAGCAAAGCAGTTGATCTAGAAAGGACAGGCAATGGGGCAAGGGGATGCAAAGCAAGATTTTTGGTGGCGGTTTTCTCCTCTTGGTGCGTTTCAGAGGTAAGGAATGGAGAACAAGGCAGGAGGAAGATGAATACAGATATTGTTAGCATCTGGGAGGTAGGTAGGGCTTTTTAAGTCATGTCTGAAATTCCTTTGTTACTTGCTTGCTCTTCAAATTAACCAGAGGTCTGGTTAATTGCCATCTTCATTTCAGAATCAGCCCTAAAAGGAGTAGAAAAAGAGAACTGGCTTCTAGAACAAAAGGCTGGTGGCAACCTATAAGGGAGAGGTCTCTTGCTTATAGCCAAGTTTAATTCAAAAGCACAACTGCAGTATGAAAGGCAAATAGCTGCCCTGATAACAGGGATTCTCCACAAATGGAAGTGGGGTGCATTTTTGCCTTTCTGTGCCTATTTTTCTACATCAGTTTGCAAAAATGCACTGTGAGCTGCAAGTAGCAAGGGATGCAAGTCTGCTAAATTTTCTCTAATGCAAGTCAGATTTACTTTTTTTTTTTTTTTAATTAGAAAGATTTGAGCTTAGATCTTGGTATGTTTTGATCTTCAATGGAGTAATGTCTTTTAGACCCAGCAGGGACCCCAAACCTCTCTACCCCAGGCATGTGCTCCTACAACTATAGATAGAAAATCTTTCCACTAATTTTAAGTTTGGTATTGAGTATTTGTATTGCTGCAAAACTTGCGATATCGAAACGCTTCCCTGTCCCTCTAATCAGCTCGGGTATCAAGCATGAGGCAACTTTTCTGCAAGGCTGTCTCCTCCTGTCCTCTGTGTCAGATTTAATATGCTGTTTTCCCAGGTGACCCTCCACAAGCTGCTGCCTGGATTGGCCAGTGTATCCTCTACTTGCTGATAATGGTTTTTGAGAAGACTGTGATTAGCCTTGTCCTGCTTATCCCTGGTTGGACAAAGGTAAGCTTCTGAGCTGTATTTTTCTAGCCACAGCTCTTGTGGCTTGTTTCTTGTCAGCTTTGCCTTATTAGTGGTCCCCATCATCATAGGTCTTTAATCCTTATGACTTGTTGACATCTCTCTGTAATCATTAGCTATGACTTAAGTTTGGGGAAATATGACTTTCATAACAGTTTGGCTTTTGGTACACTCTCTTGCTAGTCAAAAGCTAGTGGAATAAGATGCTGCTTTAATTTTCCATTCTTGGAAGGATAAAATATGCTGGGCTGGCAACTGAGCTACTTCAGTTCTGCCAGAGGATTTCATCAAGTCAGTTCATGTTGGTGTTTTGTTATCCCATGCCTAGACTAAGGGGATTTTTATAGGTTAATTGCGAATGAGCTATCTCAGTAGTATGCTGTCCTTCCCCCCTGCAACTGCTTCTGTATGGTAGCTCATGCAATGGTAACTGTGTTGATTATGAGTTTCTCTCTTAAAAAATAAAAATAATAATCCTTCGGCAGTTGTAGCCACGTACCTGGTGGCAGGTAGGTGTGATGGGTATAAAAACCAATTCTGGGTGTTGATGGGTAAATCCAGTATTGAGCGCATTTACACATAGTGCCTAGTACCTCCCAGGCTGATGTGACTTGACTGAAGTTATTTACAGCAATCTGGGAGCACTTATCTGTTCCCGTCAAGGGCTTGTCCTTCTAACCCAGTAGCCTACAGTGCTGACTTGGACGTGAACATGTTCAGCAGCACGCACTGCTAGATCCAGAGATGCTGTTGGATTTCTCTCCATGCTTATCACGCATGGCTGGTGTCCTTACTTCGCAGCTAGGCTCCAAGGAGCCAAGAAAAGTCCCACCAGTTGTCACGGCTAGTTAAAATGAAAGACTAGCAGTACTTATTTCTTGGTCTGTACAAAATCCTATGTCTGGCAGCTGGGCTAAAGGAATAGCCCGTGTAATCTAAGAGCTGGGCTAAAGCAAAGGCTGCAGAGCCCTAGCTAGGAGACTGCTGGCGTAAGAAGGCAACCGGTTTGCAGCAAAGATCTCACAACAGAGCTGTTCATATAATGCTTCTGAATGCTTTCCCCTCTGCAGCTTCAGCAGATCCTCCTGGGTTACATCCCAAACCCTCAGCTGGAGCTCGTCCTGGTCATGCTTGTTGTGCCTTTTATAGTCAATGTAAGTGGTGCCTCTGCAAGCACTGGGTGGGGTGGTCTGGAAATTACGGTCCCCCCAGTGGGGAGCGTGTACAGGAACTGGCTTCGGTCAGCCTTGAGTAATTGAAGTGATTGGGACAGGGTGGAGGGGAGGGGGAACAAATATATTGGTTGTCATGAATACACAAAAATATGTTACTACTGCCCTGCCATGGTCTCTGTTCCTAATACCCGTTCCCTTGTCCAAGCTGCTGGGTGGCTGACTTTGAAGAAAGCTGGGGCTCATTAGCTGAGGGTTGCGTCTTGGCAGCAAGCTACAGGGGTGGGAATGACCCAAAGTTCTTTAAGTTCCTATAGGATGGCTTGTCAGTGGTGACTTTCGGCAACCTGCCAATCTAGCCGTTTGGCTAGACTTCAAATTGCGTTACAGCGAGGCAAGGTGTTCAGGTTACCCAGATCTTTGAAAAACTAGTTTGGTAAAACCTCTTGAAAGCTCAGCTTTTTCCTGGTTTCCCTGATTCTGGGTAATCCTTGACCTGCTGCTTAGTTTCTGTGAAGATGGGAAGTGAGAACAAGGTGTTAATATTCAAATCCCCCCTGGACAAGGAGTGAGTTGAACTCTTTTCAGTTTATACCATGAGCACCGCAACGGATGCGGCATTGGCAAAGTTGGGTTTACCTGCCTGTGCTACCAGGCTCTTTCCCCACCCCAGATTGCATTTCCTTGTTTGAAAGCAAACTCTGGTTCTTGAAGAACTGACCAGTGACTGATACAGACAGAGCAGGTTGACCCGGGATGGAGCTTGGCTCGGTGGATATTTCCGCGTGGAAATTTGGCCTATCGTGGTCTTTTCCACACCCCCACCCCATACCCTTCTTCACTGGGTCTTCAACAACTATGGAATCAATAGGATTTATGTGAGAAGGGATCTCAGGAATTTGACTCGTCCAGCCCCCATGGACACAGTTGATGCAGGGTTAATTTAGATATCGAATTAGGTTGATCAAGGCTGGACATCTGCAGAAACCAAGAGGAGAAGAAATATCTGTGATTGAATGACTTTGCATTTCGGTCTCTGCAATCTATTCATGCAACTTCTTTCTCCCCAAGGCCATTATGTTCTGGGTTGTGGACAGCTTGATCATGAGGAAATATAAGCAGAAGGACACCGTGGACATCAATGGATCCACAGAAACTCCTCGAGCTAGGAGGACTGAGGAATCTCAGGTAAGACCAAGGATGTCCCATGTTTGAGACCAAACTGCAAGCTTATGGCACGGTCTGCGTGCTTCACCACAATCAGACAACATATCATCACGTTACCTAGACCTAGGGTGATGCTTTGTGCATGTGATTGATGATCCTTCTAAGTCAAACTGACTTTCCGTGCTTGTAGCTGAGGTCAACAGAAGGATGTCTTCTGGGATGATTTGTCCCCGTCTAACAAAGAGCAATATTACAGCCTACAAAGTGTCACTGAAATATTGCCCTAAATGATGACAGTATCTTGTGAAGGATGGGCTAGCTTTTGCACTAACCTGTGTGGGCTTGTTGGAGCGGCAGGCTGAAGCTGGAGGGGTACCTCTGCACCATCTCTTCCAACTTTCCCATTTTTAACTGTAATTGATCTTGGCTTAGAAGAGCTTGCTTTCCTTACTGTAATTGGTAGCATCCTTCTTAGAGGACAAGGGCTAGCTGGGAATCCTATTTTTGTCAGCATTTGGCATTTTTTTAGCCAGATGATGGTCCGTTAGCTGTAGGAAGCTGTATTTCGTGTAGTCTGAGCTTGACACTCAAAAGTTATGGGGGGGGAGGAAGTGCTCCAGTCCCAGCAGACTTTGTTCTTGTTAATGACGTGTGATTTGCTGGGCAAGTGGTATCTTTGTGTCTCATCGCCTTTTGGGCAGAGACCACAGCCTGAGTTTCTGGGTTGAATTCCCTTCCTTCCCCTGGCACCCAGACCCTCTTTCAAAGTGCTCTGTGTATGGCTGCTGATATCCTGCAGTTCACTGGCGAGACTTGCTGAGATAAGATAGCTTCTGGCAGTTGCAGGCTGGATCCCGGAGTAGCTTCTGCCAAGGAATTTAGGATGAATGGAAATAGCTCTTGCTTTCCGAGAGCTCTTTTAAAAGAGTAACTCTGCTCTTTTGCTGATGGGTGGGATGGCCAACTACTGGTGACATTGCAATGCACACGGAGGTAATAGTATTTAATGGTGTGCTTGGTGGTCCGCACAGCAGCGGTGGCTTCCACAGCTCAAGGGTGCAGTGGGGAAGCAGTCGCAGCTCATGGGGATGCGGTGTTGGAGGCATCCTCCCTCTGGCAGGGTGGGCAGGCAGATGTGAGCAGCTGTTGAGACAAGTGAGTCACTCCTCCTGGCCTGCCCTCCAGATAAACAGTTGTAGCTTGGCAAGGTCACTAGAAACATGTGAACAGTGTGCCCCAGGGAGTTTCCTGACTGGTGTGTTTGGTCGGGGCATCCCTGAGAAATCTTTTATTGTTTTGGAGAGAGGAGGGAAGAGAGACCTGAGCTGGGCAGTACCAGTATGTCTTGATAGTTGTGCATTGAAGCTAAGAACTCATACCTAGGATGTGAAGGTGGATTAATTCTGGGCATGAACATCTCGCTGGTTATGGCACAGTCACGGTTTCTTAGTGGTGATTGATGTTCGAGAGTGGTACCTCCTTGAAGGAGCTAGGTTGGAGGTTTGCTCCAAATGAAAAAGTGGAGGTGAAGATCTGCCTTACTGACTGGATATGCTGGTATGTTCCTGAAGGTTTAAGATCGGTTAAAATTACACCAGCTCAGAAACAAGGGTAAGGAGGTAGCATCTCTAGTTGAGACGCCAATCTCCTTTCTAGCTTTTCAAACCTAAATTTGGAGCATCTAGTCTTATAGATGGCTTGCTGCTGTGGGTACACAGATGGCATCGCAGTTAATGGTTTTCCATGGAAATGGAGCCGATCCTCTGCCTTGCTCCGCTGAAGGTGGGCCAAGTGTTTTGTGGCCTCTAGCTCAGTTTCGAATAATCTGCAGGGAAGATATCTATTAATCTCCAGAAGCTAGGAAAGGCTCTTCTGGTAGTTCAACTAGATGGGTTGTTTCAAGCAGTGGAAAGTGGACTCCTACAGTCTGACTCCTGTCGTCAAAGGCTTCTTCCATCTTCCAAGTACTTGAGTCTCTCAGACAAATTTTTGCTAAGACCTTCAATGTGCAGGTCATCTTTCCATCTTGAAACCCTCTGATCCATCGCGGTACAGTGGAGCTACCGAGGGGACTGGTTTGTACCTGGAACAGTCTATAGGGACTGCCTCCTTTCTGCTCAGACATGTTCCTGTGTCTCTGGCCCAACAAATAGTTTGGGCAGAGAAGGCAGGTAATGAAGAAATACAGAAGTGGGTGACCTGCTTTTCCAGCTCTCTTTTTTTGGCACTGGGCCTTGAGGTATAGCCATAGGCTCCTGCTTCATGTGTCAACTTTTTTAGGCTATGAATTAAAGATTATGTTGGCTGGCTGGGCCCTAGAGCTGGATTGGTTGGAATTTAGGCTCAAAAACAGAAAATGAGGGTTTGCTGGGCTCGTTGCTGCTAATAACCTGTTCAAGTTGGGGAATTTCTTCCCTCCCAGCTGCCCCACAGAAAGGGAAAGAGGGAGGCTGAGAAGCATCCCTGTACAGGGCAGAGCTGGCTGAGGCTAATGTGTCCTGCAGTTTATCAGGGTTCATCAGGGCTGTCTGGCAGCAGGCGCCAACAGCTCCCCATCATGCTGCCTTCTTGAATTTCAACACTCTGCCTATCTCGCCAATAGAGAGTGTCATTATTTTCACTCGAACTAGCAGTTTGTGTTTGGAAAAGGAAGGGCAGAGAGGAAGGAGAATGGAAAGGGTGGGCTGGATTTAACCTGTGAAAAACCCACGCTCAGTATTTCCTATAGGGATAGCAGGAAAACTCAGCTTTGTCCTTGGCTTGGTAGACCAGCTGGGTAGCAAGATGAAACCCAGCAATCCTGCCACTGATGTCGCTTACTGAGTCCATGGCTGCAGCGTAGACCAAAGGCTCTTCTGGTGAGCCACAGATGTGACAATGGGCTCTTGCTTATAACGGAGCAAATGCTGAACATTTTTACACTGAAACCCTGAAAGGGACAAACTCATGGTTGGAAGAATTTCACCATTCCTTCCAAGTCAGTCTTAAAGCTTTCTCTTGTTTCAGACTTGTGCCTTGCCTTGGTAAATCCTCACAGTAGTATTCCCCCCCCCCCCCCCCCCCCCCATGGAATAGAAAGAGATCTCTCGAGAGTGCCAGTCTGAATCCAGTGCTGTTCAGGCTGGGGAAATGCATTCATCTGCGTGGCCCTTATTTCTCCTTTGCATGTGTCCTGCCCTTGACCTGACTGTCTTTTCCCTTGCCCTTGCAAGTGCCAATAAACTTTAGATCTTATCAGTGATTTCTTTGTTTCCTCTGTTCAGGAAAACAAGTCAGTTTTAATAATGTTTTATTTGATCTTTTTTGAACTTGTTTTTGTTTTTTTTCCCAAGGGAGGTGAATGAGTTTCTGCTTCTTTTCTGAAGGCTTACATTTTCAGAGACGAGCCTTAAAGCAAAATTTGGTCTAATAATGGTTCTCACAAGTACCACTGTTAGGGTGAATCTAGAGGCTAGTTTAAGGTTGGGAGGAAAGCTAATATACTCCACGGGGACCTGCCTTTGGTCAGCATGGAGTTCAGCACCTATCCCAATTCCCTTTATAGGAGCTGTGACTTTTGGCAAATCCCTAGGCTGAAGATACTGATGAATGCCAATACCTATGCTGCTTGCTTTTAAGTATTGAAGAATACTCCAAGAGCGAGTTTGATTTGCTGGTTGCTTAATAGAGCTGATTTTTTAAATAGCTCAAGGTGAACTAAGGTGCCCGGTCCTTATGGGAGGAATGTTAAATGAAGGTGGGCATTGAGGTGCCGCTGGAAGGAGATTCTCTCGCCTGTCAGCCCTTGTATTGGGTTTGCATGGCAAGGTTTTGTTAGCAGGGGGGCTACAGGGGTGGCTTCTTTGAGAAGCTGCTAGAAGCTTCCCCCATGTCCGACAGAGCCAATGCCAGCCGGCTCCAAGATGGACCTGCTGCTGGCCAAGGCCGAGCCCATCAGTGATGGTGGTAGTGCCTCTGGGAGAACAGAGTTAAGGGGAAAAGTTGCTGTGGAACAGAAACTGCAGCTGGAGAGAGGAATGAGAACATGTGAGAGCAACAGCCCTGCAGACCCCCAGGTCAGTGCAGAAGGAGGGGAGGAGATGCTCCAGGTGCCGGAGCAGAGGTTCCCCTGCAGCCCGTGAGGAAGACCACGGCGAGGCAGGCTGTCCCCCTGCAGCCCAGGGAGGTCCACGGGGGAGCAGATCTCCACCTGCAGCCCGGGAACAGAGGACCCCACGCCGGAGCAGGGGGATGCCCGAAGGAGGCTGTGACCCCGTGGGAAGCCAGCGCTGGAGCAGGTTTGGTGGCAGGACTTGTGACCCCGTGGGGGACCCACGCTGGAGCAGTTCGTGAAGAACTGCAGCCTGTGGGAAGGACCCACGTTGGAGAAGTTCGTGGAGGACTGTCTCCTGTGGGAGGGACCCACACTGGGGCAGGGGAAGAGTGAGGAGTCCTGCCCCTGAGGAGGAAGGAGCGGCAGAGACAACGTGTGATGAACTGACCCCAACCCCCATTCCCTGTCCCCCTGCGCCGCTGGTGGGGAGGAGGGAGAGAGAACTGGGCATGAAGCTGAGCCCAGGAAGAAGGAAGGGGTGGAGGGAAGGTGTTTTAAGATTTGGTTTTATTTTCTTATTACCCTACTCTGATTTAATTGGTAATAAATTAAGCTAATTTCCCCAAGTCTGTTTTGCCCATGACAGTAATTGGCAAGTGATCTCTCCCTATCCTTTCCTTAACCCATGAGCCTTTTGTTATATTTTTCTCTCCCCTGTCCAGCTGAGGAGGGGGAGTGATAGAGTGGCTTTGGTGGGCACCTGGTGTCCAGCCAGAGTCAAACCCACCACAGCCCTGCTGTCTCATGGGAACTCATCTAAGCTTGGGTGCAGGAGGACAGTGGGATCGTTCCTACCTCTACATCAGGCTGGTGGAGCTTTAGGCAAACGGGTTTCCATGGCGAGCAGGGAAATGTCCCCAGAGCTTCTTTGTTTTACAACCTGTGTCATAGTTTTCATCTGTCTGTGGAATCTCTTTCTCTGCCACTGAGATGGCCTGGTTATCTGAAGGGTCTGCTCGGGTGAAGTACCAAATCAGTAGGCAGCCTTTTCTCCCAGGCAGGAGGGAGAGCACATGGCAGCCCTGTTTCGGTAGTGTGACCCATGTTTCACAAGCTGCTGGCCTCCTGGTGCGGGGAGGAATGCATGAAGTATTTGAGGACCGCTGAGTGAGACAGTAGCACATTGTCCCAGGACTGGGAAACCATGGTCCATTCCCAGCTGTGCCACTGACCCGCTGTGATCCTGACCTGGATGCATCTGCAGGGTAGAATTGCCTTGTCCAAGTTGTGCTGAAAACTCCCGGACTGGAGTTTGGCTTGAAAACCGTATCTGAGGGTATGTCCCATGACTGTCATAGCGATGAGGTGCTGTCTTGTGATGAAACTCCCTGGGGAATTGTGGAAAGGTTACTGGGGGACTGTTGGCTCGAGCAGCTTTGTACGAGCTGTACGGTGGGCAGGTAGCAGCCTGAATGGGTCTGGATGCGCAACGCTTAGTGCCTGCTCTGTCATCCACGCTTGGCTGCGAGGGGATTTGAGTTTGCAGCTGAAACCCACTGAAATTACCAGTTCATTAGGCCCCAAAACTAGCCTGTTGCAGCCTGTCAGAGTTCAGTGAGTTTATAATGCTGCGTGTGGCTTAACTACCCACCCATTTTTTCAGGTTCAACAGCATCACAATATTAGTATGACAAACAGAGGAAATCTTCACTTGGAAGAGGTGGAAACTTTCCAGTGTGTCTTGAACCAAAAAAAAATTCTTTGAGACCAATGGGGGGGATGGCAAGAGAGCTTAATCTGATCTACTGCTATCCTTTGAGTGTCTGATATGCTGCTGTGAAGATAACAACATGATATGGAGGGGCTGGAGCGTGCGTGAGGGTGGGGAGGAAATCTTCCCCTGCGGCTCTTCTGCTCCTTTGAAGTCATTGACTCATTGCAGTTTGTTTTTCCTGTTTAGTCGTGTTGTTGCTGTGGTGACTGGCCCCGTGGTGCTGCCTAAGTGCTAACAAGTGGAGGGCATGTTAATTCACAACCGTGCCTGGAAATAGCCACGGATAAGACTAATTTCCCCATGCTCCTGGTTTTGTCCTAGGGAATACTGGGCTCTGGGACTCGTTGAGCTGTTGGGGACACTGCATGTGAATGCTGAAAGCCCCCGCGCCATCCCTTGACTTGTGTTTTTGAGCTGGAAGGCTGCTGTGGGTCAGGCACAGGGAGGAGGCTTCATAGTGCGTTGGTTCGGTCTTGGAGCAAAGTGGGGTGAGACGGGGCTGAGGCCTGGGTCTAAGGCGAGGTCTAAGCTGCCTTGCTGGAGGAAGCGATGTTTGTGGGGGTGGTTGTGGTACCTGCCCCTTGTCCCTGCACCAGCCGTGAACTAATGATGCTATTTGGGTTCTGTGATGGGCAAGTGGAGGAGGGGGAAAGGGCTGCTGGCATCGCTCAGCTAGGGAAGTATCACTGGAGGCCCTTGATGGTGCTGTTAGGCTTGTGCCCCTCTAGAGTTGGGTGCTGAGGTGCCAAGGACCTGGCCAGTGTTGATGTCGGAACCGGTGTTGACCAGAAATCCCATGACTTGACTGAGCTCCCAAGTACTGCTGGGCATGATACAAGCTGTAGCACAAGGTTTGACTGCACTTCAGCTGTGCTTAGAGCTAGCTACTGTCAGGGCTAACGAGGGTAGGGATTCTCTTGCCCAAAGCTGAGTTTTTGAGGTAAAAAGAAGGGGTAGGATGGGGTTGAGCAAACAATCCGCCAAGCTGTGAATATCACCCGTGCATCCAGCCTGCTGGCTGGCATTGGGTTTCAGCTCTTCTGCAGTCAGTGCAGCCATAGCCCGAGTAAAATTCAGCCTTTTTCCTCTTCCAGATGATGTGGCTGGAGGATGCCCCACACGTGGCTCTGTCTGCATCGTGCAAACGCTCCAGGCCGGTGGCAGCCAGTTAGCTCAAAAGAGCCTGTTGGTAGCTTCAAGTCTGAAGTTAGCTACTGAAAGCGTAGGTGTTCCTGGAGGCAATGGGCAGCCTTTTGATCATGCAGCGAAGCTGTGGGCTTTCTTACCTGAAGAGGTACCGGTGAGAGGTGTCAGTGCTCAATTTCGGCTCCTGCAATTCAGATGGAGCCAGGAGCTGCTGTGCCAGGTAGAAATAAGATGCTACCAGGCTAGGACACCATTCCTGAGCTTGCTGGCTATGGCTGAAGCTAACTCCATAGCTCTGCTTGCTCTCCTGGCTGAGCTCTGGAGATAGCAAGTAGCTGGGGGCCTGGGAAAAGGTCTGCATTTGGTACAGCTGTTTGCAAAATATGTGGCCTAGTTTCTGTACATCTCCGCTGAGGCTGCAGCCTGGCCTGAACATGCATGTCTATGTGTGAGTCCTGTCCCATGGTGAACAGAGCTTTTAGTTGCCTGTTCTGTTCTCGAGGCGGGGGGGGGATGACGGACACCAGATCATCATGGTGTCTGTGCCCAAATCTGTCTGGCTGTTGTTGGAGAGATGGTCAAGGAGACCTTACGACCTTTCCCATCTGCCAGAGAGGATTAGATCTTGCAGCAGACCCCTCTAGGGGTGCTTGACCCTTTCAGCAAGCAGTATCGGGAAGAGCTGAGAACTCTCACTCCATCAGCATCTGTCTGTTCTCCTTTCTAGGTGTTACTCTCTCCAGACATGGATTTTGATCAGTCTGAAAGTGACCAGGATATTTCAGGACTCCAGGGAACAAACCAGAAGATGAAGCAGCCCAGCTATCAAGTGGTCATCTGACAACACAGAGACAAGGGAGGTAGAGGAGGGGAAGCAGCACTGTGATCCTTGAGCTGGCTGAGGAAGGGCAGGGTGGGGAATGCTAGTTGATCCCTATGAATCTGCAGAGATCCTTTTGCCTGCCTCATCTAGACCTATCCTTCCGCAGTAGTCTCTTTGGGATGGTATCTGTGCAGGCTTGAGGCTGTCTGACCCTAACCTGTACGTATGCAGGCACATTGCAGTTAGGGGCATGGGTATATACTTCCCTTGGCTGGCCAGCTGGGTGTAACTTTGTCAGGGTTAGAGACTGAAATAAAAAAATTGTCTGCTTTTTTTTATAGAAAAGAAAAAAAAAAAATCTATCTTGTACTACCTGAACTGTGACACTTTTATATGCACAACACTTAAAAGTATTGGTTTGCAATATGTATTTAAATGTCTTGAATTGGGAAGATTGTCTCAGTGGATCTGATGCTTTTTACTTTTTATAAGGAATGCAATAAATTTTTGACCTAAAACTCTTTCATAAATGAAATGCCTTCATATGCTTAATGCTTTGCAAAACCCTAATGCTGTAAAAGGGAAGAAGGGGATCTGTTGAAAATTTTCCTGACCAGTTCCTCACAGGGCAGGTTGTCTTTCTGTAGCAGGGGTCTCCTAGTAAACCCACAGAAGAGCTGAGCCACGGTGTTCAGTTTCTGTAGATGGGTTGTATGAGCCACTTCAGTGCAAAGACCTGATGCTGCAGCATCAGCTGGTGCTGGACTCCAGGCTGGAACAGACTCAGAGATCCATCCCAGTTGCCACCTTACAAGTGAGTGTTTGCGGGGAACTAGAAGTTGACTACTTGCCTTTTACCTAGTTTAAAAATAAACATATCAAATCTCTGCAGGACCCGATTCAAAAACTAGACCTGAAGAGTCAACTGAAGCCCCATTAACCAGCCATGATCTTATGGGTGTAAGGGAACGGCCTCAGGTAGGACTGCTGCGGGAGTCCCAGATCCTGGCACCTTTTGCTCCAAGTGTGAGGTGCAGGGCTTTGCCTTTGCTCTCTTGTTAACATACCCTATTCATCTATAAACACACAGAAATGCAAAACACTTCACAGCTCTCTTGGGGAGAGAGAGCACAGAGCAGCTGCATAATAAACTCCCAGGCTGGGTGCAGATACACAGCTGCGATGAGACCCGGATCCTGATCCAGGATCCACTGAACTGAACCGATAGACCCAGTTGAGCCATAGACAGACTTTGCTTATTGCAAGACAGTCCCCAAAAGTGTTGGGCAGGAACTATCTTTTATTTTTCTTCCCTCCCTTGTATTTTCCCAAGAAAACACTACTTATTAAGGAGCAGAAAATAAAGGATTTTCATCTTCTAACTTAGACAGATTTAGACTTTTAAAAGCTGAGCTGAGAGAGGGGTGAAGTTTTTTGGTTTCGTGGGTTTGTTTGGGTTGGTTTGGTTTTGTTTTGTTTTTTTTTTTCCCCCTAACTTCAAAGTAGTTTAGAAGCATTAGATGCAAATCAAAGTCTTGCATGCCCCTTAGTGAACTAGACACGCTTGGCTACACTTGCAGCTGTGCAGCCTTATACTGTATTTCTGGAAATTAAGTCCTTTTTTGTTCCTTCCTTACTTAATGAAGGGTCAAAATCCTACTTCTGCTGGCACATCAAATGGCTTTTGGAACACATGGCACACAGCTCTCTGAATAGATCATTTGTATTGCATAGTGAAATCAGTTTCACAATGCAGCTTTTGCTTGTCTTGCTGAGTTCTGTGTTGGTAAGGGCTGGAATAACTCCTGTGCAGTTGAAGGTCTTGACTGAAAATAGATTAAAACAGCTTCCCTGTTGGAAACTTGCTCCCTATTTTGAGGTGTACTAGTATTTTGGGTTTTGTTCTTGCTATAGGGCTGCACAGTGCAATGCTGCAGTATGTGAAGAGTGCAAATTCAGCCACAGCAAAGTCCTTGTCCTAAAATGGAAGGTGAGTGATGTAATCTTCATCTTAGCCTTTTGTTGAGGCTGGCTGAGAAGGCTTACAATAGGCAATAGCAGGGCAAGTATGATGTGGGAGAAGGTTGTCCCTCTTGAGCACTGTGTAGCCAGTGCTGTTTCAGCAACCCTAAATTCAGGAGTCCTGTTCCCTTGTCTGAAATGGTGGTGTGCAATTTTTTTTCATTGCACTCCAAAGTGATTGCTCAGCCCTCATTCCCGAGCTATCTGAGCACCTTGCAATCTTTAACCATATCGCTGCACAACCAAGTGCTCCGTGATGCTCTTGGAGATGAGAACAAACGTGTGCCTCTGTGCAGTTGTTGCAGTGCGCTTCCTGGGAGCTCTCTGTGCTACATCAAAGGGCTATGAGGATCAAGCCTGGACATATTTTCCTTCTGAGATAGGGAAGTGTTGTGATGCCCCCTTTATAGATGGGAAAAGCTGAAGTTTACAGTCCATGACCTGCCTTTGTTGTTACTGCTTTTGGGGCAGCAGGAGCACAAACTCTTTTTCCATGTCCTATGGTACTGAAAGGCTAGATCAGTCTTCTCCATGTGGTTAAATTCTCAGTTTAATGTAGGAGTAGAACTCTAGGGTCTGTTCACCTAACGAACACATTTCTTGCTTCCTACCAAGTGTACAGAGCCTGAAAAACATCACTGACCTTTAATTTTCTGCTGAAATTACTTTGGTTCCCAACCTACTGTTAAATTGTGAGTGGTTCTTTCAGCCATCTGGTAACATGAGCTTGTCCAGCAGCATAAAACATACATAACCTTAGCTTCAAAGCTCGTTTTATCTTTGCCAAATGAAAGCTTCACTACAGTGTTCACTGTAAAATATTTATTGTGAAATGGATAACTGGAGCCTTAACGAGAACTTGAGTATATTGCTCCAGGTGCTTCATATGGCTGGGAAGTTGGACTTGATCATTGTTCTTTTCAGGCCCTGAAAGAAATATGTTTCCTTGGCTGGAGGAGAGGGAAGAGGAGTAATGATGCACCTGAAGCATTAGCAGTATGTGTGCATATATATATATATATATATACATATCTATATACAGGAGAGATGAGACGAGAGGAGAGCTGAAGCCAATCACTCCCCTTAGCAATACATTTGAACAGCAAAATGTGGGAGGAGAGTGAAGATTTCAAAGAAACCTCTTTTCAGTAAGGACAGTATGAAGAAGACACCTGCCAAACCCTGGCCTGCCTAGTTCACTGCCACTATCCTGTTCACCCTGTGCTAGTGAAATGGGAGGTTATTTGGAAATGGGCTGGGTGATCTTCCCACTGTCATCTTAGGTGCAGAATTAAATTTCACAGGTGCTCTTCTCATCTCATTTCTGGCCCATAAGCATGCTGCAGAGCATTAACCTCTTTGGTTATTGCACGCTCAGGACTGTGCTGAAGGTCTTGCCTCCAGCTCTCCCTTTGCAGAAGAGCTATTTCTCAAGATACTGGGCCCAAAGCAGTAGTTCTTTCCTTATGTTTTGTTCCAAAGCATGAGGCTTGGCATGAGTCTTGCGCTAACTCAGGTCTCTGTAAGGATCTTCCAGAGTGCAATTAAATCTAGCTGGTTGCTTTTTGCTGTTTCCTTCTTCCCCACAGCACATGGTATGAATAAGCAACTATGCTTGCTACCTGCTCTGCTGCCATAGTGCTAGCAATCAAGTAGATGATCAAGCAACTGGAAAACCACCACTCCCACCCCCAGCAGCTGGAGCTCCTACAGCAACAATGATTTAATTTTTAAATATGCAAAAAACATCAGTCAAGATTGAACCTATTTCTGTAGGTCTCTGGCAACTCTGTTTTCTCCTAACACATGGATATCATTTAGCTCCTGGAGATGCTTCCACACCCACCCTCCTTCCTTTCAGTTCTGGAAAGGCAGAGTATACATGAGCTCAATTTGGCCTTGCCATGTAAATGTCTTTGTGGTTGTCAAAGTCCTCTTTGGCCAAGTTCTCTACTACGCAAACTCCCCTGTGGCTGATCTATAGCATTATTCATTGATGCCTCACTTTAAAATAGACCACAGCCCTGCAGTTTGGGTTTGGAGGTTTCTTTGCAGAGCAGCACCACCTGCAGTGGGGGTGGCTGGCGGACCCTTCTGTAACCTCCTGCTGCCAAATTCCTGCTGCGTACAAATTCCTGCAGTGTAAAGAAAGGGAGCCAGGGGAAATTGGGATGAAAAATTTTTGACAATTTGGAGTAAATAAAGACTTCCTCCCTGATTAGAAAAGCAGCTAGAAATGTCTAGTCTATATTCAAGAGGCTACTTTGTAGGGTCATAAGCTGTCATGGGTGCTGGTTCATCATCCTTCAGAGAATTTAAATCTCTGCTAAGCAGAAGTGATGCTCTGCTCAAGGAGGTGGCAGGTCTGTTGGAAGCTCACAGTGGAACTTTGTTTCTCCCTGAGGGAGTCAAGACTTGAGAAATCACTAAACCTGCAAAGTTATTTAAATGAGATGCTTCATGGAGTGGGAGCCTGCACCACACTCCTGTTGCTGCTGAAGACCAGAGGTGCTTTTTAAGCATGCAGCCTGTGCATAGAGACAGTAATAAACCACATGAAGGTTTTCACCACTGTTTTAAGGGTCCGCAGTGGTTCAGGGAACATCATGCTTAGTGGCAAATCCAGACCCCATCCCAATAACCAAGAAAGCAATACCTTCTTGTGGCCTCTTGATTCAAGGTTTTGATTGGTTACCTCTTTGATGCTAATGGGTCACTGCAGATGCATATCCACCCACCTCTCCTCTCTCTCTTCTTTCCCCAGGGACCATGGCTGGAGCAGGTGCTCCAAGTCACTTCTTTGCAAGGCATAGCACACAGTGTTGTCTCTCGAGCTACGCACTGTGCTGTATGATCTCTGCCTCTCACTGGGTAATGACTCAGCCCCTGGGGGTATTGCACAGATCCCTGCATGGATTTATTTTAAGGCCAGCAGCTCTCTGCACTGTTCAATATGAGAGCTGGCCCATTTCTCCCTCCCTTCCCACTGGGAGAGCACTGATCACGCCTTTAGCCATGTCCTCAACCCTTCCCCCCCCCCCAACCTCCTTGTCTTCAGGAATTTGATGAACAATGTTCATCTAGCATGAAAGAGAGACAGCTGATTTCCAAGGGCAAAAAGCCTTGGTTTCTTTGGCACCAAAAAGTAAAGAAATATTCATAAGTTGCCTAGCTCTAGAGGCTTCAGAAGGGAACCGCTGTCACACATGCTGCTGTAATGCATTGCTATGATCAGCCTTAAAGGCTGTTAATTGTCCCAAAGCTGGTCCCTGTGTCGAAAGGATGAGAAGCCAAATAGTCTTTATAGCTCCCATCGATCAGTTTGTCCGCATTGTTTTTGGCAAACCAGCAGTCAACTTCCTGCTGGCCATTGTAGATCCTTCTCTGCTTCCACACAACAGGAACGAGCCGTCCCTTCACTTTCAGGGTAGTTGTAGGGCTTGGCTTTAATGCTTCAGTTTGGTTCTGACCAACCTGCTGATGACTTGTGTTTAGAGATTCCTGAAGAAGTTTAACTTCGTGGTTCAAGAACTGACCTGCAAGGCAAGATAAAATAGAGTCCATGACTGGCTGTTTTGTGCCTGTTTGTAAGTAAGTTGGTTTTTGTTGTTTGGTGGGGTTTTTTTTTTCTTTAATAGGCCATATTTTGAGGATTCTTAGCATATGGGGTTGTAACAGGCCTCTGCAATAGCAGAATGAATCTAGATCCTGCAATTCTTTTCTAAATCTCACAAACAGAGAATAGAATAAAACCCCATTTCTTTTTTTTTTTCACTCATCAAGATAAAAAGCTCTTTAGCTCAGCCAATGTAAGCTGCTAGTAGTAAGTTCCCTTCTATCGGCCACGGTTACTAGAGGATAATAACCCATACAATGCCCATCAGCAAGCAAAAAGATCTAGGCCTGAAGTTCCAAGTTCTCTTCCCTTGCCTTCTTGGGAGCAAGCTCTTTTAGGCCAAACCTAAGTATGGATTTAGAGGTTTGTGTATTCAAGTGGCCTGAATCCAAACCCCCACTCCTGAGGGATCATCTCCTGCTTAACCTGGGGGTGCCTGAATGTCACAGAAACTACAGGTTCTGTCTTAGAGTTCTGCATCTGTACATGGCCATAAGCATCACTACTTCTCATTGGCTGAAAGAACCCAACCATCTAGACATTCTCTGAGCCTACCTAAAGCCTAGTTGCTCTCAAAATGTGGGGATGGCTCTTCGCTTCATGTTTGAAAGAAAGGGCCCACAAAAAGTACCAGTGTTTCTTGATCTCATTCAGGTTCAGGTGTAAACAGCTCAGTCCTGCAAAAACAGACCCTCTGGACTTGTACAAGTACAGTACTTGAAGGCTAAGCCAATGATCCCTGGCAATGTGCTAGCTCTGTGACTAGAGCTCTTTCAGAATCTGCAAGATCTCAGCTGACTGTCCTCTCTGCCTAGAGAGATTCGGAGTCTACTTTGCTATGTCCCTGAGAGCACATTAGCAGCTGGGCTATTCTGAATTAGGTCTGCTGTTAGAGAATCTCTTATTGGTATCTTAGTCAGGGTTCTTGTGCAATATTTGGATTCTGTCTCTGTATTGGGAGTATCAAGCACATGTATTCTAATAACGACTGTATTAAACAATCATAAAAAGAGTGGAAATGTGAAAAACAGGCACAACCACATAGCTAGGATAGTGGGAGATAGTTCATACAGAAAAAGATGTAAGAGCAGTTGGGGATACTAGCAATAGAGAAGTTGTTTGAGAGTGGATGTAAAAGTCTCACCCGGGAACTTAATCCCCACCTGCCTTGTTCATTACTTCCTGTCTCTGTCCTCTAAAACTGTTTGGAAGGATCATTTTTGTCTGGTTTACAGCTCTGAACCTGAGAACCCGTTACCTACCCAGTAGCCCATGGGAGTCAGACGAGAGGCCTTTACTGTTGGAGATGTAGAACCCCAGGTGATTCCTCTGATATGGGGCTGGCTTCTTGTAATGGTGGATGAGGATGACAAAGCTGATTGTGTCTTGTATCGTCACAGTGACATTGGAGTTGGCAGAGATGGACACCTCGAGGCTGCTGCTTCGCACAACAGCACTCCGATCACAGGACAGAAGAAGTCTTTCCCCATCATCCAGGATGACTCTTCTGGGTGTGATCTCTAGGTAAGATCTCTCTGGCTTATTGCTGAGGATAGTGATGGTGCTAAAGTAAGTCCGATGCTTCTTGTGGCCGTTGGGTGGTGCAGGAGCTCCAATTAATTGCCCATTCACGGTTACACCTTGCAGGAAGAAAATCAATAAATAAAAGCTGGAAACAAGAATAGGTCTAATGTCTCAAAGGTATAAGCCTTGCAACTGAGGACATGCAGATTCACCACCTCACGCTCTATTATTTCACCTACCAGTATTTAAAACAGTATAACCAGTCTGTTATAAAACGATTGCCTTATATAGAGTACCTAAATTTACCCAAGCTCAGAAATACTGGCCTTCCCTGGAGACAGGTACCCTCAGTCCCATTAGTGCTAACATTGTGTACACAGTGCTACAGGATAGGACCAGCTGCTCCTCAGCATAGCACTTCCTAAGCTCCATCCAACCTTAGACCTACTTATGATCGAGACGATGTGCGGGGATTTTGAGTCACATAAGACAAATATTTTATCTTCCTGACTGCTATAGCCTGACCAATCATGGTACGATTTACCTAGACCACCTATTTGTTGATGCATAACTCAAACCCAGGCAAACATACCAGATCTTGGAGGACTAAGAAAAGCTGCTGGCAGGCCTGCTTTTCCTCATATCACCAACTGGCATAGGGACTAAACTTCTAGGAAGAGGACCTGGGCATGTCTGAATACTGCTGTCTCAGAGAATCTCAGGGTAGTAGACAGCTGCGGTTTGATGTCCCTCTCCACCCGAATCCTAAGAAGAGAATTAGCCTGGGAAGCCACAGAGTAAGGGTTACTACCTTGGCCGACACACTGAAGACTGAGCAGGACCTGTAGAGGGAATAGCCTGACCTGCAACAGTCTGAGGTGAAGTGCTGAACCTTTTTGGGTGGCAGCGTAAGAAATTCAGGTTCTCTTTGTGTCATTGCAGAAGGGGACCCTGAACCCTGCACTCCCACTGGGTTATTTCCAGCTTCATCAGTGCTGCCCTTCCCACTTCCCTCAGTTTTTCCCCAAAATAACCACTTTTGAGTAGTCCAAGGTACAGATCCCACAGAGTCAAATAAAGCTTAGATGTCCATAGTAAAATTCCAAATCATTTTAATGATTTTTGTGACTTGCTGTGCATAAGACAGTGTCTCACTTCCCACAGGCCTCTGAACAGCTACTGGACAATAAAGGAGTAGGCTTGTTGCTAACCCAAGCTAGACCCAAGCCATCAACACTGAGATGAAATATCTCCATGTCCCATCACTCCTGGGGGGAATCTGTCACTTCTGTCTTCATAGGCTCAACTTGCTAGTGCTACAGAGTCTGTTTTCCTCAAATCCATTCTGCATTTGAGCCACAGAATCATTCAAGTGGTAGCACAAACAGAGTCTGTAAAAGAACTTTAAGGGAAACATTGCCAGGAGCTGGATCTTATTCACTAAGGCAGGCATGAACACAGAAATATGGAGGCTAGACCACTGCCACACAGAACAGAATTCTTATAACTTTACTGTGGGGTTGTTTATCTTCTTTGTAAAACAAGTCTGTGCATTGTCTCTAGTTTCAATACCCCTTCCTCCCACCATTTCCCTGCTCAGGACATAATCTCCTTATTAGCTGCCCTGCTTAGAATTCCAGATCGGATCAAACCACAGTTTGGGCCCCTGAGGAACAGACTGGGTTGGGTAAAGCAGGTCCTGAATTGTGTGGGTTTTCTCAAGGTTCTCATGACTCAGTAACCAGTTTGGCAGTGTCTCCACTGACACAGCAACAGTGCTTGGTTAGCCTGTTTGGATACTTCACTCTGTTCTGAAGCGAACAATACTGTAAGTAAAGAGTGAAGTTCCAATAACAGAGCAATTTTGGTGAGTCCAGATCTCTTATTTGCATGTTGTGACTTTCTAACTAGAGGGCTGATGAAGTTGCACATCAGAGAAATGCACTGTCACTCCACCAGAAAGCCGAATCCCCTGTGTAATCTCTCGGCACAGAGGTGGCTGCATGGCTTATGCAAACACTACACGCAGCATGCAAAATGCCTGGTGTTTGTTCAGCTGTGGCTGTTGTAGCACTGGTCAAGTGCAACTCCCAGACCATACTGGGTCTAATGATCGGGAACTGAGCTCTCCAATCTTGCTGCTGCCTTGATTCCAGTCAATGGAGACCTGAACTAGGAAAAGTTTGGATATACATAAAGGCCAGTTCTCTCTATTGAACTCTCTACGCTGTTGACAAACACTTCTGTAGATAAATTGTTTATGTAACAGTGGCCAGGCCTCCTCCTTGCTTAGGCTTGCTGTGAATTTACCCATAAGCTATGACAAAGTTGAAGGTCAGTAAGGGCAAGCGAACAGTTTACTTCCCCTTCTAATGCAGATGATTAGAGCCAGAAAACTGGTGTGCACCAATTTTCCATTCCCTGGCCAGAAAAGCAACTTTTTCTAATTTCCTGCCACTTCCTTGCCTATGAAACACCTTGGTTCTTAGTCTTAGTGCTAGAGAGCTGGCCTTGCGCTTCAGCTTTCCTCCACAAACAACGGCTTTGCTTGGCTGCTTACCAGATTCCTTATGATCAGAGACTAGTCGGAGAATGTCCCCTGGTTCTCCATCAATATTGAAGCAGACAGAGAACTTGCTGGAGGGAAAATCAATGACAAAGTGAGGGTCTCCATCCGCTGAGAAAACATGGAAAAAGAGACAAATGTGAGAGACTTACACAAAACTGCAGTGTCCAGGAATGTAACAAAACTGCTTTTCAAAGTGTGTTTGTCCCTGTTTTTATTAAGACCTCCTGGTTTGTTGTTGTTAGAGGGTTGGATGGAGTTTGCCAGGAAATGCCAAGTTTTGCTTTGTTTTTCACAAAGATTATTTTATTTTGTTTTGTTTTTCCTCACAGAAGAGGTTGGGTTTTCAATGAAAATTCAAACCCCAAAGCAGTCCAGGTGAAAATCAGGATATCTTCTTCCTGAAATATCGTTTCAGTGATTTATGGGAATTGTCACGCAGGTGTTTTATACTCCTCTTCTCCATACTGTGTTGGGAGGCTACATCCCCCACAGCACACAAAAATGTATCCTCTAATCAAGGACTGCTGCATGGGCACGCCTTCCTGGTCCTCAATGTCAGATTGGAGCAGTCAACAGCAGATTTTAAACAATCCCACGACCTTAATTTTTCAACAATCCTTGACCTGTCATCAACTACCAGATAGTTGTTGTTAATAATAAGACAAGCCAAAACCCTAGTTTCTAAGGTAAATTTGACCTTATCCCAGGAAATTCAAGTCTATATTCTTGATCTGGGCTTATTCTTCAGTGTTTAATGTATGAAAAAGATGTTAAATAGAGGTGCAGTACCAACAGGGAAATAGCAAAACACTACAGAATTTTCTTTTTTTTCCTTCGACAACACGTTTTATGTTTCAGCAACATTACTTTATAATGTTTTTTGACTAGTTCTAGTGCAGAGAGAACATGCTTCCTGTTCTCCCCTAATCTACAGAAGTCTCAAACATGAGGATCAAGTGTTGTAGATTATCTGCCTTGCTATGTTTCCTCACATTTCTTCTCATTACTGATCCTCTGTGTATTTTGGTTTTGTTTTCATTTTCCTCCCTACTCTGCAGGTCTAGTAAAAAGGATTTGGGCTCTTCTGTCAGGATGGTTATACTACAGTAGCACGCAACTGAGGTTTCCACAAACCAACCACTATTATTTTCAATTATTAAAGGCATGAAAACAGGCACTGACCTGAAGTTTTGGAGATTTTAATTCTTTGTTTATCTTGCTGTCTGTGTACACCTAGAAGTGGGGAAGGAAGGCTGTTACAATTCCTTATTGAGCAGCAGAAAAAGCCATAATACAATAATGTTCCCAAAATATTATTCAGCAAGATTATGGCACATATTCCTGCAGCTACTTTAAGCTTCATTTAGAATACCTTTTTTTCTTCAATAATTTCAACAGAGTAGTAAATGCTTCCAGGGGGTGAGTCAGGTGCCTAAAAGGTTTGCTCACCCCACCCACAATTAGCAAAAGCAATATGAAAATCTCAGCTTTCTCTTTACCACCCCTCACTTCATTGGCTAGATCATCCCTGTTGCCAAAGTCAGCCATGAGACATTACCTACGCAAAAAGATTTCTTACCAGCACATCGTTATTTTTCCCTCGTACCTGGTGGTGCCTTGTGTCCCTGCAAGCTCTGCAACTTCTCACCAATGCCATCAGTAGAAGGGCTGACAAACTCCTCTTGAGGTGGTTCTGAATGGAGCCCAGCCTCTCTCATCTTCAGAACGGTGAAGGGAGTAACAAAATTGTAAGTCAGAGCCATTGACTTGGCTTTCTCCATCAAATAGTCTTTTTCCTGATTGTCATCAGTCTTCAACCGGGAGTTAAGCAATTCCTTGATGGTGAGGTAACTCCATGCCCTCTCAATGTAATTTTTATCACCTTTGCCATCTTCCAGGCCAGGGACACCTCTGATGTCATTCCTGCTTGGCAGGTCAATAGCCACATCTGTTTTGAGGAGGATGTACTTCTTGGAGTTGCTAGCAGTCACCTCGACGTGGAGACTATCTGAGGTGTGGTTGATGAGTTTGCCAGCTATTATAATTTCAGAGCCATTGAAGTAGTTAGGGAAGAAGTTCTGGGTTACTTCTTCCACATTGTCTTCAGGGTAATCAACACGGATGTCAGAGAGAAGAGGTGTTCCTATTTCATCATAGAACCTTAAACAAAGACATATTTCTCACCATTAGTACTGTTCATCCAAGTGTATGCACACACTCTTGCACTTATACATGGCTAAGGACACAGTCAGACTATTTAATATCACTCCTAAGACATTCAGGAGCAGTTAGAGGTACCAGGCCCCAAATTTAACTACTGCTTCCACTGTAACTGGGCCCAGAGAGATGGGGGAGTTTCTACCCTTAGAGATTTTCAAAACTTGAGTGGACAAGGCCCTGAGAAATCTCACCTAAATTTGAAGTTAGCTCTTCTCTCAGCAGAAGGCTGGATTACATGACCTCCAGAGGTCCTTCTCAACCAGAATTATTCACTGCCTCATTTTAGTTTTCAGTGTTCCTTAGGCATCTAAACAGAGTCTCTTAAGTATGTTCAGAAGCATCCCAGCATGGTCTGGCAGTCATTTACCTTACTCTATGATTCAAGAGCTCTGCAAGGAGATATTTGTGACCACATAAGTTTGCTTAAGAGGGCCTGTTCATCAAAAGTAAATTCTTGGCTTCTCAGGCTCACAGAAAGCACCCTAGTTATTTCAAAAATGTACTTTGAAGAGATGCTGTTACCCGCAGTTTTCTAGTGGTATTATGCATGGTATTCCAGAGCCCGAAACTGTAAGACCAAGATGCTGGGCCCTCCAAAGGTGGAAAGTATCTGAACCAAAGCTTCTGAATCACTGGAAGAGCCCTAGATAATACAGTTTGGCATGGTCAGTGTGGGACAGGCAGGAACATGGTTTTCTGAGGGTCAGAGGAAAAAGAAAATCAAGAAGGAATCTCACTATACCCTCATAAATGAGGACATTTCCAAGGAATGGAGGAATCCTAACTACTAAATAGAGGAGGACTGGCAGAAAAGAACTCCCTGCTACCTTATTGCTGACTTTCTGTAGGAGCAAGCAATGACTTCCATGGAACCAGACAGTTTAACCCTATAATGCTTTATTAGCGTGACCTACCATACTTCTGAGAATGCTTTGCACTGGACAGGCCAGAAAGCCTTTACAAGGGGGCAAGGCCTAAGTTTACAGTACTGTGTTTTCCCTGCAGCGACGTGCTTTTGATGGATCTTCCCAAGCTCCTCCAAGAATGCCATATTTCCCATTTAAATGCCAGACTCCTCATCTCTTGGCAAGTCATTTGAGACTAATTTGGTAAATAAACAAAGAACTGGCCTCAGCCGTTTTTTAATTCAGGCTGCATTTATTTTTCACATCTGCTTAAACAGATTGTCTGGAAGCTAGAGTCACACTTTCCGTTTTATTCTCTCTCCAAGGAAACCCAAAGCCTGAATTGGTTGGCTTTATTTTAAAGTCTCTCAGAGCACACAGTGTCTTTGATGCAGAGACTCGATGCCTTTTAAAACATGAGTGAATTAAACCCGAGAACTTTCTGTCAAATAACTCCTGGGTTATAACAAATAGCGGAGTGAGGGATACAACCTGCCTTATAGTACAATGCAAGGAAGTATCTGTGCAAAAATACAACCCACTGACCACAAAAATCAGAAGTTACATTGATACCCAGGTAGATTTTTCCCTCCAACAGAGATTTGAATTGGCCTCCAGCAAGAGATTGTGCCTTTCTGTATAAGTTTGGCACCAGATGCCAAATGGATTTGCCCTCACTGAGCTTGATAAACAGTGAGCTGTTTATCAGATAGAGGTATTTGAACAAGTACTCGCAGTGCTGGGTTCCTGTGGCCCAAGCAGCCAGCACATCCTTCATTTGCCAGGGAATGCCACTCGCTATCCAAAATGCATGTCCTCAGAAGCAAATGACATGGGTGGAGTGGCAGATGGATCTGGTTTAAAAGGAAGACACTCTTGTTCACACATAACCACCACAGAAAGAAAAGATCTAGTGGAAGGTACATGGTCTCATTACTCCAGATGAATTAGACACTAGCTATGTGAGAGGGCTCTGCTCAATGACTGTCTCTTTTTGGTTTCTGAGGTTCAAAATGCTAACATTTTGGGAGTGAAAGCCAAACATTTTTGCCTGGAGGCACTGACACACTGCCTGACAGAGCTGTGGTTCAGATATCTTTTTGCTGTTCCTCACTAGGGTCTCCCCTTGGACTACAGCTCCCTGATCACAGGAAAGGAACATAATCTCTGGTCCTACTGAATGATGAGGATTACAGGAAACTTGTTGGGAGTTTGGGTCACAAAGAATGAGGGAATGAAGTGACTACATGATCATCCCAGGAATGACCCTGGTGTATTTTTCAAAGTCAAATATTTTAGAGTTTGGGCATAAGATTATCTTTTTCAAAAAAACCCAAAAAAACCAAAAACCCCAAAAAAACCCAAAAATAACTTTCTGCCCCAAACTGGGATTTCCATTCCTGAGTCTCTCCATGCTGTTTATGTTGTCAATTTGAAGTGAGCAATGCATCTTTTCCTCCTTCCGTCCACCTGCGGAGAGGTGGCATTGATGCCTCCCATCCCTCCAGGTTTACATACCCAAAACAACTGTCTGAATTAGGGAAACAAATACCTTGTTCTGAGGGGCTGGGAAGCTCCAGTACAGCTCAGGAGCTCTGCTAGGAAGGTGACAATTTCTGGGTAGGGATCCTCAGTATCTGATCATACTCTGCCTCTCTCAACCAGAAACGAACCTCAGAGAAACTCCCATCTCTTGTGATGTCTCCTTAGAGGATTTTGCTTCCCAAAACCCTTGCCCACAGGACCCAATCCAGATATAAGTACAGAAAAAGCAGAACAAACCCTTTGAGGTGGCTAGCTGCATCATCATCCTCCTGGAAATGCCTTGTCATGCCACAGTTCTCCAGTGCCATCCTCTCCAGCAGCTTGTGGTCTACGTCATTGCCAATGCCAATGGTGAAGAGGCAGAATTTATCACGAATGGCATCCTTGGTGTTGCTGAGGATTTTGGACGACTGTGTTTCCCCAACAGTGGGCCTCCCATCCGTGAGGAAGATGATCAAAGAGACGCTCCTGGCATCTATGTCATTCTGAGCAATGTAATCATTTAGCAGCTTAGCACCAGTCTGGAGAGCACCATTAATATTAGTCCCTGGGAAGGTACCAAAATGATTAGCTCATTTCTTCTTCTAAGAGTGGTACAAATAATTTCCCTAAGCTCCCTTTAGTAGGATGACAGTATCTCTGTTCATTAGGATGTTCCTTTTCTCTACATGAGGTTGCACTAGCACTTTAACTCAGTTCAGCTCTGTTACTCAGCACCAGTTTGGGATAGGTGTTTATAGTCTTATGAACTGAATTATGAATTGCAGTTTATTATGTGAAATTGCTGTATCCTTATATGTCTCAATGTACGATAGTCAGCCATGGTAAGCAGAGTCACAGCACATACCATGCCCTGCCAGTACATATAAAGACAGTTAAACTTAATTAGGGACTCTCTCAGATAGTATCTGAACCGGGAAAACAAGTTCTGCTCATTTTGTCTGAAGGGCACAAAATTTGAAGAGAGGAAAAAAACCTTCAAATGGGAAAACAAGTGGTTGGGTTTGTTCCTCAAACCCCAGGGGCTAACAAAGTTTAAAGGGAAGAGAAATGGCTTTGTTAGCTGGGGACCCTGTTTTGACAAAACAACTGGCTAGTGAAGAATGGAGCTGCCTGAAGTGGGGAGAGGGGGACAAAACAGAAAATAAATGAGGGAACAGATGTCCTTTACAATAATAGCCATGAAAAGGTTTTGAACCTCCTACTTGTTCAGAGAAAAAGAAAGCAGGAAAACAAGTGTAGGTATGTCCTTGCTCCATGTATTTTTAGTGCTAGTCAAAGCAAAGAGGGATTGATTGTGGAACCTTTGCAAGAGTAGTATGTCTGGGTTAAAAACAGCTCTCAGAAAAAAAGCAGGTGAAATGGATTAAAAGCCATACACCACAGACTCCTCCTCAGGGTCCAGAAGGGGATATCTAGGCAGATCATCAGCAAGGATGTGCTAGCAGGTCTGACTATGCATCATGTACCTAGAAACTTAGCGTGCACAGCTCCAGTGACTGCAGCAAGACAAGGAACAGGAAAGGGGCTAAGACTTCTGAAAAGTCCTCAAAATCCAGACTGTGTTTTTTGCAAAATGGTTTTGAACCAAAACCCTGCACCGAAATATCCTAATACTCTCTCAGTCTCCATCTAGAGCCAAAGTTTCAGAAGGAATTTTTTCCCAGAAACAAATGAAAACCATCCCATGTGGCAGATAGTGTCATTTCAAACCCAGCCATATCACAGAAGCTGCCAAGCACTGAAAACTGTCTTTTGCCACATGCACAAATATTTAGCAGCAATATTTTGTTCCTATTTCTTTGACACGCGAGTATGACAGAGGTGTAAGCACAGCATGTTCTTCGTGTGTGTGATCTCTGAGCCTCAGTGCATTCACAATCACTGGAAGGTACTCAAGCAACAACAGCACCTTTATAGGGAAAATGCAGAGTTAGCCAAAACTAAAGTACCACTGGCCTGTAGTGGAGAATCACTACACTTTCCTCTTGAACCCAAGTTAATCATTTCCTTTTACTTTTGTTTTCTGGCAGGTTCATGGGCAAACCCAGCTGGTTCCTGCACAGCTCTTCTGGCACTTCAGGAGTAAAAAGCTTTGTACTCTGAGTTTAGTCCCACTATTGGTAATTGTTTGACTGGGCAGGTCCCTTGACCACTTCCTAAACTCTTCCTCTCACAATACAAACAGTACAGCAAACCATCCTGTTTGCTGTGTTTTTCCATCAGAGAGTTTCCTTTGCTAGGAGTGGTCACTGCTCTGGGGCAGCCATGGGAAGGTCCTGTCTGACCTTCAACGAGCTGTGACTGGTCGCGATTTGCAAGGGGAAGGATTTGCATAGGTCATTTTGCAGCTCTCTGCTTACCTTGGGAGTGCTCGGCTAGGATGGGCACAGCTGCCAAAGTATGTTTGATTACAAACCTCAAATGTTTGATTACAAACCTACAAATGTTTTTTTATACTAGTGTGCAGAACCTCACAGAAGACCACTGAATTATATTCAAAATCATGCCTGCACTCTGTCACTGTTCTGGGGTCTCCACACCTCTCCCCTCTTCACTCCTGGCAACAAGGCACAAGCAAAAAAGGACAAGAAATTCTTAAGTGTCATTCTGGCTGCTCCTTGGTAGAGACAAGAAGATGACAGTACTAGGTGAGGAACCAGCTCTTGCAGAAGGCAATCCCACAGCCCACACTGGGTAGTTTCCAGCTCAGACAAAAGCATGTGCCTGCTTTTACACAGGCTTTCGGAAACTGCACAAGTACTGGCCTTGCGTGTCCTTCACCAGGATATGGTATTTTTTCCTGTGTCCTCAAGAAATAACCTTGGGAACTTTCCCACTCTGAGAGTCTCACCAGATAAATGGGAGAATGGGCCCAACTTGGGTTTAATAAGTATATCAGGTCATATGACTGGATCTGGGGACACCTTCCCATCATATACACTCATAAAGGGCACATATCCTTCTGTCACATAACCCTGAGTGGAGGTAGGGAAGGGGCCCCTTGTCATCTGACCTAAGTTCCAGTGTCTTTTTTATTGGTACATCCTACAGGACCAGCACTCTCCATTCTGTTGTAGTTAATTGAATAGCAAAATTAATCCCATTCATATCTCTGGATCTTACCTCCAGTAGGCGACATGTTATGAATGTATTTTTTGGCATCTCTTATATTATTTGGAGTAACTGGCACCAGCCGGTCCTGCTGCCACACCTTTATTCGGTTGGAAAAGCCAATGATATTGAAGTGGTCTTCAGGCCTTAGGTCCTGGAGAATTGTGAAGAGAGCTTCTTTGGTCTAGAAAGAGAAGAGAAAAGAGACCAGTAGGCACAACTGTCACTGCTTTAGCAGGCAAGAATTTAATTCTCAAAATGTTTACTGATCTTTTAGATATTTCTACACTGCCAGTTTGGCTTATGAAGAAAACTGCGATGTCCTTCCCTGTCTCAAGGCCTGATCTCTGTGGTGCCAGGTGCTATGCAAATATGAGATGAAAAAAACTCTTGCCCAAAAGATCTTGCAAAGCTGTGAGACACACATCTAGACTTAACTAAGCTTAAAAATCCTTCATGACAATTAGGATACAATCTCCCAGTGACTGGGAGAACCATGCTCTGAACTAAGGGATACTGAATAATGTTGACTAATACCAAAAAACCTCGTGAAGTTCTTCTAAAGCCCTCTAGACTTGCAGTAAGCTGTAAGTGGCATATAGTTAGAAAGGTTACTTGTAAGTTGAAATACCTCTAAATACGTCAAGCATGCACATGGTCTGTTCATAATTAGGATACCGATTGGTATATAGACTCCAATGAATAGTTCCAGCAATTCACAAATGTTTAAGCTAGTACGTTCAAATGAATAAGACACAAAAAGAAGCCCTGACTAGTCATTGCAGATTCTACCTGCTAGTCAGTTTTGTCCCAGGCATGTTGGTTTTCCAGCAACATACCAACATTATATTGCTTTGCCATTCATCATCCTACATAAATATAGGCAACCAGAGTGAGGAAAGCTGGTATCAAGACGCGTTCACAGCAAGAGAGGTTAAGGTTCCTGGATGATGGGAAAGACCACTGAGGATAAGCCAACAGTAAGAGTGCAGA